>NC_081853.1:0-338503 GCF_963259705.1 Myotis daubentonii | reverse complement strand
ACGTCTCCAGGTACTTCCGGTGGCGTTTTCACGGGACTGTGCTTTGAAATATTAAGACTTCATGCTTACAGGGCTCAGAATTGGTGTCTAAAGCCTTGGAATGACGAGAATAGTGTTGAGGTTTACAATTAAGGAGGATTGGCTTTGGCGTTTTTTTGTGTGAATCAGTTAAAATGGTGACGATTCCGGTAAATTCTTCTAAGCAAACTGTCTAATTTTGGTAAAACTGTTAAAATGCACAATGATAGTTCCCAGAAATGATTAAGAACGTGTAAGAAACACCTCAAGTACAAGTAAATAGATTCTTACTACATTTACTGTCGTATTCTATCACGGAGGTTTCCAGGGGAAAGCTGTGAAATGACGCAAATACCGGTAATATTTACGTCTCCGGGTACTTCCGGTGGCGTTTTCACGGGACTGTGCTTTGAAATATTAAGATTCATGCTTACAGGGCTCAGAATTGGTGTCTAAAGCCTTGGAATGACGAGAATAGTGTTGAGGTTTACAATTAGGGAGGATTGGCTTTGGCGTTTTTTTGTGTGAATCAGTTAAAATGGTGACGATTCTGGTAAATACTTCTAAGCAAACTGTCTAATTTTGGTAGAACTGTTAAAATACACAATGATAGTTCCCAGAAATGATTAAGAACGTGTAAGAAACACTTCAAGTACACGTAAATAGATTCTTACTACATTTACTGTAGTATTCAATCACGGAGGTTTCCATTGGAAAGCTGTGAAATGCCGAAAATACTGGTAATATTTACATCTCCAGGTACTTCTGGTGGCGTTTTCACGGGACTGTACTTTGAAATATTAAGAGTTCATGCTTACAGGGCTCAGAATTGGTGCCTAAAGCCTTGGAATGACGAGAATAGTGTTTCTGTTTACAATTAAGGAGGATTGGCTTTGGCGTTTTTTTGTGTGAATCAGTTAAAATGGTGACGATTCCGGTAAATTCTTCTAAGCAAACTGTCTAATTTTGGTAAAACTGTTAAAATACACAATGATAGTTCCCAGAAATGATTAAGAACGTGTAAGAAACACCTCAAGTACAAGTAAATACATTCTTACTACATTTACTGTCGTATTATATCACGGAGGTTTACAGGGGAAAGCTGTGAAATGACGAAAATACCTGTAATATTTACGTCTCCGGGTACTTCCGGTGGCGTTTTCACGGGACTGTGCTTTGAAATATTAAGACTTCATGCTTACAGGGATCAGAATTGGTGTCTAAAGCCTTGGAATGACGAGAATAGTGTTGAGGTTTACAATTAAGGAGGATTGGCTTTGGCGTTTTTTTGTGTGAATCAGTTAAAATGGTGACGATTCCGGTAAATTCTTCTAAGCAAACTGTCTAATTTTGGTAAAACTGTTAAAATACACAATGATAGTTCCCAGAAATGGTTAAGAACGTGTAAGAAACACCTCAAGTACAAGTAAATACATTCTTACTACATTTACTGTCGTATTCTATCACGGAGGTTTCCAGGGGAAAGCTGTGAAATGACGCAAATACCAGTAATATTTACGTCTCCGGGTACTTCCTGTGGCGTTTTCACGGGACTGTGCTTTGAAATATTAAGACTTCATGCTTACAGGGCTCAGAATTGGTGTCTAAAGCCTTGGAATGACGAGAATAGTGTTGAGGTTTACAATTAAGGAGGATTGGCTTTGGCGTTTTTTTGTGTGAATCAGTTAAAATGGTGACGATTCCGGTAAATTCTTCTAAGCAAACTGTCTAATTTTGGTAAAACTGTTAAAATGCACAATGATAGTTCCCAGAAATGATTAAGAACGTGTAAGAAACACCTCAAGTACAAGTAAATAGATTCTTACTACATTTACTGTCGTATTCTATCACGGAGGTTTACAGGGGAAAGCTGTGAAATGACGAAAATACCTGTAATATTTACGTCTCCGGGTACTTCCGGTGGCGTTTTCACGGGACTGTGCTTTGAAATATTAAGACTTCATGCTTACAGGGCTCAGAATTGGTGTCTAAAGCCTTGGAATGACGAGAATAGTGTTGAGGTTTACAATTAAGGAGGATTGGCTTTGGCGTTTTCTTGTGTGAATCAGTTAAAATGGTGACGATTCCGGTAAATACTTCTAAGCAAACTGTCTAATTTTATTAAAACTGTTAAAATGCACAATGATAGTTCCCAGAAATGATTAAGAACGTGTAAGAAACACCTCAAGTACACGTAAATAGATTCTTACTACATTTACTGTAGTATTCAATCACGGAGGTTTCCATTGGAAAGCTGTGAAATGCCGAAAATACTGGTAATATTTACATCTCCAGGTACTTCTGGTGGCGTTTTCACGGGACTGTACTTTGAAATATTAAGAGTTCATGCTTACAGGGCTCAGAATTGGTGCCTAAAGCCTTGGAATGACGAGAATAGTGTTTCTGTTTACAATTAAGGAGGATTGGCTTTGGCGTTTTTTTGTGTGAATCAGTTAAAATGGTGACGATTCCGGTAAATTCTTCTAAGCAAACTGTCTAATTTTGGTAAAACTGTTAAAATGCACAATGATAGTTCCCAGAAATGATTAAGAACGTGTAAGAAACACCTCAAGTACAAGTAAATAGATTCTTACTACATTTACTGTCGTATTCTATCACGGAGGTTTCCAGGGGAAAGCTGTGAAATGACGCAAATACCGGTAATATTTACGTCTCCGGGTACTTCCGGTGGCGTTTTCACGGGACTGTGCTTTGAAATATTAAGATTCATGCATTCAGGGCTCAGAATTGGTGTCTAAAGCCTTGGAATGACGAGAATAGTGTTTCTGTTTACAATTAAGGAGGATTGGCTTTGGCGTTTTTTTTGTGTGAATCAGTTAAAATGGTGACGATTCCGGTAAATACTTCTAAGCAAACTGACTAATTTTGGTAAAACTGTTAAAATACACAATGATAGTTCCCAGAAATGATTAAGAACGTGTAAGAAACACCTCAAGTACACGTAAATAGATTCTTACTACATTTACTGTAGTATTCAATCACGGAGGTTTCCATTGGAAAGCTGTGAAATGCCGAAAATACTGGTAATATTTACATCTCCAGGTACTTCCGGTGGCGTTTTCACGGGACTGTACTTTGAAATATTAAGAGTTCATGCTTACAGGGCTCAGAATTGGTCCCTAAAGCCTTGGAATGACGAGAATAGTGTTTCTGTTTACAATTAAGGAGGATTGGCTTTGGCGTTTTTTTGTGTGAATCAGTTAAAATGGTGACGATTCCGGTAAATTCTTCTAAGCAAACTGTCTAAATTTGGTAAAACTGTTAAAATACACAATGATAGTTCCCAGAAATGGCTAAGAACGTGTAAGAAACACCTCAAGTACAAGTAAATACATTCTTACTACATTTACTGTCGTATTCTATCACGGAGGTTTCCAGGGGAAAGCTGTGAAATGATGCAAATACCTGTAATATTTACGTCTCCGGGTACTTCCTGTGGCGTTTTCACGGGACTGTGCTTTGAAATATTAAGACTTCATGCTTACAGGGCTCAGAATTGGTGTCTAAAGCCTTGGAATGACGAGAATAGTGTTGAGGTTTACAATTAAGGAGGATTGGCTTTGGCGTTTTTTTGTGTGAATCAGTTAAAATGTTGACGATTCCGGTAAATTCTTCTAAGCAAACTGTCTAATTTTGGTAAAACTGTTAAAATGCACAATGATAGTTCCCAGAAATGATTAAGAACGTGTAAGAAACACCTCAAGTACAAGTAAATAGATTCTTACTACATTTACTGTCGTATTCTATCACGGAGGTTTCCAGGGGAAAGCTGTGAAATGACGCAAATACCGGTAATATTTACGTCTCCGGGCACTTCCGGTGGCGTTTTCACGGGACTGTGCTTTGAAATATTAAGATTCATGCTTACAGGGCTCAGAATTGGTGTCTAAAGCCTTGGAATGACGAGAATAGTGTTGAGGTTTACAATTAGGGAGGATTGGCTTTGGCGTTTTTTTGTGTGAATCAGTTAAAATGGTGACGATTCCGGTAAATACTTCTAAGCAAACTGTCTAATTTTGGTAGAACTGTTAAAATACACAATGATAGTTCCCAGAAATGATTAAGAACGTGTAAGAAACACCTCAAGTACACGTAAATAGATTCTTACTACATTTACTGTAGTATTCAATCACGGAGGTTTCCATTGGAAAGCTGTGAAATGCCGAAAATACTGGTAATATTTACATCTCCAGGTACTTCTGGTGGCGTTTTCACGGGACTGTACTTTGAAATATTAAGAGTTCATGCTTACAGGGCTCAGAATTGGTGCCTAAAGCCTTGGAATGACGAGAATAGTGTTTCTGTTTACAATTAAGGAGGATTGGCTTTGGCGTTTTTTTGTGTGAATCAGTTAAAATGGTGACGATTCCGGTAAATTCTTCTAAGCAAACTGTCTAATTTTGGTAAAACTGTTAAAATACACAATGATAGTTCCCAGAAATGATTAAGAACGTGTAAGAAACACCTCAAGTACAAGTAAATACATTCTTACTACATTTACTGTCGTATTATATCACGGAGGTTTACAGGGGAAAGCTGTGAAATGACGAAAATACCTGTAATATTTACGTCTCCGGGTACTTCCGGTGGCGTTTTCACGGGACTGTGCTTTGAAATATTAAGACTTCATGCTTACAGGGATCAGAATTGGTGTCTAAAGCCTTGGAATGACGAGAATAGTGTTGAGGTTTACAATTAAGGAGGATTGGCTTTGGCGTTTTTTTGTGTGAATCAGTTAAAATGGTGACGATTCCGGTAAATTCTTCTAAGCAAACTGTCTAATTTTGGTAAAACTGTTAAAATACACAATGATAGTTCCCAGAAATGGTTAAGAACGTGTAAGAAACACCTCAAGTACAAGTAAATACATTCTTACTACATTTACTGTCGTATTCTATCACGGAGGTTTCCAGGGGAAAGCTGTGAAATGACGCAAATACCTGTAATATTTACGTCTCCGGGTACTTCCTGTGGCGTTTTCACGGGACTGTGCTTTGAAATATTAAGACTTCATGCTTACAGGGCTCAGAATTGGTGTCTAAAGCCTTGGAATGACGAGAATAGTGTTGAGGTTTACAATTAAGGAGGATTGGCTTTGGGGTTTTTTTGTGTGAATCAGTTAAAATGGTGACGATTCCGGTAAATTCTTCTAAGCAAACTGTCTAATTTTGGTAAAACTGTTAAAATACACAATGATAGTTCCCAGAAATGGTTAAGAACGTGTAAGAAACACCTCAAGTACAAGTAAATACATTCTTACTACATTTACTGTCGTATTCTATCACGGAGGTTTGCAGGGGAAAGCTGTGAAATGACGCAAATACCTGTAATATTTACGTCTCCGGGTACTTCCGGTGGCGTTTTCACGGGACTGTGCTTTGAAATATTAAGAGTTCATGCTTACAGAGCTCAGAATTGGTGTCTAAAGCCTTGGAATGACGAGAATAGTGTTTCTGTTTACAATTAAGGAGGATTGGCTTTGGCGTTTTTTTGTGTGAATCAGTTAAAATGGTGACGATTCCGGTAAATTCTTCTAAGCAAACTGTCTAATTTTGGTAAAACTGTTAAAATACACAATGATAGTTCCCAGAAATGATTAAGAACGTGTAAAAACACCTCAAGTACAAGTAAATACATTCTTACTACATTTACTGTTGTATTCTATATCTGAGTTTTCCAGGGGAAAGCTGTGAAATGACGCAAATACTGGAAATATTTACGTCTCCGGGTACTTCCGGTGGCGTTTTCACGGGACTGTGCTTTGAAATATTAAGACTTCATGCTTACAGGGCTCAGAATTGGTGTCTAAAACCTTGGAATGACGAGAATAGTGTTTCTGTTTACAATTAAGGAGGATTGGCTTTGGCGTTTTTTTGTGTGAATCAGTTAAAATGGTGACGATTCCGGTAAATACTTCTAAGCAAACTGTCTAATTTTGGTAAAACTGTTAAAATACACAATGATAGTTCCCAGAAATGATTAAGAACGTGTAAGAAACACCTCAAGTACAAGTAAATACATTCTTACTACATTTACTGTCGTATTCTATCACGGAGGTTTACAGGGGAAAGCTGTGAAATGACGCAAATACCTGTAATACTTACATCTCCGGGTACTTCCGGTGGCGTTTTCACGGGACTGTGCTTTGAAATATTAAGACTTCATGCTTACAGGGCTCAGAATTGGTGTCTAAGGCCTTGGAATGACGAGAATAGTGTTGAGGTTTACAATTAAGGAGGATTGGCTTTGGCGTTTTTTTGTGTGAATCAGTTAAAATGGTGACGATTCCGGTAAATTCTTCTAAGCAAACTGTCTAATTTTGGTAAAACTGTTAAAATACACAATGATAGTTCCCAGAAATTGTTAAGAACGTGTAAGAAACAACTCAAGTACAAGTAAATACATTCTTACTACATTTACTGTCGTATTCTATCACGGACGTTTCCAGGGGAAAGCTGTGAAATGACGCAAATACCTGTAATATTTACGTCTCCGGGTACTTCCTGTGGCGTTTTCACGGGACTGTGCTTTGAAATATTAAGAGTTCATGCTTACAGAGCTCAGAATTGGTGTCTAAAGCCTTGGAATGACGAGAATAGTGTTTCTGTTTACAATTAAGGAGGATTGTCTTTGGCGTTTTCTTGTGTGAATCAGTTAAAATGGTGATGATTCCGGTAAATACTTCTAAGCAAACTGTCTAATTTTGGCAAAACTGTTAAAATACACAATGATAGTTCCCAGAAATGATTAAGAACGTGTAAGAAACACCTCAAATACACGTAAATACATTATTACTACATTTACTGTCGTATTCTATCACGGAAGTTTCCAGGGGAAAGCTGTGAAATGACGCAAATACTGGTAATATTTACGTCTCCGGGTACTTCCGGTGGCGTTTTCACGGGACTGTGCTTTGAAATATTAAGACTTCATGCTTACAGGGCTCAGAATTGGTGTCTAAAGCCTTGGAATGACGAGAATAGTGTTGAGGTTTACAATTAAGGAGGATTGGCTTTGGCGTTTTCTTGTGTGAATCAGTTAAAATGGTGACGATTCCGGTAAATACTTCTAAGCAAACTGTCTAATTTTGGTAAAACTGTTAAAATGCACAATGATAGTTCCCAGAAATGATTAAGAACGTGTAAGAAACACCTCAAGTACACGTAAATAGATTCTTACTACATTTACTGTAGTATTCAATCACGGAGGTTTCCATTGGAAAGCTGTGAAATGCCGAAAATACTGGTAATATTTACATCTCCAGGTACTTCTGGTGGCGTTTTCACGGGACTGTACTTTGAAATATTAAGAGTTCATGCTTACAGGGCTCAGAATTGGTGCCTAAAGCCTTGGAATGACGAGAATAGTGTTTCTGTTTACAATTAAGGAGGATTGGCTTTGGCGTTTTTTTGTGTGAATCAGTTAAAATGGTGACGATTCCGGTAAATTCTTCTAAGCAAACTGTCTAATTTTGGTAAAACTGTTAAAATGCACAATGATAGTTCCCAGAAATGATTAAGAACGTGTAAGAAACACCTCAAGTACAAGTAAACAGATTCTTACTACATTTACTGTCATATTCTATCACGGAGTTTTCCAGGGGAAAGCTGTGAAATGACGCAAATACCTGTAATATTTACGTCTCCGGGTACTTCCTGTGGCGTTTTCACGGGACTGTGCTTTGAAATATTAAGAGTTCATGCTTACAGAGCTGAGAATTGGTGTCTAAAGCCTTGGAATGACGAGAATAGTGTTTCTGTTTACAATTAAGGAGGATTGTCTTTGGCGTTTTCTTGTGTGAATCAGTTAAAATGGTGATGATTCCGGTAAATACTTCTAAGCAAACTGTCTAATTTTGGCAAAACTGTTAAAATACACAATGATAGTTCCCAGAAATGATTAAGAACGTGTAAGAAACACCTCAAATACACGTAAATACATTATTACTACATTTACTGTCGTATTCTATCACGGAAGTTTCCAGGGGAAAGCTGTGAAATGACGCAAATACTGGTAATATTTACGTCTCCGGGTACTTCCGGTGGCGTTTTCACGAGACTGTGCTTTGAAATATTAAGACTTCATGCTTACAGGGCTCAGAATTGGTGTCTAAAGCCTTGGAATGACGAGAATAGTGTTGAGGTTTACAATTAAGGAGGATTGGCTTTGGCGTTTTCTTGTGTGAATCAGTTAAAATGGTGACGATTCCGGTAAATTCTTCTAAGCAAACTGTCTAATTTTGGTAAAACTGTTAAAATGCACAATGATAGTTCCCAGAAATGATTAAGAACGTGTAAGAAACACCTCAAGTACAAGTAAATAGATTCTTACTACATTTACTGTCGTATTCTATCACGGAGGTTTACAGGGGAAAGCTGTGAAATGACGAAAATACCTGTAATATTTACGTCTCCGGGTACTTCCAGTGGCGTTTTCACGGGACTGTGCTTTGAAATATTAAGACTTCATGCTTACAGGGCTCAGAATTGGTGTCTAAAGCCTTGGAATGACGAGAATAGTGTTGAGGTTTACAATTAAGGAGGATTGGCTTTGGCGTTTTCTTGTGTGAATCAGTTAAAATGGTGACGATTCCGGTAAATACTTCTAAGCAAACTGTCTAATTTTGGTAAAACTGTTAAAATGCACAATGATAGTTCCCAGAAATGATTAAGAACGTGTAAGAAACACCTCAAGTACACGTAAATAGATTCTTACTACATTTACTGTAGTATTCAATCACGGAGGTTTCCATTGGAAAGCTGTGAAATGCCGAAAATACTGGTAATATTTACATCTCCAGGTACTTCTGGTGGCGTTTTCACGGGACTGTACTTTGAAATATTAAGAGTTCATGCTTACAGGGCTCAGAATTGGTGCCTAAAGCCTTGGAATGACGAGAATAGTGTTTCTGTTTACAATTAAGGAGGATTGGCTTTGGCGTTTTTTTGTGTGAATCAGTTAAAATGGTGACGATTCCGGTAAATTCTTCTAAGCAAACTGTCTAATTTTGGTAAAACTGTTAAAATGCACAATGATAGTTCCCAGAAATGATTAAGAACGTGTAAGAAACACCTCAAGTACAAGTAAACAGATTCTTACTACATTTACTGTCATATTCTATCACGGAGTTTTCCAGGGGAAAGCTGTGAAATGACGCAAATACCTGTAATATTTAAGTCTCCGGGTACTTCCAGTGGCGTTTTCACGGGACTGTGCTTTGAAATATTAAGATTCATGCTTACAGGGCTCAGAATTGGTGTCTAAAGCCTTGGAATGACGAGAATAGTGTTGAGGTTTACAATTAGGGAGGATTGGCTTTGGCGTTTTTTTGTGTGAATCAGTTAAAATGGTGATGATTCCGGTAAATACTTCTAAGCAAACTGTCTAATTTTGGTAGAACTGTTAAAATACACAATGATAGTTCCCAGAAATGATTAAGAACGTGTAAGAAACACCTCAAGTACACGTAAATAGATTCTTACTACATTTACTGTAGTATTCAATCACGGAGGTTTCCATTGGAAAGCTGTGAAATGCCGAAAATACTGGTAATATTTACATCTCCGGGTACTTCCGGTGGCGTTTTCACGGGACTGTGCTTTGAAATATTAAGAGTTCATGCTTACAGGGCTCAGAATTGGTGCCTAAAGCCTTGGAATGACGAGAATAGTGTTTCTGTTTACAATTAAGGAGGATTGGCTTTGGCGTTTTTTTGTGTGAATCAGTTAAAATGGTGACGATTCCGGTAAATTCTTCTAAGCAAACTGTCTAATTTTGGTAAAACTGTTAAAATACACAATGATAGTTCCCAGAAATGATTAAGAACGTGTAAAAACACCTCAAGTACAAGTAAATACATTCTTACTACATTTACTGTTGTATTCTATACCTGAGTTTTCCAGGGGAAAGCTGTGAAATGACGCAAATACTGGTAATATTTACGTCTCCGGGTACTTCCGGTGGCGTTTTCACGGGACTGTGCTTTGAAATATTAAGACTTCATGCTTACAGGGCTCAGAATTGGTGTCTAAAACCTTGGAATGACGAGAATAGTGTTTCTGTTTACAATTAAGGAGGATTGGCTTTGGCGTTTTCTTGTGTGAATCAGTTAAAATGGTGACGATTCCGGTAAATACTTCTAAGCAAACTGTCTAATTTTGGTAAAACTGTTAAAATACACAATGATAGTTCCCAGAAATGATTCAGAACGTGTAAGAAACACCTCAAGTACAAGTAAATACATTCTTACTACATTTACTGTCGTATTCTATCACGGAGGTTTACAGAGGAAAGCTGTGAAATGACGCAAATACCTGTAATACTTACATCTCCGGGTACTTCCGGTGGCGTTTTCACGGGACTGTGCTTTGAAATACTAAGACTTCATGCTTACAGGGCTCAGAATTGGTGTCTAAAGCCTTGGAATGACGAGAATAGTGTTGAGGTTTACAATTAAGGAGGATTGGCTTTGGCGTTTTTTTGTGTGAATCAGTTAAAATGGTGACGATTCCGGTAAATTCTTCTAAGCAAACTGTCTAATTTTGGTAAAACTGTTAAAATACACAATGATAGTTCCCAGAAATTGTTAAGAACGTGTAAGAAACAACTCAAGTACAAGTAAATACATTCTTACTACATTTACTGTCGTATTCTATCACGGACGTTTCCAGGGGAAAGCTGTGAAATGACGCAAATACCTGTAATATTTACGTCTCCGGGTACTTCCTGTGGCGTTTTCACGGGACTGTGTTTTGAAATATTAAGAGTTCATGCTTACAGAGCTCAGAATTGGTGTCTAAAGCCTTGGAATGACGAGAATAGTGTTTCTGTTTACAATTAAGGAGGATTGTCTTTGGCGTTTTCTTGTGTGAATCAGTTAAAATGGTGATGATTCCGGTAAATACTTCTAAGCAAACTGTCTAATTTTGGCAAAACTGTTAAAATACACAATGATAGTTCCCAGAAATGATTAAGAACGTGTAAGAAACACCTCAAATACACGTAAATACATTCTTACTACATTTACTGTCGTATTCTATCACGGAAGTTTCCAGGGGAAAGCTGTGAAATGACGCAAATACTGGTAATATTTACGTCTCCGGGTACTTCCGGTGGCGTTTTCACGGGACTGTGCTTTGAAATATTAAGACTTCATGCTTACAGGGCTCAGAATTGGTGTCTAAAGCCTTGGAATGACGAGAATAGTGTTGAGGTTTACAATTAAGGAGGATTGGCTTTGGCGTTTTGTTGTGTGAATCAGTTAAAATGGTGACGATTCCGGTAAATACTTCTAAGCAAACTGTCTAATTTTGGTAAAACTGTTAAAATGCACAATGATAGTTCCCAGAAATGATTAAGAACGTGTAAGAAACACCTCAAGTACACGTAAATAGATTCTTACTACATTTACTGTAGTATTCAATCACGGAGGTTTCCATTGGAAAGCTGTGAAATGCCGAAAATACTGGTAATATTTACATCTCCAGGTACTTCTGGTGGCGTTTTCACGGGACTGTACTTTGAAATATTAAGAGTTCATGCTTACAGGGCTCAGAATTGGTGCCTAAAGCCTTGGAATGACGAGAATAGTGTTTCTGTTTACAATTAAGGAGGATTGGCTTTGGCGTTTTTTTGTGTGAATCAGTTAAAATGGTGACGATTCCGGTAAATTCTTCTAAGCAAACTGTCTAATTTTGGTAAAACTGTTAAAATGCACAATGATAGTTCCCAGAAATGATTAAGAACGTGTAAGAAACACCTCAAGTACAAGTAAACAGATTCTTACTACATTTACTGTCATATTCTATCACGGAGTTTTCCAGGGGAAAGCTGTGAAATGACGCAAATACCTGTAATATTTAAGTCTCCGGGTACTTCCAGTGGCGTTTTCACGGGACTGTGCTTTGAAATATTAAGATTCATGCTTACAGGGCTCAGAATTGGTGTCTAAAGCCTTGGAATGACGAGAATAGTGTTGAGGTTTACAATTAGGGAGGATTGGCTTTGGCGTTTTTTTGTGTGAATCAGTTAAAATGGTGACGATTCCGGTAAATACTTCTAAGCAAACTGTCTAATTTTGGTAGAACTGTTAAAATACACAATGATAGTTCCCAGAAATGATTAAGAACGTGTAAGAAACACCTCAAGTACACGTAAATAGATTCTTACTACATTTACTGTAGTATTCAATCACGGAGGTTTCCATTGGAAAGCTGTGAAATGCCGAAAATACTGGTAATATTTACATCTCCGGGTACTTCCGGTGGCGTTTTCACGGGACTGTGCTTTGAAATATTAAGAGTTCATGCTTACAGGGCTCAGAATTGGTGCCTAAAGCCTTGGAATGACGAGAATAGTGTTTCTGTTTACAATTAAGGAGGATTGGCTTTGGCGTTTTTTTGTGTGAATCAGTTAAAATGGTGACGATTCCGGTAAATTCTTCTAAGCAAACTGTCTAATTTTGGTAAAACTGTTAAAATACACAATGATAGTTCCCAGAAATGATTAAGAACGTGTAAAAACACCTCAAGTACAAGTAAATACATTCTTACTACATTTACTGTTGTATTCTATACCTGAGTTTTCCAGGGGAAAGCTGTGAAATGACGCAAATACTGGTAATATTTACGTCTCCGGGTACTTCCGGTGGCGTTTTCACGGGACTGTGCTTTGAAATATTAAGACTTCATGCTTACAGGGCTCAGAATTGGTGTCTAAAACCTTGGAATGACGAGAATAGTGTTTCTGTTTACAATTAAGGAGGATTGGCTTTGGCGTTTTCTTGTGTGAATCAGTTAAAATGGTGACGATTCCGGTAAATACTTCTAAGCAAACTGTCTAATTTTGGTAAAACTGTTAAAATACACAATGATAGTTCCCAGAAATGATTCAGAACGTGTAAGAAACACCTCAAGTACAAGTAAATACATTCTTACTACATTTACTGTCGTATTCTATCACGGAGGTTTACAGAGGAAAGCTGTGAAATGACGCAAATACCTGTAATACTTACATCTCCGGGTACTTCCGGTGGCGTTTTCACGGGACTGTGCTTTGAAATACTAAGACTTCATGCTTACAGGGCTCAGAATTGGTGTCTAAAGCCTTGGAATGACGAGAATAGTGTTGAGGTTTACAATTAAGGAGGATTGGCTTTGGCGTTTTTTTGTGTGAATCAGTTAAAATGGTGACGATTCCGGTAAATTCTTCTAAGCAAACTGTCTAATTTTGGTAAAACTGTTAAAATACACAATGATAGTTCCCAGAAATTGTTAAGAACGTGTAAGAAACAACTCAAGTACAAGTAAATACATTCTTACTACATTTACTGTCGTATTCTATCACGGACGTTTCCAGGGGAAAGCTGTGAAATGACGCAAATACCTGTAATATTTACGTCTCCGGGTACTTCCTGTGGCGTTTTCACGGGACTGTGTTTTGAAATATTAAGAGTTCATGCTTACAGAGCTCAGAATTGGTGTCTAAAGCCTTGGAATGACGAGAATAGTGTTTCTGTTTACAATTAAGGAGGATTGTCTTTGGCGTTTTCTTGTGTGAATCAGTTAAAATGGTGATGATTCCGGTAAATACTTCTAAGCAAACTGTCTAATTTTGGCAAAACTGTTAAAATACACAATGATAGTTCCCAGAAATGATTAAGAACGTGTAAGAAACACCTCAAATACACGTAAATACATTCTTACTACATTTACTGTCGTATTCTATCACGGAAGTTTCCAGGGGAAAGCTGTGAAATGACGCAAATACTGGTAATATTTACGTCTCCGGGTACTTCCGGTGGCGTTTTCACGGGACTGTGCTTTGAAATATTAAGACTTCATGCTTACAGGGCTCAGAATTGGTGTCTAAAGCCTTGGAATGACGAGAATAGTGTTGAGGTTTACAATTAAGGAGGATTGGCTTTGGCGTTTTGTTGTGTGAATCAGTTAAAATGGTGACGATTCCGGTAAATACTTCTAAGCAAACTGTCTAATTTTGGTAAAACTGTTAAAATGCACAATGATAGTTCCCAGAAATGATTAAGAACGTGTAAGAAACACCTCAAGTACACGTAAATAGATTCTTACTACATTTACTGTAGTATTCAATCACGGAGGTTTCCATTGGAAAGCTGTGAAATGCCGAAAATACTGGTAATATTTACATCTCCAGGTACTTCTGGTGGCGTTTTCACGGGACTGTACTTTGAAATATTAAGAGTTCATGCTTACAGGGCTCAGAATTGGTGCCTAAAGCCTTGGAATGACGAGAATAGTGTTTCTGTTTACAATTAAGGAGGATTGGCTTTGGCGTTTTTTTGTGTGAATCAGTTAAAATGGTGACGATTCCGGTAAATTCTTCTAAGCAAACTGTCTAATTTTGGTAAAACTGTTAAAATACACAATGATAGTTCCCAGAAATGATTAAGAACGTGTAAAAACACCTCAAGTACAAGTAAATACATTCTTACTACATTTACTGTTGTATTCTATATCTGAGTTTTCCAGGGGAAAGCTGTGAAATGACGCAAATACTGGTAATATTTACGTCTCCGGGTACTTCCGGTGGCGTTTTCACGGGACTGTGCTTTGAAATATTAAGACTTCATGCTTACAGGGCTCAGAATTGGTGTCTAAAACCTTGGAATGACGAGAATAGTGTTTCTGTTTACAATTAAGGAGGATTGGCTTTGGCGTTTTCTTGTGTGAATCAGTTAAAATGGTGACGATTCCGGTAAATACTTCTAAGCAAACTGTCTAATTTTGGTAAAACTGTTAAAATACACAATGATAGTTCCCAGAAATGATTAAGAACGTGTAAGAAACACCTCAAGTACAAGTAAATACATTCTTACTACATTTACTGTCGTATTCTATCACGGAGGTTTACAGGGGAAAGCTGTGAAATGACGCAAATACCTGTAATACTTACATCTCCGGGTACTTCCGGTGGCGTTATCACGGGACTGTGCTTTGAAATATTAAGACTTCATGCTTACAGGGCTCAGAATTGGTGTCTAAAGCCTTGGAATGACGAGAATAGTGTTGAGGTTTACAATTAAGGAGGATTGGCTTTGGCGTTTTTTTGTGTGAATCAGTTAAAATGGTGACGATTCCGGTAAATTCTTCTAAGCAAACTGTCTAATTTTGGTAAAACTGTTAAAATACACAATGATAGTTCCCAGAAATTGTTAAGAACGTGTAAGAAACAACTCAAGTACAAGTAAATACATTCTTACTACATTTACTGTCGTATTCTATCACGGACGTTTCCAGGGGAAAGCTGTGAAATGACGCAAATACCTGTAATATTTACGTCTCCGGGTACTTCCTGTGGCGTTTTCACGGGACTGTGCTTTGAAATATTAAGAGTTCATGCTTACAGAGCTCAGAATTGGTGTCTAAAGCCTTGGAATGACGAGAATAGTGTTTCTGTTTACAATTAAGGAGGATTGTCTTTGGCGTTTTCTTGTGTGAATCAGTTAAAATGGTGATGATTCCGGTAAATACTTCTAAGCAAACTGTCTAATTTTGGCAAAACTGTTAAAATACACAATGATAGTTCCCAGAAATGATTAAGAACGTGTAAGAAACACCTCAAGTACACGTAAATACATTCTTACTACATTTACTGTCATATTCTATCACGGAAGTTTCCAGGGGAAAGCTGTGAAATGACGCAAATACTGGTAATATTTACGTCTCCGGGTACTTCCGGTGGCGTTTTCACGGGACTGTGCTTTGAAATATTAAGACTTCATGCTTACAGGGCTCAGAATTGGTGTCTAAAGCCTTGGAATGACGAGAATAGTGTTGAGGTTTACAATTAAGGAGGATTGGCTTTGGCGTTTTGTTGTGTGAATCAGTTAAAATGGTGACGATTCCGGTAAATACTTCTAAGCAAACTGTCTAATTTTGGTAAAACTGTTAAAATGCACAATGATAGTTCCCAGAAATGATTAAGAACGTGTAAGAAACACCTCAAGTACACGTAAATAGATTCTTACTACATTTACTGTAGTATTCAATCACGGAGGTTTCCATTGGAAAGCTGTGAAATGCCGAAAATACTGGTAATATTTACATCTCCAGGTACTTCTGGTGGCGTTTTCACGGGACTGTACTTTGAAATATTAAGAGTTCATGCTTACAGGGCTCAGAATTGGTGCCTAAAGCCTTGGAATGACGAGAATAGTGTTTCTGTTTACAATTAAGGAGGATTGGCTTTGGCGTTTTTTTGTGTGAATCAGTTAAAATGGTGACCATTCCGGTAAATTCTTCTAAGCAAACTGTCTAATTTTGGTAAAACTGTTAAAATACACAATGATAGTTCCCAGAAATGATTAAGAACGTGTAAAAACACCTCAAGTACAAGTAAATACATTCTTACTACATTTACTGTTGTATTCTATATCTGAGTTTTCCAGGGGAAAGCTGTGAAATGACGCAAATACTGGTAATATTTACGTCTCCGGGTACTTCCGGTGGCGTTTTCACGGGACTGTGCTTTGAAATATTAAGACTTCATGCTTACAGGGCTCAGAATTGGTGTCTAAAACCTTGGAATGACGAGAATAGTGTTTCTGTTTACAATTAAGGAGGATTGGCTTTGGCGTTTTCTTGTGTGAATCAGTTAAAATGGTGACGATTCCGGTAAATACTTCTAAGCAAACTGTCTAATTTTGGTAAAACTGTTAAAATACACAATGATAGTTCCCAGAAATGATTCAGAACGTGTAAGAAACACCTCAAGTACAAGTAAATACATTCTTACTACATTTACTGTCGTATTCTATCACGGAGGTTTACAGAGGAAAGCTGTGAAATGACGCAAATACCTGTAATACTTACATCTCCGGGTACTTCCGGTGGCGTTTTCACGGGACTGTGCTTTGAAATACTAAGACTTCATGCTTACAGGGCTCAGAATTGGTGTCTAAAGCCTTGGAATGACGAGAATAGTGTTGAGGTTTACAATTAAGGAGGATTGGCTTTGGCGTTTTTTTGTGTGAATCAGTTAAAATGGTGACGATTCCGGTAAATTCTTCTAAGCAAACTGTCTAATTTTGGTAAAACTGTTAAAATACACAATGATAGTTCCCAGAAATTGTTAAGAACGTGTAAGAAACAACTCAAGTACAAGTAAATACATTCTTACTACATTTACTGTCGTATTCTATCACGGACGTTTCCAGGGGAAAGCTGTGAAATGACGCAAATACCTGTAATATTTACGTCTCCGGGTACTTCCTGTGGCGTTTTCACGGGACTGTGTTTTGAAATATTAAGAGTTCATGCTTACAGAGCTCAGAATTGGTGTCTAAAGCCTTGGAATGACGAGAATAGTGTTTCTGTTTACAATTAAGGAGGATTGTCTTTGGCGTTTTCTTGTGTGAATCAGTTAAAATGGTGATGATTCCGGTAAATACTTCTAAGCAAACTGTCTAATTTTGGCAAAACTGTTAAAATACACAATGATAGTTCCCAGAAATGATTAAGAACGTGTAAGAAACACCTCAAATACACGTAAATACATTCTTACTACATTTACTGTCGTATTCTATCACGGAAGTTTCCAGGGGAAAGCTGTGAAATGACGCAAATACTGGTAATATTTACGTCTCCGGGTACTTCCGGTGGCGTTTTCACGGGACTGTGCTTTGAAATATTAAGACTTCATGCTTACAGGGCTCAGAATTGGTGTCTAAAGCCTTGGAATGACGAGAATAGTGTTGAGGTTTACAATTAAGGAGGATTGGCTTTGGCGTTTTGTTGTGTGAATCAGTTAAAATGGTGACGATTCCGGTAAATACTTCTAAGCAAACTGTCTAATTTTGGTAAAACTGTTAAAATGCACAATGATAGTTCCCAGAAATGATTAAGAACGTGTAAGAAACACCTCAAGTACACGTAAATAGATTCTTACTACATTTACTGTAGTATTCAATCACGGAGGTTTCCATTGGAAAGCTGTGAAATGCCGAAAATACTGGTAATATTTACATCTCCAGATACTTCTGGTGGCGTTTTCACGGGACTGTACTTTGAAATATTAAGAGTTCATGCTTACAGGGCTCAGAATTGGTGCCTAAAGCCTTGGAATGACGAGAATAGTGTTTCTGTTTACAATTAAGGAGGATTGGCTTTGGCGTTTTTTTGTGTGAATCAGTTAAAATGGTGACGATTCCGGTAAATTCTTCTAAGCAAACTGTCTAATTTTGGTAAAACTGTTAAAATGCACAATGATAGTTCCCAGAAATGATTAAGAACGTGTAAGAAACACCTCAAGTACAAGTAAACAGATTCTTACTACATTTACTGTCATATTCTATCACGGAGTTTTCCAGGGGAAAGCTGTGAAATGACGCAAATACCTGTAATATTTAAGTCTCCGGGTACTTCCAGTGGCGTTTTCACGGGACTGTGCTTTGAAATATTAAGATTCATGCTTACAGGGCTCAGAATTGGTGTCTAAAGCCTTGGAATGACGAGAATAGTGTTGAGGTTTACAATTAGGGAGGATTGGCTTTGGCGTTTTTTTGTGTGAATCAGTTAAAATGGTGACGATTCCGGTAAATACTTCTAAGCAAACTGTCTAATTTTGGTAGAACTGTTAAAATACACAATGATAGTTCCCAGAAATGATTAAGAACGTGTAAGAAACACCTCAAGTACACGTAAATAGATTCTTACTACATTTACTGTAGTATTCAATCACGGAGGTTTCCATTGGAAAGCTGTGAAATGCCGAAAATACTGGTAATATTTACATCTCCGGGTACTTCCGGTGGCGTTTTCACGGGACTGTGCTTTGAAATATTAAGAGTTCATGCTTACAGGGCTCAGAATTGGTGCCTAAAGCCTTGGAATGACGAGAATAGTGTTTCTGTTTACAATTAAGGAGGATTGGCTTTGGCGTTTTTTTGTGTGAATCAGTTAAAATGGTGACGATTCCGGTAAATTCTTCTAAGCAAACTGTCTAATTTTGGTAAAACTGTTAAAATACACAATGATAGTTCCCAGAAATGATTAAGAACGTGTAAAAACACCTCAAGTACAAGTAAATACATTCTTACTACATTTACTGTTGTATTCTATACCTGAGTTTTCCAGGGGAAAGCTGTGAAATGACGCAAATACTGGTAATATTTACGTCTCCGGGTACTTCCGGTGGCGTTTTCACGGGACTGTGCTTTGAAATATTAAGACTTCATGCTTACAGGGCTCAGAATTGGTGTCTAAAACCTTGGAATGACGAGAATAGTGTTTCTGTTTACAATTAAGGAGGATTGGCTTTGGCGTTTTCTTGTGTGAATCAGTTAAAATGGTGACGATTCCGGTAAATACTTCTAAGCAAACTGTCTAATTTTGGTAAAACTGTTAAAATACACAATGATAGTTCCCAGAAATGATTCAGAACGTGTAAGAAACACCTCAAGTACAAGTAAATACATTCTTACTACATTTACTGTCGTATTCTATCACGGAGGTTTACAGAGGAAAGCTGTGAAATGACGCAAATACCTGTAATACTTACATCTCCGGGTACTTCCGGTGGCGTTTTCACGGGACTGTGCTTTGAAATACTAAGACTTCATGCTTACAGGGCTCAGAATTGGTGTCTAAAGCCTTGGAATGACGAGAATAGTGTTGAGGTTTACAATTAAGGAGGATTGGCTTTGGCGTTTTTTTGTGTGAATCAGTTAAAATGGTGACGATTCCGGTAAATTCTTCTAAGCAAACTGTCTAATTTTGGTAAAACTGTTAAAATACACAATGATAGTTCCCAGAAATTGTTAAGAACGTGTAAGAAACAACTCAAGTACAAGTAAATACATTCTTACTACATTTACTGTCGTATTCTATCACGGACGTTTCCAGGGGAAAGCTGTGAAATGACGCAAATACCTGTAATATTTACGTCTCCGGGTACTTCCTGTGGCGTTTTCACGGGACTGTGTTTTGAAATATTAAGAGTTCATGCTTACAGAGCTCAGAATTGGTGTCTAAAGCCTTGGAATGACGAGAATAGTGTTTCTGTTTACAATTAAGGAGGATTGTCTTTGGCGTTTTCTTGTGTGAATCAGTTAAAATGGTGATGATTCCGGTAAATACTTCTAAGCAAACTGTCTAATTTTGGCAAAACTGTTAAAATACACAATGATAGTTCCCAGAAATGATTAAGAACGTGTAAGAAACACCTCAAATACACGTAAATACATTCTTACTACATTTACTGTCGTATTCTATCACGGAAGTTTCCAGGGGAAAGCTGTGAAATGACGCAAATACTGGTAATATTTACGTCTCCGGGTACTTCCGGTGGCGTTTTCACGGGACTGTGCTTTGAAATATTAAGACTTCATGCTTACAGGGCTCAGAATTGGTGTCTAAAGCCTTGGAATGACGAGAATAGTGTTGAGGTTTACAATTAAGGAGGATTGGCTTTGGCGTTTTGTTGTGTGAATCAGTTAAAATGGTGACGATTCCGGTAAATACTTCTAAGCAAACTGTCTAATTTTGGTAAAACTGTTAAAATGCACAATGATAGTTCCCAGAAATGATTAAGAACGTGTAAGAAACACCTCAAGTACACGTAAATAGATTCTTACTACATTTACTGTAGTATTCAATCACGGAGGTTTCCATTGGAAAGCTGTGAAATGCCGAAAATACTGGTAATATTTACATCTCCAGGTACTTCTGGTGGCGTTTTCACGGGACTGTACTTTGAAATATTAAGAGTTCATGCTTACAGGGCTCAGAATTGGTGCCTAAAGCCTTGGAACGACGAGAATAGTGTTTCTGTTTACAATTAAGGAGGATTGGCTTTGGCGTTTTTTTGTGTGAATCAGTTAAAATGGTGACGATTCCGGTAAATTCTTCTAAGCAAACTGTCTAATTTTGGTAAAACTGTTAAAATACACAATGATAGTTCCCAGAAATGATTAAGAACGTGTAAAAACACCTCAAGTACAAGTAAATACATTCTTACTACATTTACTGTTGTATTCTATATCTGAGTTTTCCAGGGGAAAGCTGTGAAATGACGCAAATACTGGTAATATTTACGTCTCCGGGTACTTCCGGTGGCGTTTTCACGGGACTGTGCTTTGAAATATTAAGACTTCATGCTTACAGGGCTCAGAATTGGTGTCTAAAACCTTGGAATGACGAGAATAGTGTTTCTGTTTACAATTAAGGAGGATTGGCTTTGGCGTTTTCTTGTGTGAATCAGTTAAAATGGTGACGATTCCGGTAAATACTTCTAAGCAAACTGTCTAATTTTGGTAAAACTGTTAAAATACACAATGATAGTTCCCAGAAATGATTAAGAACGTGTAAGAAACACCTCAAGTACAAGTAAATACATTCTTACTACATTTACTGTCGTATTCTATCACGGAGGTTTACAGGGGAAAGCTGTGAAATGACGCAAATACCTGTAATACTTACATCTCCGGGTACTTCCGGTGGCGTTATCACGGGACTGTGCTTTGAAATATTAAGACTTCATGCTTACAGGGCTCAGAATTGGTGTCTAAAGCCTTGGAATGACGAGAATAGTGTTGAGGTTTACAATTAAGGAGGATTGGCTTTGGCGTTTTTTTGTGTGAATCAGTTAAAATGGTGACGATTCCGGTAAATTCTTCTAAGCAAACTGTCTAATTTTGGTAAAACTGTTAAAATACACAATGATAGTTCCCAGAAATTGTTAAGAACGTGTAAGAAACAACTCAAGTACAAGTAAATACATTCTTACTACATTTACTGTCGTATTCTATCACGGACGTTTCCAGGGGAAAGCTGTGAAATGACGCAAATACCTGTAATATTTACGTCTCCGGGTACTTCCTGTGGCGTTTTCACGGGACTGTGCTTTGAAATATTAAGAGTTCATGCTTACAGAGCTCAGAATTGGTGTCTAAAGCCTTGGAATGACGAGAATAGTGTTTCTGTTTACAATTAAGGAGGATTGTCTTTGGCGTTTTCTTGTGTGAATCAGTTAAAATGGTGATGATTCCGGTAAATACTTCTAAGCAAACTGTCTAATTTTGGCAAAACTGTTAAAATACACAATGATAGTTCCCAGAAATGATTAAGAACGTGTAAGAAACACCTCAAGTACACGTAAATACATTCTTACTACATTTACTGTCGTATTCTATCACGGAAGTTTCCAGGGGAAAGCTGTGAAATGACGCAAATACTGGTAATATTTACGTCTCCGGGTACTTCCGGTGGCGTTTTCACGGGACTGTGCTTTGAAATATTAAGACTTCATGCTTACAGGGCTCAGAATTGGTGTCTAAAGCCTTGGAATGACGAGAATAGTGTTGAGGTTTACAATTAAGGAGGATTGGCTTTGGCGTTTTGTTGTGTGAATCAGTTAAAATGGTGACGATTCCGGTAAATACTTCTAAGCAAACTGTCTAATTTTGGTAAAACTGTTAAAATGCACAATGATAGTTCCCAGAAATGATTAAGAACGTGTAAGAAACACCTCAAGTACACGTAAATAGATTCTTACTACATTTACTGTAGTATTCAATCACGGAGGTTTCCATTGGAAAGCTGTGAAATGCCGAAAATACTGGTAATATTTACATCTCCAGGTACTTCTGGTGGCGTTTTCACGGGACTGTACTTTGAAATATTAAGAGTTCATGCTTACAGGGCTCAGAATTGGTGCCTAAAGCCTTGGAATGACGAGAATAGTGTTTCTGTTTACAATTAAGGAGGATTGGCTTTGGCGTTTTTTTGTGTGAATCAGTTAAAATGGTGACGATTCCGGTAAATTCTTCTAAGCAAACTGTCTAATTTTGGTAAAACTGTTAAAATACACAATGATAGTTCCCAGAAATGATTAAGAACGTGTAAAAACACCTCAAGTACAAGTAAATACATTCTTACTACATTTACTGTTGTATTCTATATCTGAGTTTTCCAGGGGAAAGCTGTGAAATGACGCAAATACTGGTAATATTTACGTCTCCGGGTACTTCCGGTGGCGTTTTCACGGGACTGTGCTTTGAAATATTAAGACTTCATGCTTACAGGGCTCAGAATTGGTGTCTAAAACCTTGGAATGACGAGAATAGTGTTTCTGTTTACAATTAAGGAGGATTGGCTTTGGCGTTTTCTTGTGTGAATCAGTTAAAATGGTGACGATTCCGGTAAATACTTCTAAGCAAACTGTCTAATTTTGGTAAAACTGTTAAAATACACAATGATAGTTCCCAGAAATGATTAAGAACGTGTAAGAAACACCTCAAGTACAAGTAAATACATTCTTACTACATTTACTGTCGTATTCTATCACGGAGGTTTACAGGGGAAAGCTGTGAAATGACACAAATACCTGTAATACTTACATCTCCGGGTACTTCTGGTGGCGTTATCACGGGACTGTGCTTTGAAATATTAAGACTTCATGCTTACAGGGCTCAGAATTGGTGTCTAAAGCCTTGGAATGACGAGAATAGTGTTGAGGTTTACAATTAAGGAGGATTGGCTTTGGCGTTTTTTTGTGTGAATCAGTTAAAATGGTGACGATTCCGGTAAATTCTTCTAAGCAAACTGTCTAATTTTGGTAAAACTGTTAAAATACACAATGATAGTTCCCAGAAATTGTTAAGAACGTGTAAGAAACAACTCAAGTACAAGTAAATACATTCTTACTACATTTACTGTCGTATTCTATCACGGACGTTTCCAGGGGAAAGCTGTGAAATGACGCAAATACCTGTAATATTTACGTCTCCGGGTACTTCCTGTGGCGTTTTCACGGGACTGTGCTTTGAAATATTAAGAGTTCATGCTTACAGAGCTCAGAATTGGTGTCTAAAGCCTTGGAATGACGAGAATAGTGTTTCTGTTTACAATTAAGGAGGATTGTCTTTGGCGTTTTCTTGTGTGAATCAGTTAAAATGGTGATGATTCCGGTAAATACTTCTAAGCAAACTGTCTAATTTTGGCAAAACTGTTAAAATACACAATGATAGTTCCCAGAAATGATTAAGAACGTGTAAGAAACACCTCAAGTACACGTAAATACATTCTTACTACATTTACTGTCGTATTCTATCACGGAAGTTTCCAGGGGAAAGCTGTGAAATGACGCAAATACTGGTAATATTTACGTCTCCGGGTACTTCCGGTGGCGTTTTCACGGGACTGTGCTTTGAAATATTAAGACTTCATGCTTACAGGGCTCAGAATTGGTGTCTAAAGCCTTGGAATGACGAGAATAGTGTTGAGGTTTACAATTAAGGAGGATTGGCTTTGGCGTTTTTTTGTGTGAATCAGTTAAAATGGTGACGATTCCGGTAAATTCTTCTAAGCAAACTGTCTAATTTTGGTAAAACTGTTAAAATGCACAATGATAGTTCCCAGAAATGATTAAGAACGTGTAAGAAACACCTCAAGTACAAGTAAATAGATTCTTACTACATTTACTGTCGTATTCTATCACGGAGGTTTACAGGGGAAAGCTGTGAAATGACGCAAATACCTGTAATATTTACGTCTCCGGGTACTTCCGGTGGCGTTTTCACGGGACTGTGCTTTGAAATATTAAGACTTCATGCTTACAGGGCTCAGAATTGGTGTCTAAAGCCTTGGAATGACGAGAATAGTGTTGAGGTTTACAATTAAGGAGGATTGGCTTTGGCGTTTTGTTGTGTGAATCAGTTAAAATGGTGACGATTCCGGTAAATACTTCTAAGCAAACTGTCTAATTTTGGTAAAACTGTTAAAATGCACAATGATAGTTCCCAGAAATGATTAAGAACGTGTAAGAAACACCTCAAGTACACGTAAATAGATTCTTACTACATTTACTGTAGTATTCAATCACGGAGGTTTCCATTGGAAAGCTGTGAAATGCCGAAAATACTGGTAATATTTACATCTCCAGGTACTTCTGGTGGCGTTTTCACGGGACTGTACTTTGAAATATTAAGAGTTCATGCTTACAGGGCTCAGAATTGGTGCCTAAAGCCTTGGAACGACGAGAATAGTGTTTCTGTTTACAATTAAGGAGGATTGGCTTTGGCGTTTTTTTGTGTGAATCAGTTAAAATGGTGACGATTCCGGTAAATTCTTCTAAGCAAACTGTCTAATTTTGGTAAAACTGTTAAAATACACAATGATAGTTCCCAGAAATGATTAAGAACGTGTAAAAACACCTCAAGTACAAGTAAATACATTCTTACTACATTTACTGTTGTATTCTATATCTGAGTTTTCCAGGGGAAAGCTGTGAAATGACGCAAATACTGGTAATATTTACGTCTCCGGGTACTTCCGGTGGCGTTTTCACGGGACTGTGCTTTGAAATATTAAGACTTCATGCTTACAGGGCTCAGAATTGGTGTCTAAAACCTTGGAATGACGAGAATAGTGTTTCTGTTTACAATTAAGGAGGATTGGCTTTGGCGTTTTCTTGTGTGAATCAGTTAAAATGGTGACGATTCCGGTAAATACTTCTAAGCAAACTGTCTAATTTTGGTAAAACTGTTAAAATACACAAT
Source organism: Myotis daubentonii (assembly GCF_963259705.1). NCBI lineage: Eukaryota > Metazoa > Chordata > Mammalia > Chiroptera > Vespertilionidae > Myotis > Myotis daubentonii. Next base: position 312,930 of record NC_081853.1, on the reverse strand, counting down.
GATAGTTCCCAGAAATGATTAAGAACGTGTAAGAAACACCTCAAGTACAAGTAAATACATTCTTACTACATTTACTGTCGTATTCTATCACGGAGGTTTACAGGGGAAAGCTGTGAAATGACGCAAATACCTGTAATACTTACATCTCCGGGTACTTCCGGTGGCGTTATCACGGGACTGTGCTTTGAAATATTAAGACTTCATGCTTACAGGGCTCAGAATTGGTGTCTAAAGCCTTGGAATGACGAGAATAGTGTTGAGGTTTACAATTAAGGAGGATTGGCTTTGGCGTTTTTTTGTGTGAATCAGTTAAAATGGTGACGATTCCGGTAAATTCTTCTAAGCAAACTGTCTAATTTTGGTAAAACTGTTAAAATACACAATGATAGTTCCCAGAAATTGTTAAGAACGTGTAAGAAACAACTCAAGTACAAGTAAATACATTCTTACTACATTTACTGTCGTATTCTATCACGGACGTTTCCAGGGGAAAGCTGTGAAATGACGCAAATACCTGTAATATTTACGTCTCCGGGTACTTCCTGTGGCGTTTTCACGGGACTGTGCTTTGAAATATTAAGAGTTCATGCTTACAGAGCTCAGAATTGGTGTCTAAAGCCTTGGAATGACGAGAATAGTGTTTCTGTTTACAATTAAGGAGGATTGTCTTTGGCGTTTTCTTGTGTGAATCAGTTAAAATGGTGATGATTCCGGTAAATACTTCTAAGCAAACTGTCTAATTTTGGCAAAACTGTTAAAATACACAATGATAGTTCCCAGAAATGATTAAGAACGTGTAAGAAACACCTCAAGTACACGTAAATACATTCTTACTACATTTACTGTCGTATTCTATCACGGAAGTTTCCAGGGGAAAGCTGTGAAATGACGCAAATACTGGTAATATTTACGTCTCCGGGTACTTCCGGTGGCGTTTTCACGGGACTGTGCTTTGAAATATTAAGACTTCATGCTTACAGGGCTCAGAATTGGTGTCTAAAGCCTTGGAATGACGAGAATAGTGTTGAGGTTTACAATTAAGGAGGATTGGCTTTGGCGTTTTGTTGTGTGAATCAGTTAAAATGGTGACGATTCCGGTAAATACTTCTAAGCAAACTGTCTAATTTTGGTAAAACTGTTAAAATGCACAATGATAGTTCCCAGAAATGATTAAGAACGTGTAAGAAACACCTCAAGTACACGTAAATAGATTCTTACTACATTTACTGTAGTATTCAATCACGGAGGTTTCCATTGGAAAGCTGTGAAATGCCGAAAATACTGGTAATATTTACATCTCCAGGTACTTCTGGTGGCGTTTTCACGGGACTGTACTTTGAAATATTAAGAGTTCATGCTTACAGGGCTCAGAATTGGTGCCTAAAGCCTTGGAATGACGAGAATAGTGTTTCTGTTTACAATTAAGGAGGATTGGCTTTGGCGTTTTTTTGTGTGAATCAGTTAAAATGGTGACGATTCCGGTAAATTCTTCTAAGCAAACTGTCTAATTTTGGTAAAACTGTTAAAATACACAATGATAGTTCCCAGAAATGATTAAGAACGTGTAAAAACACCTCAAGTACAAGTAAATACATTCTTACTACATTTACTGTTGTATTCTATATCTGAGTTTTCCAGGGGAAAGCTGTGAAATGACGCAAATACTGGTAATATTTACGTCTCCGGGTACTTCCGGTGGCGTTTTCACGGGACTGTGCTTTGAAATATTAAGACTTCATGCTTACAGGGCTCAGAATTGGTGTCTAAAACCTTGGAATGACGAGAATAGTGTTTCTGTTTACAATTAAGGAGGATTGGCTTTGGCGTTTTCTTGTGTGAATCAGTTAAAATGGTGACGATTCCGGTAAATACTTCTAAGCAAACTGTCTAATTTTGGTAAAACTGTTAAAATACACAATGATAGTTCCCAGAAATGATTAAGAACGTGTAAGAAACACCTCAAGTACAAGTAAATACATTCTTACTACATTTACTGTCGTATTCTATCACGGAGGTTTACAGGGGAAAGCTGTGAAATGACACAAATACCTGTAATACTTACATCTCCGGGTACTTCTGGTGGCGTTATCACGGGACTGTGCTTTGAAATATTAAGACTTCATGCTTACAGGGCTCAGAATTGGTGTCTAAAGCCTTGGAATGACGAGAATAGTGTTGAGGTTTACAATTAAGGAGGATTGGCTTTGGCGTTTTTTTGTGTGAATCAGTTAAAATGGTGACGATTCCGGTAAATTCTTCTAAGCAAACTGTCTAATTTTGGTAAAACTGTTAAAATACACAATGATAGTTCCCAGAAATTGTTAAGAACGTGTAAGAAACAACTCAAGTACAAGTAAATACATTCTTACTACATTTACTGTCGTATTCTATCACGGACGTTTCCAGGGGAAAGCTGTGAAATGACGCAAATACCTGTAATATTTACGTCTCCGGGTACTTCCTGTGGCGTTTTCACGGGACTGTGCTTTGAAATATTAAGAGTTCATGCTTACAGAGCTCAGAATTGGTGTCTAAAGCCTTGGAATGACGAGAATAGTGTTTCTGTTTACAATTAAGGAGGATTGTCTTTGGCGTTTTCTTGTGTGAATCAGTTAAAATGGTGATGATTCCGGTAAATACTTCTAAGCAAACTGTCTAATTTTGGCAAAACTGTTAAAATACACAATGATAGTTCCCAGAAATGATTAAGAACGTGTAAGAAACACCTCAAGTACACGTAAATACATTCTTACTACATTTACTGTCGTATTCTATCACGGAAGTTTCCAGGGGAAAGCTGTGAAATGACGCAAATACTGGTAATATTTACGTCTCCGGGTACTTCCGGTGGCGTTTTCACGGGACTGTGCTTTGAAATATTAAGACTTCATGCTTACAGGGCTCAGAATTGGTGTCTAAAGCCTTGGAATGACGAGAATAGTGTTGAGGTTTACAATTAAGGAGGATTGGCTTTGGCGTTTTTTTGTGTGAATCAGTTAAAATGGTGACGATTCCGGTAAATTCTTCTAAGCAAACTGTCTAATTTTGGTAAAACTGTTAAAATGCACAATGATAGTTCCCAGAAATGATTAAGAACGTGTAAGAAACACCTCAAGTACAAGTAAATAGATTCTTACTACATTTACTGTCGTATTCTATCACGGAGGTTTACAGGGGAAAGCTGTGAAATGACGCAAATACCTGTAATATTTACGTCTCCGGGTACTTCCGGTGGCGTTTTCACGGGACTGTGCTTTGAAATATTAAGACTTCATGCTTACAGGGCTCAGAATTGGTGTCTAAAGCCTTGGAATGACGAGAATAGTGTTGAGGTTTACAATTAAGGAGGATTGGCTTTGGCGTTTTCTTGTGTGAATCAGTTAAAATGGTGACGATTCCGGTAAATACTTCTAAGCAAACTGTCTAATTTTGGTAAAACTGTTAAAATGCACAATGATAGTTCCCAGAAATGATTAAGAACGTGTAAGAAACATCTCAAGTACACGTAAATAGATTCTTACTACATTTACTGTAGTATTCAATCACGGAGGTTTCCATTGGAAAGCTGTGAAATGCCGAAAATACTGGTAATATTTACATCTCCAGGTACTTCTGGTGGCGTTTTCACGGGACTGTACTTTGAAATATTAAGAGTTCATGCTTACAGGGCTCAGAATTGGTGCCTAAAGCCTTGGAATGACGAGAATAGTGTTTCTGTTTACAATTAAGGAGGATTGGCTTTGGCGTTTTTTTGTGTGAATCAGTTAAAATGGTGACGATTCCGGTAAATTCTTCTAAGCAAACTGTCTAATTTTGGTAAAACTGTTAAAATGCACAATGATAGTTCCCAGAAATGATTAAGAACGTGTAAGAAACACCTCAAGTACAAGTAAATAGATTCTTACTACATTTACTGTCGTATTCTATCACGGAGGTTTCCAGGGGAAAGCTGTGAAATGACGCAAATACCGGTAATATTTACGTCTCCGGGTACTTCCGGTGGCGTTTTCACGGGACTGTGCTTTGAAATATTAAGATTCATGCTTACAGGGCTCAGAATTGGTGTCTAAAGCCTTGGAATGACGAGAATAGTGTTGAGGTTTACAATTAGGGAGGATTGGCTTTGGCGTTTTTTTGTGTGAATCAGTTAAAATGGTGACGATTCCGGTAAATACTTCTAAGCAAACTGTCTAATTTTGGTAGAACTGTTAAAATACACAATGATAGTTCCCAGAAATGATTAAGAACGTGTAAGAAACACCTCAAATACACGTAAATAGATTCTTACTACATTTACTGTAGTATTCAATCACGGAGGTTTCCATTGGAAAGCTGTGAAATGCCGAAAATACTGGTAATATTTACATCTCCAGGTACTTCTGGTGGCGTTTTCACGGGACTGTACTTTGAAATATTAAGAGTTCATGCTTACAGGGCTCAGAATTGGTGTCTAAAGCCTTGGAATGACGAGAATAGTGTTTCTGTTTACAATTAAGGAGGATTGGCTTTGGCGTTTTTTTGTGTGAATCAGTTAAAATGGTGACGATTCCGGTAAATTCTTCTAAGCAAACTGTCTAATTTTGGTAAAACTGTTAAAATACACAATGATAGTTCCCAGAAATGATTAAGAACGTGTAAGAAACACCTCAAGTACAAGTAAATACATTCTTACTACATTTACTGTCGTATTATATCACGGAGGTTTACAGGGGAAAGCTGTGAAATGACGAAAATACCTGTAATATTTACATCTCCGGGTACTTCCGGTGGCGTTTTCACGGGACTGTGCTTTGAAATATTAAGACTTCATGCTTACAGGGATCAGAATTGGTGTCTAAAGCCTTGGAATGACGAGAATAGTGTTTCTGTTTACAATTAAGGAGGATTGGCTTTGGCGTTTTTTTGTGTGAATCAGTTAAAATGGTGACGATTCCGGTAAATTCTTCTAAGCAAACTGTCTAATTTTGGTAAAACTGTTAAAATACACAATGATAGTTCCCAGAAATGGTTAAGAACGTGTAAGAAACACCTCAAGTACACGTAAATACATTCTTACTACATTTACTGTCGTATTCTATCACGGAGGTTTCCAGGGGAAAGCTGTGAAATGACGCAAATACCTGTAATATTTACGTCTCCGGGTACTTCCTGTGGCGTTTTCACGGGACTGTGCTTTGAAATATTAAGACTTCATGCTTACAGGGCTCAGAATTGGTGTCTAAAGCCTTGGAATGACGAGAATAGTGTTGAGGTTTACAATTAAGGAGGATTGGCTTTGGCGTTTTTTTGTGTGAATCAGTTAAAATGGTGACGATTCCGGTAAATTCTTCTAAGCAAACTGTCTAATTTTGGTAAAACTGTTAAAATGCACAATGATAGTTCCCAGAAATGATTAAGAACGTGTAAGAAACACCTCAAGTACAAGTAAATAGATTCTTACTACATTTACTGTCGTATTCTATCACGGAGGTTTACAGGGGAAAGCTGTGAAATGACGAAAATACCTGTAATATTTACGTCTCCGGGTACTTCCGGTGGCGTTTTCACGGGACTGTGCTTTGAAATATTAAGACTTCATGCTTACAGGGCTCACAATTGGTGTCTAAAGCCTTGGAATGACGAGAATAGTGTTTCTGTTTACAATTAAGGAGGATTGGCTTTGGCGTTTTCTTGTGTGAATCAGTTAAAATGGTGACGATTCCGGTAAATACTTCTAAGCAAACTGTCTAATTTTGGTAAAACTGTTAAAATACACAATGATAGTTCCCAGAAATGATTAAGAACGTGTAAGAAACACCTCAAGTACAAGTAAATAGATTCTTACTACATTTACTGTCGTATTCTATCACGGAGGTTTCCAGGGGAAAGCTGTGAAATGACGCAAATACTGGTAATATTTACGTCTCCAGGTACTTCCGGTGGCGTTTTCGCGGGACTGTGCTTTGAAATATTAAGACTTCATGCTTACAGGGCTCAGAATTGGTGTCTAAAGCCTTGGAATGACGAGAATAGTGTTGAGGTTTACAATTAAGGAGGATTGGCTTTGGCGTTTTTTTGTGTGAATCAGTTAAAATGGTGACGATTCCGGTAAATTCTTCTAAGCAAACTGTCTAATTTTGGTAAAACTGTTAAAATGCACAATGATAGTTCCCAGAAATGATTAAGAACGTGTAAGAAACACCTCAAGTACACGTAAATAGATTCTTACTACATTTACTGTAGTATTCAATCACGGAGGTTTCCATTGGAAAGCTGTGAAATGCCGAAAATACTGGTAATATTTACATCTCCAGGTACTTCTGGTGGCGTTTTCACGGGACTGTACTTTGAAATATTAAGAGTTCATGCTTACAGGGCTCAGAATTGGTGCCTAAAGCCTTGGAATGACGAGAATAGTGTTTCTGTTTACAATTAAGGAGGATTGGCTTTGGCGTTTTTTTGTGTGAATCAGTTAAAATGGTGACGATTCCGGTAAATTCTTCTAAGCAAACTGTCTAATTTTGGTAAAACTGTTAAAATACACAATGATAGTTCCCAGAAATGATTAAGAACGTGTAAGAAACACCTCAAGTACAAGTAAATACATTCTTACTACATTTACTGTCGTATTATATCACGGAGGTTTACAGGGGAAAGCTGTGAAATGACGAAAATACCTGTAATATTTACGTCTCCGGGTACTTCCGGTGGCGTTTTCACGGGACTGTGCTTTGAAATATTAAGACTTCATGCTTACAGGGATCAGAATTGGTGTCTAAAGCCTTGGAATGACGAGAATAGTGTTTCTGTTTACAATTAAGGAGGATTGGCTTTGGCGTTTTTTTGTGTGAATCAGTTAAAATGGTGACGATTCCGGTAAATTCTTCTAAGCAAACTGTCTAATTTTGGTAAAACTGTTAAAATACACAATGATAGTTCCCAGAAATGGCTAAGAACGTGTAAGAAACACCTCAAGTACAAGTAAATACATTCTTACTACATTTACTGTCGTATTCTATCACGGAGGTTTCCAGGGGAAAGCTGTGAAATGACGCAAATACCTGTAATATTTACGTCTCCGGGTACTTCCTGTGGCGTTTTCACGGGACTGTGCTTTGAAATATTAAGACTTCATGCTTACAGGGCTCAGAATTGGTGTCTAAAGCCTTGGAATGACGAGAATAGTGTTGAGGTTTACAATTAAGGAGGATTGGCTTTGGCGTTTTTTTGTGTGAATCAGTTAAAATGGTGACGATTCCGGTAAATTCTTCTAAGCAAACTGTCTAATTTTGGTAAAACTGTTAAAATGCACAATGATAGTTCCCAGAAATGATTAAGAACGTGTAAGAAACACCTCAAGTACAAGTAAATAGATTCTTACTACATTTACTGTCGTATTCTATCACGGAGGTTTACAGGGGAAAGCTGTGAAATGACGAAAATACCTGTAATATTTACGTCTCCGGGTACTTCCGGTGGCGTTTTCACGGGACTGTGCTTTGAAATATTAAGACTTCATGCTTACAGGGCTCACAATTGGTGTCTAAAGCCTTGGAATGACGAGAATAGTGTTTCTGTTTACAATTAAGGAGGATTGGCTTTGGCGTTTTCTTGTGTGAATCAGTTAAAATGGTGACGATTCCGGTAAATTCTTCTAAGCAAACTGTCTAATTTTGGTAAAACTGTTAAAATACACAATGATAGTTCCCAGAAATGGCTAAGAACGAGTAAGAAACACCTCAAGTACAAGTAAATAGATTCTTACTACATTTACTGTCGTATTCTATCACGGAGGTTTCCAGGGGAAAGCTGTGAAATGACGCAAATACTGGTAATATTTACGTCTCCAGGTACTTCCGGTGGCGTTTTCGCGGGACTGTGCTTTGAAATATTAAGACTTCATGCTTACAGGGCTCAGAATTGGTGTCTAAAGCCTTGGAATGACGAGAATAGTGTTGAGGTTTACAATTAAGGAGGATTGGCTTTGGCGTTTTTTTGTGTGAATCAGTTAAAATGGTGACGATTCCGGTAAATACTTCTAAGCAAACTGTCTAATTTTGGTAAAACTGTTAAAATGCACAATGATAGTTCCCAGAAATGATTAAGAACGTGTAAGAAACACCTCAAGTACACGTAAATAGATTCTTACTACATTTACTGTAGTATTCAATCACGGAGGTTTCCATTGGAAAGCTGTGAAATGCCGAAAATACTGGTAATATTTACATCTCCAGGTACTTCTGGTGGCGTTTTCACGGGACTGTACTTTGAAATATTAAGAGTTCATGCTTACAGGGCTCAGAATTGGTGCCTAAAGCCTTGGAATGACGAGAATAGTGTTTCTGTTTACAATTAAGGAGGATTGGCTTTGGCGTTTTTTTGTGTGAATCAGTTAAAATGGTGACGATTCCGGTAAATTCTTCTAAGCAAACTGTCTAATTTTGGTAAAACTGTTAAAATACACAATGATAGTTCCCAGAAATGATTAAGAACGTGTAAGAAACACCTCAAGTACAAGTAAATACATTCTTACTACATTTACTGTCGTATTATATCACGGAGGTTTACAGGGGAAAGCTGTGAAATGACGAAAATACCTGTAATATTTACGTCTCCGGGTACTTCCGGTGGCGTTTTCACGGGACTGTGCTTTGAAATATTAAGACTTCATGCTTACAGGGATCAGAATTGGTGTCTAAAGCCTTGGAATGACGAGAATAGTGTTTCTGTTTACAATTAAGGAGGATTGGCTTTGGCGTTTTTTTGTGTGAATCAGTTAAAATGGTGACGATTCCGGTAAATTCTTCTAAGCAAACTGTCTAATTTTGGTAAAACTGTTAAAATACACAATGATAGTTCCCAGAAATGGCTAAGAACGTGTAAGAAACACCTCAAGTACAAGTAAATACATTCTTACTACATTTACTGTCGTATTCTATCACGGAGGTTTCCAGGGGAAAGCTGTGAAATGACGCAAATACCTGTAATATTTACGTCTCCGGGTACTTCCTGTGGCGTTTTCACGGGACTGTGCTTTGAAATATTAAGACTTCATGCTTACAGGGCTCAGAATTGGTGTCTAAAGCCTTGGAATGACGAGAATAGTGTTGAGGTTTACAATTAAGGAGGATTGGCTTTGGCGTTTTTTTGTGTGAATCAGTTAAAATGGTGACGATTCCGGTAAATTCTTCTAAGCAAACTGTCTAATTTTGGTAAAACTGTTAAAATGCACAATGATAGTTCCCAGAAATGATTAAGAACGTGTAAGAAACACCTCAAGTACAAGTAAATAGATTCTTACTACATTTACTGTCGTATTCTATCACGGAGGTTTCCAGGGGAAAGCTGTGAAATGACGCAAATACCGGTAATATTTACGTCTCCGGGCACTTCCGGTGGCGTTTTCACGGGACTGTGCTTTGAAATATTAAGATTCATGCTTACAGGGCTCAGAATTGGTGTCTAAAGCCTTGGAATGACGAGAATAGTGTTGAGGTTTACAATTAGGGAGGATTGGCTTTGGCGTTTTTTTGTGTGAATCAGTTAAAATGGTGACGATTCCGGTAAATACTTCTAAGCAAACTGTCTAATTTTGGTAGAACTGTTAAAATACACAATGATAGTTCCCAGAAATGATTAAGAACGTGTAAGAAACACCTCAAGTACACGTAAATAGATTCTTACTACATTTACTGTAGTATTCAATCACGGAGGTTTCCATTGGAAAGCTGTGAAATGCCGAAAATACTGGTAATATTTACATCTCCAGGTACTTCTGGTGGCGTTTTCACGGGACTGTACTTTGAAATATTAAGAGTTCATGCTTACAGGGCTCAGAATTGGTGCCTAAAGCCTTGGAATGACGAGAATAGTGTTTCTGTTTACAATTAAGGAGGATTGGCTTTGGCGTTTTTTTGTGTGAATCAGTTAAAATGGTGACGATTCCGGTAAATTCTTCTAAGCAAACTGTCTAATTTTGGTAAAACTGTTAAAATACACAATGATAGTTCCCAGAAATGGTTAAGAACGTGTAAGAAACACCTCAAGTACAAGTAAATACATTCTTACTACATTTACTGTCGTATTCTATCACGGAGGTTTCCAGGGGAAAGCTGTGAAATGACGCAAATACCTGTAATATTTACGTCTCCGGGTACTTCCTGTGGCGTTTTCACGGGACTGTGCTTTGAAATATTAAGACTTCATGCTTACAGGGCTCAGAATTGGTGTCTAAAGCCTTGGAATGACGAGAATAGTGTTGAGGTTTACAATTAAGGAGGATTGGCTTTGGGGTTTTTTTGTGTGAATCAGTTAAAATGGTGACGATTCCGGTAAATTCTTCTAAGCAAACTGTCTAATTTTGGTAAAACTGTTAAAATACACAATGATAGTTCCCAGAAATGGTTAAGAACGTGTAAGAAACACCTCAAGTACAAGTAAATACATTCTTACTACATTTACTGTCGTATTCTATCACGGAGGTTTGCAGGGGAAAGCTGTGAAATGACGCAAATACCTGTAATATTTACGTCTCCGGGTACTTCCGGTGGCGTTTTCACGGGACTGTGCTTTGAAATATTAAGAGTTCATGCTTACAGAGCTCAGAATTGGTGTCTAAAGCCTTGGAATGACGAGAATAGTGTTTCTGTTTACAATTAAGGAGGATTGGCTTTGGCGTTTTTTTGTGTGAATCAGTTAAAATGGTGACGATTCCGGTAAATTCTTCTAAGCAAACTGTCTAATTTTGGTAAAACTGTTAAAATACACAATGATAGTTCCCAGAAATGATTAAGAACGTTTAAAAACACCTCAAGTACAAGTAAATACATTCTTACTACATTTACTGTTGTATTCTATATCTGAGTTTTCCAGGGGAAAGCTGTGAAATGACGCAAATACTGGTAATATTTACGTCTCCGGGTACTTCCGGTGGCGTTTTCACGGGACTGTGCTTTAAAATATTAAGACTTCATGCTTACAGGGCTCAGAATTGGTGTCTAAAACCTTGGAATGACGAGAATAGTGTTTCTCTTTACAATTAAGGAGGATTGGCTTTGGCGTTTTCTTGTGTGAATCAGTTAAAATGGTGACGATTCCGGTAAATACTTCTAAGCAAACTGTCTAATTTTGGTAAAACTGTTAAAATGCACAATGATAGTTCCCAGAAATGATTAAGAACGTGTAAGAAACACCTCAAGTACAAGTAAATAGATTCTTACTACATTTACTGTCGTATTCTATCACGGAGGTTTACAGGGGAAAGCTGTGAAATGACGAAAATACCTGTAATATTTACGTCTCCGGGTACTTCCGGTGGCGTTTTCACGGGACTGTGCTTTGAAATATTAAGACTTCATGCTTACAGGGCTCAGAATTGGTGTCTAAAGCCTTGGAATGACGAGAATAGTGTTGAGGTTTACAATTAAGGAGGATTGGCTTTGGCGTTTTCTTGTGTGAATCAGTTAAAATGGTGACGATTCCGGTAAATACTTCTAAGCAAACTGTCTAATTTTGGTAAAACTGTTAAAATGCACAATGATAGTTCCCAGAAATGATTAAGAACGTGTAAGAAACACCTCAAGTACACGTAAATAGATTCTTACTACATTTACTGTAGTATTCAATCACGGAGGTTTCCATTGGAAAGCTGTGAAATGCCGAAAATACTGGTAATATTTACATCTCCAGGTACTTCTGGTGGCGTTTTCACGGGACTGTACTTTGAAATATTAAGAGTTCATGCTTACAGGGCTCAGAATTGGTGCCTAAAGCCTTGGAATGACGAGAATAGTGTTTCTGTTTACAATTAAGGAGGATTGGCTTTGGCGTTTTTTTGTGTGAATCAGTTAAAATGGTGACGATTCCGGTAAATTCTTCTAAGCAAACTGTCTAATTTTGGTAAAACTGTTAAAATGCACAATGATAGTTCCCAGAAATGATTAAGAACGTGTAAGAAACACCTCAAGTACAAGTAAACAGATTCTTACTACATTTACTGTCATATTCTATCACGGAGTTTTCCAGGGGAAAGCTGTGAAATGACGCAAATACCTGTAATATTTACGTCTCCGGGTACTTCCTGTGGCGTTTTCACGGGACTGTGCTTTGAAATATTAAGAGTTCATGCTTACAGAGCTCAGAATTGGTGTCTAAAGCCTTGGAATGACGAGAATAGTGTTTCTGTTTACAATTAAGGAGGATTGTCTTTGGCGTTTTCTTGTGTGAATCAGTTAAAATGGTGACGATTCCGGTAAATTCTTCTAAGCAAACTGTCTAATTTTGGTAAAACTGTTAAAATACACAATGATAGTTCCCAGAAATGATTAAGAACGTGTAAGAAACACCTCAAGTACAAGTAAATACATTCTTACTACATTTACTGTCGTATTATATCACGGAGGTTTACAGGGGAAAGCTGTGAAATGACGAAAATACCTGTAATATTTACGTCTCCGGGTACTTCCGGTGGCGTTTTCACGGGACTGTGCTTTGAAATATTAAGACTTCATGCTTACAGGGATCAGAATTGGTGTCTAAAGCCTTGGAATGACGAGAATAGTGTTTCTGTTTACAATTAAGGAGGATTGGCTTTGGCGTTTTTTTGTGTGAATCAGTTAAAATGGTGACGATTCCGGTAAATTCTTCTAAGCAAACTGTCTAATTTTGGTAAAACTGTTAAAATACACAATGATAGTTCCCAGAAATGGCTAAGAACGTGTAAGAAACACCTCAAGTACAAGTAAATACATTCTTACTACATTTACTGTCGTATTCTATCACGGAGGTTTCCAGGGGAAAGCTGTGAAATGACGCAAATACCTGTAATATTTACGTCTCCGGGTACTTCCTGTGGCGTTTTCACGGGACTGTGCTTTGAAATATTAAGACTTCATGCTTACAGGGCTCAGAATTGGTGTCTAAAGCCTTGGAATGACGAGAATAGTGTTGAGGTTTACAATTAAGGAGGATTGGCTTTGGCGTTTTTTTGTGTGAATCAGTTAAAATGGTGATGATTCCGGTAAATTCTTCTAAGCAAACTGTCTAATTTTGGTAAAACTGTTAAAATGCACAATGATAGTTCCCAGAAATGATTAAGAACGTGTAAGAAACACCTCAAGTACAAGTAAATAGATTCTTACTACATTTACTGTCGTATTCTATCACGGAGGTTTCCAGGGGAAAGCTGTGAAATGACGCAAATACCGGTAATATTTACGTCTCCGGGCACTTCCGGTGGCGTTTTCACGGGACTGTGCTTTGAAATATTAAGATTCATGCTTACAGGGCTCAGAATTGGTGTCTAAAGCCTTGGAATGACGAGAATAGTGTTGAGGTTTACAATTAGGGAGGATTGGCTTTGGCGTTTTTTTGTGTGAATCAGTTAAAATGGTGACGATTCCGGTAAATACTTCTAAGCAAACTGTCTAATTTTGGTAGAACTGTTAAAATACACAATGATAGTTCCCAGAAATGATTAAGAACGTGTAAGAAACACCTCAAGTACACGTAAATAGATTCTTACTACATTTACTGTAGTATTCAATCACGGAGGTTTCCATTGGAAAGCTGTGAAATGCCGAAAATACTGGTAATATTTACATCTCCAGGTACTTCTGGTGGCGTTTTCACGGGACTGTACTTTGAAATATTAAGAGTTCATGCTTACAGGGCTCAGAATTGGTGCCTAAAGCCTTGGAATGACGAGAATAGTGTTTCTGTTTACAATTAAGGAGGATTGGCTTTGGCGTTTTTTTGTGTGAATCAGTTAAAATGGTGACGATTCCGGTAAATTCTTCTAAGCAAACTGTCTAATTTTGGTAAAACTGTTAAAATACACAATGATAGTTCCCAGAAATGGTTAAGAACGTGTAAGAAACACCTCAAGTACAAGTAAATACATTCTTACTACATTTACTGTCGTATTCTATCACGGAGGTTTCCAGGGGAAAGCTGTGAAATGACGCAAATACCTGTAATATTTACGTCTCCGGGTACTTCCTGTGGCGTTTTCACGGGACTGTGCTTTGAAATATTAAGACTTCATGCTTACAGGGCTCAGAATTGGTGTCTAAAGCCTTGGAATGACGAGAATAGTGTTGAGGTTTACAATTAAGGAGGATTGGCTTTGGGGTTTTTTTGTGTGAATCAGTTAAAATGGTGACGATTCCGGTAAATTCTTCTAAGCAAACTGTCTAATTTTGGTAAAACTGTTAAAATACACAATGATAGTTCCCAGAAATGGTTAAGAACGTGTAAGAAACACCTCAAGTACAAGTAAATACATTCTTACTACATTTACTGTCGTATTCTATCACGGAGGTTTGCAGGGGAAAGCTGTGAAATGACGCAAATACCTGTAATATTTACGTCTCCGGGTACTTCCGGTGGCGTTTTCACGGGACTGTGCTTTGAAATATTAAGAGTTCATGCTTACAGAGCTCAGAATTGGTGTCTAAAGCCTTGGAATGACGAGAATAGTGTTTCTGTTTACAATTAAGGAGGATTGGCTTTGGCGTTTTTTTGTGTGAATCAGTTAAAATGGTGACGATTCCGGTAAATTCTTCTAAGCAAACTGTCTAATTTTGGTAAAACTGTTAAAATACACAATGATAGTTCCCAGAAATGATTAAGAACGTGTAAAAACACCTCAAGTACAAGTAAATACATTCTTACTACATTTACTGTTGTATTCTATATCTGAGTTTTCCAGGGGAAAGCTGTGAAATGACGCAAATACTGGTAATATTTACGTCTCCGGGTACTTCCGGTGGCGTTTTCACGGGACTGTGCTTTGAAATATTAAGACTTCATGCTTACAGGGCTCAGAATTGGTGTCTAAAACCTTGGAATGACGAGAATAGTGTTTCTCTTTACAATTAAGGAGGATTGGCTTTGGCGTTTTCTTGTGTGAATCAGTTAAAATGGTGACGATTCCGGTAAATACTTCTAAGCAAACTGTCTAATTTTGGTAAAACTGTTAAAATGCACAATGATAGTTCCCAGAAATGATTAAGAACGTGTAAGAAACACCTCAAGTACAAGTAAATAGATTCTTACTACATTTACTGTCGTATTCTATCACGGAGGTTTACAGGGGAAAGCTGTGAAATGACGAAAATACCTGTAATATTTACGTCTCCGGGTACTTCCGGTGGCGTTTTCACGGGACTGTGCTTTGAAATATTAAGACTTCATGCTTACAGGGCTCAGAATTGGTGTCTAAAGCCTTGGAATGACGAGAATAGTGTTGAGGTTTACAATTAAGGAGGATTGGCTTTGGCGTTTTCTTGTGTGAATCAGTTAAAATGGTGACGATTCCGGTAAATACTTCTAAGCAAACTGTCTAATTTTGGTAAAACTGTTAAAATGCACAATGATAGTTCCCAGAAATGATTAAGAACGTGTAAGAAACACCTCAAGTACACGTAAATAGATTCTTACTACATTTACTGTAGTATTCAATCACGGAGGTTTCCATTGGAAAGCTGTGAAATGCCGAAAATACTGGTAATATTTACATCTCCAGGTACTTCTGGTGGCGTTTTCACGGGACTGTACTTTGAAATATTAAGAGTTCATGCTTACAGGGCTCAGAATTGGTGCCTAAAGCCTTGGAATGACGAGAATAGTGTTTCTGTTTACAATTAAGGAGGATTGGCTTTGGCGTTTTTTTGTGTGAATCAGTTAAAATGGTGACGATTCCGGTAAATTCTTCTAAGCAAACTGTCTAATTTTGGTAAAACTGTTAAAATGCACAATGATAGTTCCCAGAAATGATTAAGAACGTGTAAGAAACACCTCAAGTACAAGTAAACAGATTCTTACTACATTTACTGTCATATTCTATCACGGAGTTTTCAAGGGGAAAGCTGTGAAATGACGCAAATACCTGTAATATTTACGTCTCCGGGTACTTCCTGTGGCGTTTTCACGGGACTGTGCTTTGAAATATTAAGAGTTCATGCTTACAGAGCTCAGAATTGGTGTCTAAAGCCTTGGAATGACGAGAATAGTGTTTCTGTTTACAATTAAGGAGGATTGTCTTTGGCGTTTTCTTGTGTGAATCAGTTAAAATGGTGATGATTCCGGTAAATACTTCTAAGCAAACTGTCTAATTTTGGCAAAACTGTTAAAATACACAATGATAGTTCCCAGAAATGATTAAGAACGTGTAAGAAACACCTCAAATACACGTAAATACATTATTACTACATTTACTGTCGTATTCTATCACGGAAGTTTCCAGGGGAAAGCTGTGAAATGACGCAAATACTGGTAATATTTACGTCTCCGGGTACTTCCGGTGGCGTTTTCACGGGACTGTGCTTTGAAATATTAAGACTTCATGCTTACAGGGCTCAGAATTGGTGTCTAAAGCCTTGGAATGACGAGAATAGTGTTGAGGTTTACAATTAAGGAGGATTGGCTTTGGCGTTTTTTTGTGTGAATCAGTTAAAATGGTGACGATTCCGGTAAATTCTTCTAAGCAAACTGTCTAATTTTGGTAAAACTGTTAAAATGCACAATGATAGTTCCCAGAAATGATTAAGAACGTGTAAGAAACACCTCAAGTACAAGTAAATAGATTCTTACTACATTTACTGTCGTATTCTATCACGGAGGTTTACAGGGGAAAGCTGTGAAATGACGAAAATACCTGTAATATTTACGTCTCCAGGTACTTCCGGTGGCGTTTTCACGGGACTGTGCTTTGAAATATTAAGACTTCATGCTTACAGGGCTCAGAATTGGTGTCTAAAGCCTTGGAATGACGAGAATAGTGTTGAGGTTTACAATTAAGGAGGATTGGCTTTGGCGTTTTCTTGTGTGAATCAGTTAAAATGGTGACGATTCCGGTAAATACTTCTAAGCAAACTGTCTAATTTTGGTAAAACTGTTAAAATGCACAATGATAGTTCCCAGAAATGATTAAGAACGTGTAAGAAACACCTCAAGTACACGTAAATAGATTCTTACTACATTTACTGTAGTATTCAATCACGGAGGTTTCCATTGGAAAGCTGTGAAATGCCGAAAATACTGGTAATATTTACATCTCCAGGTACTTCTGGTGGCGTTTTCACGGGACTGTACTTTGAAATATTAAGAGTTCATGCTTACAGGGCTCAGAATTGGTGCCTAAAGCCTTGGAATGACGAGAATAGTGTTTCTGTTTACAATTAAGGAGGATTGGCTTTGGCGTTTTTTTGTGTGAATCAGTTAAAATGGTGACGATTCCGGTAAATTCTTCTAAGCAAACTGTCTAATTTTGGTAAAACTGTTAAAATGCACAATGATAGTTCCCAGAAATGATTAAGAACGTGTAAGAAACACCTCAAGTACAAGTAAACAGATTCTTACTACATTTACTGTCATATTCTATCACGGAGTTTTCCAGGGGAAAGCTGTGAAATGACGCAAATACCTGTAATATTTAAGTCTCCGGGTACTTCCAGTGGCGTTTTCACGGGACTGTGCTTTGAAATATTAAGATTCATGCTTACAGGGCTCAGAATTGGTGTCTAAAGCCTTGGAATGACGAGAATAGTGTTGAGGTTTACAATTAGGGAGGATTGGCTTTGGCGTTTTTTTGTGTGAATCAGTTAAAATGGTGACGATTCCGGTAAATACTTCTAAGCAAACTGTCTAATTTTGGTAGAACTGTTAAAATACACAATGATAGTTCCCAGAAATGATTAAGAACGTGTAAGAAACACCTCAAGTACACGTAAATAGATTCTTACTACATTTACTGTAGTATTCATTCACGGAGGTTTCCATTGGAAAGCTGTGAAATGCCGAAAATACTGGTAATATTTACATCTCCGGGTACTTCCGGTGGCGTTTTCACGGGACTGTGCTTTGAAATATTAAGAGTTCATGCTTAAAGTGCTCAGAATTGGTGTCTAAAGCCTTGGAATGACGAGAATAGTGTTTCTGTTTACAATTAAGGAGGATTGGCTTTGGCGTTTTTTTGTGTGAATCAGTTAAAATGGTGACGATTCCGGTAAATTCTTCTAAGCAAACTGTCTAATTTTGGTAAAACTGTTAAAATACACAATGATAGTTCCCAGAAATGATTAAGAACGTGTAAAAACACCTCAAGTACAAGTAAATACATTCTTACTACATTTACTGTTGTATTCTATATCTGAGTTTTCCAGGGGAAAGCTGTGAAATGACGCAAATACTGGTAATATTTACGTCTCCGGGTACTTCCGGTGGCGTTTTCACGGGACTGTGCTTTGAAATATTAAGACTTCATGCTTACAGGGCTCAGAATTGGTGTCTAAAACCTTGGAATGACGAGAATAGTGTTTCTGTTTACAATTAAGGAGGATTGGCTTTGGCGTTTTCTTGTGTGAATCAGTTAAAATGGTGACGATTCCGGTAAATACTTCTAAGCAAACTGTCTAATTTTGGTAAAACTGTTAAAATACACAATGATAGTTCCCAGAAATGATTAAGAACGTGTAAGAAACACCTCAAGTACAAGTAAATACATTCTTACTACATTTACTGTCGTATTCTATCACGGAGGTTTACAGGGGAAAGCTGTGAAATGACGCAAATACCTGTAATACTTACATCTCCGGGTACTTCCGGTGGCGTTTTCACGGGACTGTGCTTTGAAATATTAAGACTTCATGCTTACAGGGCTCAGAATTGGTGTCTAAAGCCTTGGAATGACGAGAATAGTGTTGAGGTTTACAATTAAGGAGGATTGGCTTTGGCGTTTTTTTGTGTGAATCAGTTAAAATGGTGACGATTCCGGTAAATTCTTCTAAGCAAACTGTCTAATTTTGGTAAAACTGTTAAAATACACAATGATAGTTCCCAGAAATTGTTAAGAACGTGTAAGAAACAACTCAAGTACAAGTAAATACATTCTTACTACATTTACTGTCGTATTCTATCACGGACGTTTCCAGGGGAAAGCTGTGAAATTACGCAAATACCTATAATATTTACGTCTCCGGGTACTTCCTGTGGCGTTTTCACGGGACTGTGCTTTGAAATATTAAGAGTTCATGCTTACAGAGCTCAGAATTGGTGTCTAAAGCCTTGGAATGTCGAGAATAGTGTTTCTGTTTACAATTAAGGAGGATTGTCTTTGGCGTTTTCTTGTGTGAATCAGTTAAAATGGTGATGATTCCGGTAAATACTTCTAAGCAAACTGTCTAATTTTGGCAAAACTGTTAAAATACACAATGATAGTTCCCAGAAATGATTAAGAACGTGTAAGAAACACCTCAAATACACGTAAATACATTCTTACTACATTTACTGTCGTATTCTATCACGGAAGTTTCCAGGGGAAAGCTGTGAAATGACGCAAATACTGGTAATATTTACGTCTCCGGGTACTTCCGGTGGCGTTTTCACGGGACTGTGCTTTGAAATATTAAGACTTCATGCTTACAGGGCTCAGAATTGGTGTCTAAAGCCTTGGAATGACGAGAATAGTGTTGAGGTTTACAATTAAGGAGGATTGGCTTTGGCGTTTTTTTGTGTGAATCAGTTAAAATGGTGACGATTCCGGTAAATTCTTCTAAGCAAACTGTCTAATTTTGGTAAAACTGTTAAAATGCACAATGATAGTTCCCAGAAATGATTAAGAACGTGTAAGAAACACCTCAAGTACAAGTAAATAGATTCTTACTACATTTACTGTCGTATTCTATCACGGAGGTTTACAGGGGAAAGCTGTGAAATGACGAAAATACCTGTAATATTTACGTCTCCGGGTACTTCCGGTGGCGTTTTCACGGGACTGTGCTTTGAAATATTAAGACTTCATGCTTACAGGGCTCAGAATTGGTGTCTAAAGCCTTGGAATGACGAGAATAGTGTTGAGGTTTACAATTAAGGAGGATTGGCTTTGGCGTTTTCTTGTGTGAATCAGTTAAAATGGTGACGATTCCGGTAAATACTTCTAAGCAAACTGTCTAATTTTGGTAAAACTGTTAAAATGCACAATGATAGTTCCCAGAAATGATTAAGAACGTGTAAGAAACACCTCAAGTACACGTAAATAGATTCTTACTACATTTACTGTAGTATTCAATCACGGAGGTTTCCATTGGAAAGCTGTGAAATGCCGAAAATACTGGTAATATTTACATCTCCAGGTACTTCTGGTGGCGTTTTCACGGGACTGTACTTTGAAATATTAAGAGTTCATGCTTACAGGGCTCAGAATTGGTGCCTAAAGCCTTGGAATGACGAGAATAGTGTTTCTGTTTACAATTAAGGAGGATTGGCTTTGGCGTTTTTTTGTGTGAATCAGTTAAAATGGTGACGATTCCGGTAAATTCTTCTAAGCAAACTGTCTAATTTTGGTAAAACTGTTAAAATGCACAATGATAGTTCCCAGAAATGATTAAGAACGTGTAAGAAACACCTCAAGTACAAGTAAACAGATTCTTACTACATTTACTGTCATATTCTATCACGGAATTTTCCAGGGGAAAGCTGTGAAATGACGCAAATACCTGTAATATTTAAGTCTCCGGGTACTTCCAGTGGCGTTTTCACGGGACTGTGCTTTGAAATATTAAGATTCATGCTTACAGGGCTCAGAATTGGTGTCTAAAGCCTTGGAATGACGAGAATAGTGTTGAGGTTTACAATTAGGGAGGATTGGCTTTGGCGTTTTTTTGTGTGAATCAGTTAAAATGGTGACGATTCCGGTAAATACTTCTAAGCAAACTGTCTAATTTTGGTAGAACTGTTAAAATACACAATGATAGTTCCCAGAAATGATTAAGAACGTGTAAGAAACACCTCAAGTACACGTAAATAGATTCTTACTACATTTACTGTAGTATTCAATCACGGAGGTTTCCATTGGAAAGCTGTGAAATGCCGAAAATACTGGTAATATTTACATCTCCAGGTACTTCTGGTGGCGTTTTCACGGGACTGTACTTTGAAATATTAAGAGTTCATGCTTACAGGGCTCAGAATTGGTGCCTAAAGCCTTGGAATGACGAGAATAGTGTTTCTGTTTACAATTAAGGAGGATTGGCTTTGGCGTTTTTTTGTGTGAATCAGTTAAAATGGTGACGATTCCGGTAAATTCTTCTAAGCAAACTGTCTAATTTTGGTAAAACTGTTAAAATACACAATGATAGTTCCCAGAAATGGTTAAGAACGTGTAAGAAACACCTCAAGTACAAGTAAATACATTCTTACTACATTTACTGTCGTATTCTATCACGGAGGTTTGCAGGGGAAAGCTGTGAAATGACGCAAATACCTGTAATATTTACGTCTCCGGGTACTTCCGGTGGCGTTTTCACGGGACTGTGCTTTGAAATATTAAGAGTTCATGCTTAAAGAGCTCAGAATTGGTGTCTAAAGCCTTGGAATGACGAGAATAGTGTTTCTGTTTACAATTAAGGAGGATTGGCTTTGGCGTTTTTTTGTGTGAATCAGTTAAAATGGTGACGATTCCGGTAAATTCTTCTAAGCAAACTGTCTAATTTTGGTAAAACTGTTAAAATACACAATGATAGTTCCCAGAAATGATTAAGAACGTGTAAAAACACCTCAAGTACAAGTAAATACATTCTTACTACATTTACTGTTGTATTCTATATCTGAGTTTTCCAGGGGAAAGCTGTGAAATGACGCAAATACTGGTAATATTTACGTCTCCGGGTACTTCCGGTGGCGTTTTCACGGGACTGTGCTTTGAAATATTAAGACTTCATGCTTACAGGGCTCAGAATTGGTGTCTAAAACCTTGGAATGACGAGAATAGTGTTTCTGTTTACAATTAAGGAGGATTGGCTTTGGCGTTTTCTTGTGTGAATCAGTTAAAATGGTGACGATTCCGGTAAATACTTCTAAGCAAACTGTCTAATTTTGGTAAAACTGTTAAAATACACAATGATAGTTCCCAGAAATGATTAAGAACGTGTAAGAAACACCTCAAGTACAAGTAAATACATTCTTACTACATTTACTGTCGTATTCTATCACGGAGGTTTACAGGGGAAAGCTGTGAAATCACGCAAATACCTGTAATACTTACATCTCCGGGTACTTCCGGTGGCGTTTTCACGGGACTGTGCTTTGAAATATTAAGACTTCATGCTTACAGGGCTCAGAATTGGTGTCTAAAGCCTTGGAATGACGAGAATAGTGTTGAGGTTTACAATTAAGGAGGATTGGCTTTGGCGTTTTTTTGTGTGAATCAGTTAAAATGGTGACGATTCCGGTAAATTCTTCTAAGCAAACTGTCTAATTTTGGTAAAACTGTTAAAATACACAATGATAGTTCCCAGAAATTGTTAAGAACGTGTAAGAAACAACTCAAGTACAAGTAAATACATTCTTACTACATTTACTGTCGTATTCTATCACGGACGTTTCCAGGGGAAAGCTGTGAAATGACGCAAATACCTGTAATATTTACGTCTCCGGGTACTTCCTGTGGCGTTTTCACGGGACTGTGCTTTGAAATATTAAGAGTTCATGCTTACAGAGCTCAGAATTGGTGTCTAAAGCCTTGGAATGACGAGAATAGTGTTTCTGTTTACAATTAAGGAGGATTGTCTTTGGCGTTTTCTTGTGTGAATCAGTTAAAATGGTGATGATTCCGGTAAATACTTCTAAGCAAACTGTCTAATTTTGGCAAAACTGTTAAAATACACAATGATAGTTCCCAGAAATGATTAAGAACATGTAAGAAACACCTAAAATACACGTAAATACATTCTTACTACATTTACTGTCGTATTCTATCACGGAAGTTTCCAGGGGAAAGCTGTGAAATGACGCAAATACTGGTAATATTTACGTCTCCGGGTACTTCCGGTGGCGTTTTCACGGGACTGTGCTTTGAAATATTAAGACTTCATGCTTACAGGGCTCAGAATTGGTGTCTAAAGCCTTGGAATGACGAGAATAGTGTTGAGGTTTACAATTAAGGAGGATTGGCTTTGGCGTTTTTTTGTGTGAATCAGTTAAAATGGTGACGATTCCGGTAAATTCTTCTAAGCAAACTGTCTAATTTTGGTAAAACTGTTAAAATGCACAATGATAGTTCCCAGAAATGATTAAGAACGTGTAAGAAACACCTCAAGTACAAGTAAATAGATTCTTACTACATTTACTGTCGTATTCTATCACGGAGGTTTACAGGGGAAAGCTGTGAAATGACGAAAATACCTGTAATATTTACGTCTCCGGGTACTTCCGGTGGCGTTTTCACGGGACTGTGCTTTGAAATATTAAGACTTCATGCTTACAGGGCTCAGAATTGGTGTCTAAAGCCTTGGAATGACGAGAATAGTGTTGAGGTTTACAATTAAGGAGGATTGGCTTTGGCGTTTTCTTGTGTGAATCAGTTAAAATGGTGACGATTCCGGTAAATACTTCTAAGCAAACTGTCTAATTTTGGTAAAACTGTTAAAATGCACAATGATAGTTCCCAGAAATGATTAAGAACGTGTAAGAAACACCTCAAGTACACGTAAATAGATTCTTACTACATTTACTGTAGTATTCAATCACGGAGGTTTCCATTGGAAAGCTGTGAAATGCCGAAAATACTGGTAATATTTACATCTCCAGGTACTTCTGGTGGCGTTTTCACGGGACTGTACTTTGAAATATTAAGAGTTCATGCTTACAGGGCTCAGAATTGGTGCCTAAAGCCTTGGAATGACGAGAATAGTGTTTCTGTTTACAATTAAGGAGGATTGGCTTTGGCGTTTTTTTGTGTGAATCAGTTAAAATGGTGACGATTCCGGTAAATTCTTCTAAGCAAACTGTCTAATTTTGGTAAAACTGTTAAAATACACAATGATAGTTCCCAGAAATGGTTAAGAACGTGTAAGAAACACCTCAAGTACAAGTAAATACATTCTTACTACATTTACTGTCGTATTCTATCACGGAGGTTTGCAGGGGAAAGCTGTGAAATGACGCAAATACCTGTAATATTTACGTCTCCGGGTACTTCCGGTGGCGTTTTCACGGGACTGTGCTTTGAAATATTAAGAGTTCATGCTTAAAGAGCTCAGAATTGGTGTCTAAAGCCTTGGAATGACGAGAATAGTGTTTCTGTTTACAATTAAGGAGGATTGGCTTTGGCGTTTTTTTGTGTGAATCAGTTAAAATGGTGACGATTCCGGTAAATTCTTCTAAGCAAACTGTCTAATTTTGGTAAAACTGTTAAAATACACAATGATAGTTCCCAGAAATGATTAAGAACGTGTAAAAACACCTCAAGTACAAGTAAATACATTCTTACTACATTTACTGTCGTATTCTATCACGGACGTTTCCAGGGGAAAGCTGTGAAATGACGCAAATACCTGTAATATTTACGTCTCCGGGTACTTCCGGTGGCGTTTTCACGGGACTGTGCTTTGAAATATTAAGAGTTCATGCTTACAGAGCTCAGAATTGGTGTCTAAAGCCTTGGAATGACGAGAATAGTGTTTCTGTTTACAATTAAGGAGGATTGTCTTTGGCGTTTTCTTGTGTGAATCAGTTAAAATGGTGATGATTCCGGTAAATACTTCTAAGCAAACTGTCTAATTTTGGCAAAACTGTTAAAATACACAATGATAGTTCCCAGAAATGATTAAGAACGTGTAAGAAACACCTCAAATACACGTAAATACATTCTTACTACATTTACTGTCGTATTCTATCACGGAAGTTTCCAGGGGAAAGCTGTGAAATGACGCAAATACTGGTAATATTTACGTCTCCGGGTACTTCCGGTGGCGTTTTCACGGGACTGTGCTTTGAAATATTAAGACTTCATGCTTACAGGGCTCAGAATTGGTGTCTAAAGCCTTGGAATGACGAGAATAGTGTTGAGGTTTACAATTAAGGAGGATTGGCTTTGGCGGTTTTTTGTGTGAATCAGTTAAAATGGTGACGATTCCGGTAAATTCTTCTAAGCAAACTGTCTAATTTTGGTAAAACTGTTAAAATGCACAATGATAGTTCCCAGAAATGATTAAGAACGTGTAAGAAACACCTCAAGTACAAGTAAATAGATTCTTACTACATTTACTGTCGTATTCTATCACGGAGGTTTACAGGGGAAAGCTGTGAAATGACGAAAATACCTGTAATATTTACGTCTCCGGGTACTTCCGGTGGCGTTTTCACGGGACTGTGCTTTGAAATATTAAGACTTCATGCTTACAGGGCTCAGAATTGGTGTCTAAAGCCTTGGAATGACGAGAATAGTGTTGAGGTTTACAATTAAGGAGGATTGGCTTTGGCGTTTTGTTGTGTGAATCAGTTAAAATGGTGACGATTCCGGTAAATACTTCTAAGCAAACTGTCTAATTTTGGTAAAACTGTTAAAATGCACAATGATAGTTCCCAGAAATGATTAAGAACGTGTAAGAAACACCTCAAGTACACGTAAATAGATTCTTACTACATTTACTGTAGTATTCAATCACGGAGGTTTCCATTGGAAAGCTGTGAAATGCCGAAAATACTGGTAATATTTACATCTCCAGGTACTTCTGGTGGCGTTTTCACGGGACTGTACTTTGAAATATTAAGAGTTCATGCTTACAGGGCTCAGAATTGGTGCCTAAAGCCTTGGAATGACGAGAATAGTGTTTCTGTTTACAATTAAGGAGGATTGGCTTTGGCGTTTTTTTGTGTGAATCAGTTAAAATGGTGACGATTCCGGTAAATTCTTCTAAGCAAACTGTCTAATTTTGGTAAAACTGTTAAAATACACAATGATAGTTCCCAGAAATGATTAAGAACGTGTAAAAACACCTCAAGTACAAGTAAATACATTCTTACTACATTTACTGTTGTATTCTATATCTGAGTTTTCCAGGGGAAAGCTGTGAAATGACGCAAATACTGGTAATATTTACGTCTCCGGGTACTTCCGGTGGCGTTTTCACGGGACTGTGCTTTGAAATATTAAGACTTCATGCTTACAGGGCTCAGAATTGGTGTCTAAAACCTTGGAATGACGAGAATAGTGTTTCTGTTTACAATTAAGGAGGATTGGCTTTGGCGTTTTCTTGTGTGAATCAGTTAAAATGGTGACGATTCCGGTAAATACTTCTAAGCAAACTGTCTAATTTTGGTAAAACTGTTAAAATACACAATGATAGTTCCCAGAAATGATTAAGAACGTGTAAGAAACACCTCAAGTACAAGTAAATACATTCTTACTACATTTACTGTCGTATTCTATCACGGAGGTTTACAGGGGAAAGCTGTGAAATGACGCAAATACCTGTAATACTTACATCTCCGGGTACTTCCGGTGGCGTTTTCACGGGACTGTGCTTTGAAATATTAAGACTTCATGCTTACAGGGCTCAGAATTGGTGTCTAAAGCCTTGGAATGACGAGAATAGTGTTGAGGTTTACAATTAAGGAGGATTGGCTTTGGCGTTTTTTTGTGTGAATCAGTTAAAATGCTGACGATTCCGGTAAATTCTTCTAAGCAAACTGTCTAATTTTGGTAAAACTGTTAAAATACACAATGATAGTTCCCAGAAATTGTTAAGAACGTGTAAGAAACAACTCAAGTACAAGTAAATACATTCTTACTATGAAAGAATAAAAGAATGTTACAAACTGCACAGGCCCAGCTGCCAGGCCTAGCTGCCTGTTTTATCTCAACTCCCTAGGCTTCCCCCACTAGAGATAGGAACAGAGGGAATGACGCCCTCCCCAAGGCTATTACAGGAGATAGCCCCAACAAAGGATGGGTTGAGTAAACCCAGCTTCAATCAACCTTGAGAGGAACAGGCTGTAAAACACCAGGAAGGAGTGCCTTATCCCTATCAAGCTCCTCTTACCCTCCTGCATGCAACCCCTCCCTGATGTGTGATTTTAGCACATAAATAGCTGAAAAACCCCTTGCTGGGGGCACAACTCCTCTGCTCTTGTGTGAGTACGGGTTGGGCCCCAGCGCGCTGGAATAAAGAATAAAGCCTCTTGCGTTTTGCATCAAGTGACGTCTCCTGCGGTTGATTGGGGTCGCCGTCGATCTGTGGGACAGAGTGAGGGTCCCTCTTGGGGGGCCTCACATTTGGGGGCTCGTCCGGGATTAGACGACCACCCCTCATCCGCGGAGCCGACCTTGGAGGTAAGAAGGGGTACCCTGAGTTGTTTGTCTCTGTCTTGTGTTTGTCAAGTGGTCTGGATTTGAGTGCGCGCTTTCGGTTTGGCAGCCGTTCGGCAACTCGTGAGAGTGGCCAAACAGTGGTCGGTAGACGTGCCTGGAGGACCACAGGTTGCAGCCCTGGGGGACGCCCCAAGGGTAGAGGAGGAGTCAAGGGACGCCTTGAGCCCCCATCTGGGGGGGTGTAAAAGCCCCCATTTGGCTTGTTTTCAGTTTTTCTTCCGTGGGGTCGGAAGGCTGTTCTTAGGTGTCTTTGTTTGTTTGGTGTCTGTGTTCTTTTGTTTGATTTTGTGGACTCACTGGACGGACGCTATGGGACAGACTCAAACTACTCCTTTAAGCATTATGGTCGTTTTAAAGTCAAGGGCTGGGTCAAACCTGCTTGCCAGCCTCAGGTGTGGTTTTCCAGAACTGCTGAGAACTTGGGACCTTGAAGCTTAAAAATGTTACTGATTGAGAAAAACTGTGTGTTGTGATAGCTAAATGCCTTTGCTGAATGAATGTCTGGTGAAAGTGTGCATGTGTGGAGGGAGGGGGCCTGCCCTCTCCTCTCCTTTGTGTGGCTCCAAAACTTTGGTCAGGCGGGTACCTGAGAAAAAATCTAGGAGGGAGAGCAGCTGAGGAAATGGTTAATACAGAAAAGAGGGGGGCCGTCGGCAGGGAAAGCAGACCAGAAGTTTTGTTGATTTTTACTTATCTGCTGGACTCAAGGCCGCAAGCTGCTAAGCTCAGTAAGTTTCTCTCTGCCCCGTTTTGTTCTCTTTAACCCTTTCAAGACTAAATTAGACGAATACAGTATACTTGAAATTGCATAAGGAAGGAAGCACCTGGTCTTAGTAATCTAAGAAATACTGGCTGTTTACTTTATGGTAATCATTAAAGGATTGAGGTTTCTAAGAATAAGGAATTACTGAGTAGAAGGTCTGAGGCATGGTTATGCATTTTTTTAAGGACATAGAAAGAAGGTTTAAAGGATAATTTGAAAGTATAAAATTTAGAAAGGTTGTGTATGTGATAAGAAGGAGAAGAGAAATGTTGAAAGAAAATTAATCAAATGATACAGGCCAGTAGGTCAGAAAGAGTAAATAACTTACATTCTGCCTCCCTAAACAGAGGGTAAATAGTTATGCCAAAGTACTTAGGAAGAATGATAAAAGAAATCTAACAGTTACAAGGAAAATCAGAAGATGTTAAGGCAGGTCAGTGGCTTTTTCTCCTTATGTAATTCCTCCGAAATTTGGCAATGCTTAATAAGTCATGGCAATACATTTCTTTGCATAAATTCAATAAGACCAGTTTCCAGTAGTGGTTTTATTTAATGAAAACTTTGACTGGAGTATCATGTTTTAAAGAAACCTGTCTGAGCTCTGAAGACTTGAAGCCAAAAAAAAGGTGCCACAGGAAAAGCCTGGTATCCTGCTTGGGAGCCCTGAAGATGGCTGGCGCTGGAGCGTCAGGCCCATGCCCTACCATCACTGGCGGTTGGTCAGAGTAGAAGGGGAGCAATAAGGATGCCTCTGCATCCCTGCGAAACCCCCACACACTCTGGGCCACAACGAGTAGGAGGGCTACTGAGATGGGCCTTAAAGCCTAGAGCGTGGGCTCAGGTGGAGTTGCTACAGGTGAGGGATTCACCTAACGCAGCAGATACAGCAGGCAGGCCTGATGGCAGCTGGATGGCTTGGCTTCCTGGCCCTACGGGGCACATTAAGATTCAACCATGAGATTCCAGCACAGGTAGTCAGTTACCATTCTTGTTGTATTTATGCAAACATCAGGCCAAATTGAATACAGTAGATAAATTGGTCTTGATTTGGCTTTTTGATAGCCATAGAGGAGTTTTAAGGAGAAAAATCCTATTTCAACAGAGGTTATTAAAACTGAAATGTTTTCTTTCCCTCCCACCAGACCATTTGTTACAGTTTGTCTCTGCCAGGTCACAAGCCCACCTCCTTCTGTACCCAGGCCTCATCGTCCCTCTGACAGATAGCAAGGATCTCTTGGCTCTGAGAGAAACTTCTGTCCCTCCTCAGCACGAAGCAGCTACAGAAGATAATTCAACGCCCATTTTCCCTGAAAGAATTCAGAGCCAGGATCCTTGAGGTAATATAATAAGCAGTTAGACAGACATGAGCAGAGCAAGGACGATGGGTCAACTGGCACTGACTCCCCAGAAGCAGGAGGGAACTAGGCTGCAGACAAAGCAGCCCAGGAGGCTGCCCTAAAACCAGTGGGGCCTTTACAGATTCTAGTGACTCTTCCAGACCCTGTACTACTCATCTCACCAGTTTACTCAAGTTCTTTCAGGTTTTACAGTCTACCCAGCAAGCAGACCAGAAGCACGTCCAAGATGATCTGCCTGTATCCGGTTCATCCCTTCCAACCTGGTGACACTGTTTGGGTAAAGAAATTTGCCACCCAAGGACTGAAAGGACCACCCCCACGGCGGTCAGGTCGACGGGATCTCGACGTGGCTTCATCACACCTGGCTTAAGACAGCCCAGGCAAAATAGAGAAGTCTAGGACTCAGTGGACCCTCATATCCACCCTTATGGGTCCTCTTATTACATTGCTTTTAATTCTTACTTTTGGGCCCTGTATCTTAAACCGACTGGTCACCTTTATCAGAGAAGGAATAAGTGCTGTGCAGGTACTAGTGCTCAGGCAGCAATACCAGTCTCTCCACCAGAGAGATAGTTTCGAAGAGGAATGTCTAGAGACAGAAGTTCCATGATTAGAACTTACCAAAAAGCAAATGGGGGAATGAAAGAATAAAAGAATGTTACAAACTGCACAGGCCCAGCTGCCAGGCCTAGCTGCCTGTTTTATCTCAACTCCCTAGGCTTCCCCCACTAGAGATAGGAACAGAGGGAATGACGCCCTCCCCAAGGCTATTACAGGAGATAGCCCCAACAAAGGATGGGTTGAGTAAACCCAGCTTCAATCAACCTTGAGAGGAACAGGCTGTAAAACACCAGGAAGGAGTGCCTTATCCCTATCAAGCTCCTCTTACCCTCCTGCATGCAACCCCTCCCTGATGTGTGATTTTAGCACATAAATAGCTGAAAAACCCCTTGCTGGGGGCACAACTCCTCTGCTCTTGTGTGAGTACGGGTTGGGCCCCAGCGCGCTGGAATAAAGAATAAAGCCTCTTGCGTTTTGCATCAAGTGACGTCTCCTGCGGTTGATTGGGGTCGCCGTCGATCTGTGGGACAGAGTGAGGGTCCCGCTTCGGGGGTCTCACAACTACATTTACTGTCGTATTCTATCACGGACGTTTCCAGGGGAAAGCTGTGAAATGACGCAAATACCTGTAATATTTACGTCTCCGGGTACTTCCTGTGGCGTTTTCACGGGACTGTGCTTTGAAATATTAAGAGTTCATGCTTACAGAGCTCAGAATTGGTGTCTAAAGCCTTGGAATGACGAGAATGGTGTTTCTGTTTACAATTAAGGAGGATTGTCTTTGGCGTTTTCTTGTGTGAATCAGTTAAAATGGTGATGATTCCGGTAAATACTTCTAAGCAAACTGTCTAATTTTGGCAAAACTGTTAAAATACACAATGATAGTTCCCAGAAATGATTAAGAACGTGTAAGAAACACCTCAAGTACACGTAAATACATTCTTACTACATTTACTGTCGTATTCTATCACGGAAGTTTCCAGGGGAAAGCTGTGAAATGACGCAAATACTGGTAATATTTACGTCTCCGGGTACTTCCGGTGGCGTTTTCACGGGACTGTGCTTTGAAATATTAAGACTTCATGCTTACAGGGCTCAGAATTGGTGTCTAAAGCCTGGGAATGACGAGAATAGTGTTGAGGTTTACAATTAGGGAGGATTGGCTTTGGCGTTTTTTTGTGTGAATCAGTTACAATGGTGACGATTCCGGTAAATACTTCTAAGCAAACTGTCTAATTTTGGTAAATCTGTTAAAATACACAATGATAGTTCCCAGAAATGATTAAGAACGTGTAAGAAACACCTCAAGTACACGTAAATAGATTCTTACTACATTTACTGTAGTATTCAATCACGGAGGTTTCCATTGGAAAGCTGTGAAATGCCGAAAATACTGGTAATATTTACATCTCCAGGTACTTCTGGTGGCGTTTTCACGGGACTGTACTTTGAAATATTAAGAGTTCATGCTTACAGGGCTCAGAATTGGTGCCTAAAGCCTTGGAATGACGAGAATAGTGTTTCTGTTTACAATTAAGGAGGATTGGCTTTGGCGTTTTTTTGTGTGAATCAGTTAAAATGGTGACGATTCCGGTAAATTCTTCTAAGCAAACTGTCTAATTTTGGTAAAACTGTTAAAATGCACAATGATAGTTCCCAGAAATGATTAAGAACGTGTAAGAAACACCTCAAGTACAAGTAAATAGATTCTTACTACATTTACTGTCGTATTCTATCACGGAGGTTTCCAGGGGAAAGCTGTGAAATGACGCAAATACCGGTAATATTTACGTCTCCGGGTACTTCCGGTGGCGTTTTCACGGGACTGTGCTTTGAAATATTAAGATTCATGCTTACAGGGCTCAGAATTGGTGTCTAAAGCCTTGGAATGACGAGAATAGTGTTGAGGTTTACAATTAGGGAGGATTGGCTTTGGCGTTTTTTTGTGTGAATCAGTTAAAATGGTGACGATTCCGGTAAATACTTCTAAGCAAACTGTCTAATTTTGGTAGAACTGTTAAAATACACAATGATAGTTCCCAGAAATGATTAAGAACGTGTAAGAAACACCTCAAATACACGTAAATAGATTCTTACTACATTTACTGTAGTATTCAATCACGGAGGTTTCCATTGGAAAGCTGTGAAATGCCGAAAATACTGGTAATATTTACATCTCCAGGTACTTCTGGTGGCGTTTTCACGGGACTGTACTTTGAAATATTAAGAGTTCATGCTTACAGGGCTCAGAATTGGTGCCTAAAGCCTTGGAATGACGAGAATAGTGTTTCTGTTTACAATTAAGGAGGATTGGCTTTGGCGTTTTCTTGTGTGAATCAGTTAAAATGGTGACGATTCCGGTAAATACTTCTAAGCAAACTGTCTAATTTTGGTAAAACTGTTAAAATACACAATGATAGTTCCCAGAAATGATTAAGAACGTGTAAGAAACACCTCAAGTACAAGTAAATAGATTCTTACTACATTTACTGTCGTATTCTATCACGGAGGTTTCCAGGGGAAAGCTGTGAAATGACGCAAATACTGGTAATATTTACGTCTCCAGGTACTTCCGGTGGCGTTTTCGCGGGACTGTGCTTTGAAATATTAAGACTTCATGCTTACAGGGCTCAGAATTGGTGTCTAAAGCCTTGGAATGACGAGAATAGTGTTGAGGTTTACAATTAAGGAGGATTGGCTTTGGCGTTTTTTTGTGTGAATCAGTTAAAATGGTGACGATTCCGGTAAATTCTTCTAAGCAAACTGTCTAATTTTGGTAAAACTGTTAAAATGCACAATGATAGTTCCCAGAAATGATTAAGAACGTGTAAGAAACACCTCAAGTACAAGTAAATAGATTCTTACTACATTTACTGTCGTATTCTATCACGGAGGTTTCCAGGGGAAAGCTGTGAAATGACGCAAATACCGGTAATATTTACGTCTCCGGGCACTTCCGGTGGCGTTTTCACGGGACTGTGCTTTGAAATATTAAGATTCATGCTTACAGGGCTCAGAATTGGTGTCTAAAGCCTTGGAATGACGAGAATAGTGTTGAGGTTTACAATTAGGGAGGATTGGCTTTGGCGTTTTTTTGTGTGAATCAGTTAAAATGGTGACGATTCCGGTAAATACTTCTAAGCAAACTGTCTAATTTTGGTAGAACTGTTAAAATACACAATGATAGTTCCCAGAAATGATTAAGAACGTGTAAGAAACACCTCAAATACACGTAAATAGATTCTTACTACATTTACTGTAGTATTCAATCACGGAGGTTTCCATTGGAAAGCTGTGAAATGCCGAAAATACTGGTAATATTTACATCTCCAGGTACTTCTGGTGGCGTTTTCACGGGACTGTACTTTGAAATATTAAGAGTTCATGCTTACAGGGCTCAGAATTGGTGCCTAAAGCCTTGGAATGACGAGAATAGTGTTTCTGTTTACAATTAAGGAGGATTGGCTTTGGCGTTTTCTTGTGTGAATCAGTTAAAATGGTGACGATTCCGGTAAATACTTCTAAGCAAACTGTCTAATTTTGGTAAAACTGTTAAAATACACAATGATAGTTCCCAGAAATGATTAAGAACGTGTAAGAAACACCTCAAGTACAAGTAAATAGATTCTTACTACATTTACTGTCGTATTCTATCACGGAGGTTTCCAGGGGAAAGCTGTGAAATGACGCAAATACTGGTAATATTTACGTCTCCAGGTACTTCCGGTGGCGTTTTCGCGGGACTGTGCTTTGAAATATTAAGACTTCATGCTTACAGGGCTCAGAATTGGTGTCTAAAGCCTTGGAATGACGAGAATAGTGTTGAGGTTTACAATTAAGGAGGATTGGCTTTGGCGTTTTTTTGTGTGAATCAGTTAAAATGGTGACGATTCCGGTAAATTCTTCTAAGCAAACTGTCTAATTTTGGTAAAACTGTTAAAATGCACAATGATAGTTCCCAGAAATGATTAAGAACGTGTAAGAAACACCTCAAGTACAAGTAAATAGATTCTTACTACATTTACTGTCGTATTCTATCACGGAGGTTTCCAGGGGAAAGCTGTGAAATGACGCAAATACCGGTAATATTTACGTCTCCGGGCACTTCCGGTGGCGTTTTCACGGGACTGTGCTTTGAAATATTAAGATTCATGCTTACAGGGCTCAGAATTGGTGTCTAAAGCCTTGGAATGACGAGAATAGTGTTGAGGTTTACAATTAGGGAGGATTGGCTTTGGCGTTTTTTTGTGTGAATCAGTTAAAATGGTGACGATTCCGGTAAATACTTCTAAGCAAACTGTCTAATTTTGGTAGAACTGTTAAAATACACAATGATAGTTCCCAGAAATGATTAAGAACGTGTAAGAAACACCTCAAGTACACGTAAATAGATTCTTACTACATTTACTGTAGTATTCAATCACGGAGGTTTCCATTGGAAAGCTGTGAAATGCCGAAAATACTGGTAATATTTACATCTCCAGGTACTTCTGGTGGCGTTTTCACGGGACTGTACTTTGAAATATTAAGAGTTCATGCTTACAGGGCTCAGAATTGGTGCCTAAAGCCTTGGAATGACGAGAATAGTGTTTCTGTTTACAATTAAGGAGGATTGGCTTTGGCGTTTTTTTGTGTGAATCAGTTAAAATGGTGACGATTCCGGTAAATTCTTCTAAGCAAACTGTCTAATTTTGGTAAAACTGTTAAAATACACAATGATAGTTCCCAGAAATGATTAAGAACGTGTAAGAAACACCTCAAGTACAAGTAAATACATTCTTACTACATTTACTGTCGTATTATATCACGGAGGTTTACAGGGGAAAGCTGTGAAATGACGAAAATACCTGTAATATTTACGTCTCCGGGTACTTCCGGTGGCGTTTTCACGGGACTGTGCTTTGAAATATTAAGACTTCATGCTTACAGGGATCAGAATTGGTGTCTAAAGCCTTGGAATGACGAGAATAGTGTTGAGGTTTACAATTAAGGAGGATTGGCTTTGGCGTTTTTTTGTGTGAATCAGTTAAAATGGTGACGATTCCGGTAAATTCTTCTAAGCAAACTGTCTAATTTTGGTAAAACTGTTAAAATACACAATGATAGTTCCCAGAAATGGTTAAGAACGTGTAAGAAACACCTCAAGTACAAGTAAATACATTCTTACTACATTTACTGTCATATTCTATCACGGAGGTTTCCAGGGGAAAGCTGTGAAATGACGCAAATACCTGTAATATTTACGTCTCCGGGTACTTCCTGTGGCGTTTTCACGGGACTGTGCTTTGAAATATTAAGACTTCATGCTTACAGGGCTCAGAATTGGTGTCTAAAGCCTTGGAATGACGAGAATAGTGTTGAGGTTTACAATTAAGGAGGATTGGCTTTGGCGTTTTTTTGTGTGAATCAGTTAAAATGGTGACGATTCCGGTAAATTCTTCTAAGCAAACTGTCTAATTTTGGTAAAACTGTTAAAATGCACAATGATAGTTCCCAGAAATGATTAAGAACGTGTAAGAAACACCTCAAGTACAAGTAAACAGATTCTTACTACATTTACTGTCATATTCTATCACGGAGGTTTCCAGGGGAAAGCTGTGAAATGACGCAAATACCTGTAATATGTAAGTCTCCGGGTACTTCCAGTGGCGTTTTCACGGGACTGTGCTTTGAAATATTAAGATTCATGCTTACAGGGCTCAGAATTGGTGTCTAAAGCCTTGGAATGACGAGAATAGTGTTGAGGTTTACAATTAGGGAGGATTGGCTTTGGCGTTTTTTTGTGTGAATCAGTTAAAATGGTGACGATTCCGGTAAATACTTCTAAGCAAACTGTCTAATTTTGGTAAAACTGTTAAAATACACAATGATAGTTCCCAGAAATGATTAAGAACGTGTAAGAAACACCTCAAGTACAAGTAAATAGATTCTTACTACATTTACTGTCGTATTCTATCACGGAGGTTTCCAGGGGAAAGCTGTGAAATGACGCAAATACTGGTAATATTTACGTCTCCAGGTACTTCCGGTGGCGTTTTCACGGGACTGTGCTTTGAAATATTAAGACTTCATGCTTACAGGGCTCAGAATTGGTGTCTAAAGCCTTGGAATGACGAGAATAGTGTTGAGGTTTACAATTAAGGAGGATTGGCTTTGGCGTTTTTTTGTGTGAATCAGTTAAAATGGTGACGATTCCGGTAAATTCTTCTAAGCAAACTGTCTAATTTTGGTAAAACTGTTAAAATGCACAATGATAGTTCCCAGAAATGATTAAGAACGTGTAAGAAACACCTCAAGTACAAGTAAATAGATTCTTACTACATTTACTGTCGTATTCTATCACGGAGGTTTCCAGGGGAAAGCTGTGAAATGACGCAAATACCGGTAATATTTACGTCTCCGGGCACTTCCGGTGGCGTTTTCACGGGACTGTGCTTTGAAATATTAAGATTCATGCTTACAGGGCTCAGAATTGGTGTCTAAAGCCTTGGAATGACGAGAATAGTGTTGAGGTTTACAATTAGGGAGGATTGGCTTTGGCGTTTTTTTGTGTGAATCAGTTAAAATGGTGACGATTCCGGTAAATACTTCTAAGCAAACTGTCTAATTTTGGTAGAACTGTTAAAATACACAATGATAGTTCCCAGAAATGATTAAGAACGTGTAAGAAACACCTCAAGTACACGTAAATAGATTCTTACTACATTTACTGTAGTATTCAATCACGGAGGTTTCCATTGGAAAGCTGTGAAATGCCGAAAATACTGGTAATATTTACATCTCCAGGTACTTCTGGTGGCGTTTTCACGGGACTGTACTTTGAAATATTAAGAGTTCATGCTTACAGGGCTCAGAATTGGTGCCTAAAGCCTTGGAATGACGAGAATAGTGTTTCTGTTTACAATTAAGGAGGATTGGCTTTGGCGTTTTTTTGTGTGAATCAGTTAAAATGGTGACGATTCCGGTAAATTCTTCTAAGCAAACTGTCTAATTTTGGTAAAACTGTTAAAATACACAATGATAGTTCCCAGAAATGATTAAGAACGTGTAAGAAACACCTCAAGTACAAGTAAATACATTCTTACTACATTTACTGTCGTATTATATCACGGAGGTTTACAGGGGAAAGCTGTGAAATGACGAAAATACCTGTAATATTTACGTCTCCGGGTACTTCCGGTGGCGTTTTCACGGGACTGTGCTTTGAAATATTAAGACTTCATGCTTACAGGGATCAGAATTGGCGTCTAAAGCCTTGGAATGACGAGAATAGTGTTGAGGTTTACAATTAAGGAGGATTGGCTTTGGCGTTTTTTTGTGTGAATCAGTTAAAATGGTGACGATTCCGGTAAATTCTTCTAAGCAAACTGTCTAATTTTGGTAAAACTGTTAAAATACACAATGATAGTTCCCAGAAATGGTTAAGAACGTGTAAGAAACACCTCAAGTACAAGTAAATACATTCTTACTACATTTACTGTCGTATTCTATCACGGAGGTTTCCAGGGGAAAGCTGTGAAATGACGCAAATACCTGTAATATTTACGTCTCCGGGTACTTCCTGTGGCGTTTTCACGGGACTGTGCTTTGAAATATTAAGACTTCATGCTTACAGGGCTCAGAATTGGTGTCTAAAGCCTTGGAATGACGAGAATAGTGTTGAGGTTTACAATTAAGGAGGATTGGCTTTGGCGTTTTTTTTGTGTGAATCAGTTAAAATGGTGACGATTCCGGTAAATTCTTCTAAGCAAACTGTCTAATTTTGGTAAAACTGTTAAAATGCACAATGATAGTTCCCAGAAATGATTAAGAACGTGTAAGAAACACCTCAAGTACAAGTAAACAGATTCTTACTACATTTACTGTCATATTCTATCACGGAGGTTTCCAGGGGAAAGCTGTGAAATGACGCAAATACCTGTAATATATAAGTCTCCGGGTACTTCCAGTGGCGTTTTCACGGGACTGTGCTTTGAAATATTAAGATTCATGCTTACAGGGCTCAGAATTGGTGTCTAAAGCCTTGGAATGACGAGAATAGTGTTGAGGTTTACAATTAGGGAGGATTGGCTTTGGCGTTTTTTTGTGTGAATCAGTTAAAATGGTGACGATTCCGGTAAATACTTCTAAGCAAACTGTCTAATTTTGGTAAAACTGTTAAAATACACAATGATAGTTCCCAGAAATGATTAAGAACGTGTAAGAAACACCTCAAGTACAAGTAAATAGATTCTTACTACATTTACTGTCGTATTCTATCACGGAGGTTTCCAGGGGAAAGCTGTGAAATGACGCAAATACTGGTAATATTTACGTCTCCAGGTACTTCCGGTGGCGTTTTCACGGGACTGTGCTTTGAAATATTAAGACTTCATGCTTACAGGGCTCAGAATTGGTGTCTAAAGGCTTGGAATGACGAGAATAGTGTTGAGGTTTACAATTAAGGAGGATTGGCTTTGGCGTTTTTTTGTGTGAATCAGTTAAAATGGTGACGATTCCGGTAAATTCTTCTAAGCAAACTGTCTAATTTTGGTAAAACTGTTAAAATGCACAATGATAGTTCCCAGAAATGATTAAGAACGTGTAAGAAACACCTCAAGTACAAGTAAATAGATTCTTACTACATTTACTGTCGTATTCTATCACGGAGGTTTCCAGGGGAAAGCTGTGAAATGACGCAAATACCGGTAATATTTACGTCTCCGGGCACTTCCGGTGGCGTTTTCACGGGACTGTGCTTTGAAATATTAAGATTCATGCTTACAGGGCTCAGAATTGGTGTCTAAAGCCTTGGAATGACGAGAATAGTGTTGAGGTTTACAATTAGGGAGGATTGGCTTTGGCGTTTTTTTGTGTGAATCAGTTAAAATGGTGACGATTCCGGTAAATACTTCTAAGCAAACTGTCTAATTTTGGTAGAACTGTTAAAATACACAATGATAGTTCCCAGAAATGATTAAGAACGTGTAAGAAACACCTCAAGTACACGTAAATAGATTCTTACTACATTTACTGTAGTATTCAATCACGGAGGTTTCCATTGGAAAGCTGTGAAATGCCGAAAATACTGGTAATATTTACATCTCCAGGTACTTCTGGTGGCGTTTTCACGGGACTGTACTTTGAAATATTAAGAGTTCATGCTTACAGGGCTCAGAATTGGTGCCTAAAGCCTTGGAATGACGAGAATAGTGTTTCTGTTTACAATTAAGGAGGATTGGCTTTGGCGTTTTTTTGTGTGAATCAGTTAAAATGGTGACGATTCCGGTAAATTCTTCTAAGCAAACTGTCTAATTTTGGTAAAACTGTTAAAATACACAATGATAGTTCCCAGAAATGATTAAGAACGTGTAAGAAACACCTCAAGTACAAGTAAATACATTCTTACTACATTTACTGTCGTATTATATCACGGAGGTTTACAGGGGAAAGCTGTGAAATGACGAAAATACCTGTAATATTTACGTCTCCGGGTACTTCCGGTGGCGTTTTCACGGGACTGTGCTTTGAAATATTAAGACTTCATGCTTACAGGGATCAGAATTGGCGTCTAAAGCCTTGGAATGACGAGAATAGTGTTGAGGTTTACAATTAAGGAGGATTGGCTT
This sequence comes from Myotis daubentonii, assembly GCF_963259705.1. Taxonomy (NCBI): domain Eukaryota; kingdom Metazoa; phylum Chordata; class Mammalia; order Chiroptera; family Vespertilionidae; genus Myotis; species Myotis daubentonii. Next base: position 273,510 of record NC_081853.1, on the reverse strand, counting down.
TGGCGTTTTTTTGTGTGAATCAGTTAAAATGGTGACGATTCCGGTAAATTCTTCTAAGCAAACTGTCTAATTTTGGTAAAACTGTTAAAATACACAATGATAGTTCCCAGAAATGGTTAAGAACGTGTAAGAAACACCTCAAGTACAAGTAAATACATTCTTACTACATTTACTGTCGTATTCTATCACGGAGGTTTCCAGGGGAAAGCTGTGAAATGACGCAAATACCTGTAATATTTACGTCTCCGGGTACTTCCTGTGGCGTTTTCACGGGACTGTGCTTTGAAATATTAAGACTTCATGCTTACAGGGCTCAGAATTGGTGTCTAAAGCCTTGGAATGACGAGAATAGTGTTGAGGTTTACAATTAAGGAGGATTGGCTTTGGCGTTTTTTTGTGTGAATCAGTTAAAATGGTGACGATTCCGGTAAATTCTTCTAAGCAAACTGTCTAATTTTGGTAAAACTGTTAAAATGCACAATGATAGTTCCCAGAAATGATTAAGAACGTGTAAGAAACACCTCAAGTACAAGTAAACAGATTCTTACTACATTTACTGTCATATTCTATCACGGAGGTTTCCAGGGGAAAGCTGTGAAATGACGCAAATACCTGTAATATATAAGTCTCCGGGTACTTCCAGTGGCGTTTTCACGGGACTGTGCTTTGAAATATTAAGATTCATGCTTACAGGGCTCAGAATTGGTGTCTAAAGCCTTGGAATGACGAGAATAGTGTTGAGGTTTACAATTAGGGAGGATTGGCTTTGGCGTTTTTTTGTGTGAATCAGTTAAAATGGTGACGATTCCGGTAAATACTTCTAAGCAAACTGTCTAATTTTGGTAAAACTGTTAAAATACACAATGATAGTTCCCAGAAATGATTAAGAACGTGTAAGAAACACCTCAAGTACAAGTAAATAGATTCTTACTACATTTACTGTCGTATTCTATCACGGAGGTTTCCAGGGGAAAGCTGTGAAATGACGCAAATACTGGTAATATTTACGTCTCCAGGTACTTCCGGTGGCGTTTTCACGGGACTGTGCTTTGAAATATTAAGACTTCATGCTTACAGGGCTCAGAATTGGTGTCTAAAGGCTTGGAATGACGAGAATAGTGTTGAGGTTTACAATTAAGGAGGATTGGCTTTGGCGTTTTTTTGTGTGAATCAGTTAAAATGGTGACGATTCCGGTAAATTCTTCTAAGCAAACTGTCTAATTTTGGTAAAACTGTTAAAATGCACAATGATAGTTCCCAGAAATGATTAAGAACGTGTAAGAAACACCTCAAGTACAAGTAAATAGATTCTTACTACATTTACTGTCGTATTCTATCACGGAGGTTTCCAGGGGAAAGCTGTGAAATGACGCAAATACCGGTAATATTTACGTCTCCGGGCACTTCCGGTGGCGTTTTCACGGGACTGTGCTTTGAAATATTAAGATTCATGCTTACAGGGCTCAGAATTGGTGTCTAAAGCCTTGGAATGACGAGAATAGTGTTGAGGTTTACAATTAGGGAGGATTGGCTTTGGCGTTTTTTTGTGTGAATCAGTTAAAATGGTGACGATTCCGGTAAATACTTCTAAGCAAACTGTCTAATTTTGGTAGAACTGTTAAAATACACAATGATAGTTCCCAGAAATGATTAAGAACGTGTAAGAAACACCTCAAGTACACGTAAATAGATTCTTACTACATTTACTGTAGTATTCAATCACGGAGGTTTCCATTGGAAAGCTGTGAAATGCCGAAAATACTGGTAATATTTACATCTCCAGGTACTTCTGGTGGCGTTTTCACGGGACTGTACTTTGAAATATTAAGAGTTCATGCTTACAGGGCTCAGAATTGGTGCCTAAAGCCTTGGAATGACGAGAATAGTGTTTCTGTTTACAATTAAGGAGGATTGGCTTTGGCGTTTTTTTGTGTGAATCAGTTAAAATGGTGACGATTCGGGTAAATTCTTCTAAGCAAACTGTCTAATTTTGGTAAAACTGTTAAAATACACAATGATAGTTCCCAGAAATGATTAAGAACGTGTAAGAAACACCTCAAGTACAAGTAAATACATTCTTACTACATTTACTGTCGTATTATATCACGGAGGTTTACAGGGGAAAGCTGTGAAATGACGAAAATACCTGTAATATTTACGTCTCCGGGTACTTCCGGTGGCGTTTTCACGGGACTGTGCTTTGAAATATTAAGACTTCATGCTTACAGGGATCAGAATTGGTGTCTAAAGCCTTGGAATGACGAGAATAGTGTTGAGGTTTACAATTAAGGAGGATTGGCTTTGGCGTTTTTTTGTGTGAATCAGTTAAAATGGTGACGATTCCGGTAAATTCTTCTAAGCAAACTGTCTAATTTTGGTAAAACTGTTAAAATACACAATGATAGTTCCCAGAAATGGTTAAGAACGTGTAAGAAACACCTCAAGTACAAGTAAATACATTCTTACTACATTTACTGTCGTATTCTATCACGGAGGTTTCCAGGGGAAAGCTGTGAAATGACGCAAATACCTGTAATATTTACGTCTCCGGGTACTTCCTGTGGCGTTTTCACGGGACTGTGCTTTGAAATATTAAGACTTCATGCTTACAGGGCTCAGAATTGGTGTCTAAAGCCTTGGAATGACGAGAATAGTGTTGAGGTTTACAATTAAGGAGGATTGGCTTTGGCGTTTTTTTGTGTGAATCAGTTAAAATGGTGACGATTCCGGTAAATTCTTCTAAGCAAACTGTCTAATTTTGGTAAAACTGTTAAAATGCACAATGATAGTTCCCAGAAATGATTAAGAACGTGTAAGAAACACCTCAAGTACAAGTAAACAGATTCTTACTACATTTACTGTCATATTCTATCACGGAGGTTTCCAGGGGAAAGCTGTGAAATGACGCAAATACCTGTAATATTTAAGTCTCCGGGTACTTCCAGTGGCGTTTTCACGGGACTGTGCTTTGAAATATTAAGATTCATGCTTACAGGGCTCAGAATTGGTGTCTAAAGCCTTGGAATGACGAGAATAGTGTTGAGGTTTACAATTAGGGAGGATTGGCTTTGGCGTTTTTTTGTGTGAATCAGTTAAAATGGTGACGATTCCGGTAAATACTTCTAAGCAAACTGTCTAATTTTGGTAGAACTGTTAAAATACACAATGATAGTTCCCAGAAATGATTAAGAACGTGTAAGAAACACCTCAAGTACACGTAAATAGATTCTTACTACATTTACTGTAGTATTCAATCACGGAGGTTTCCATTGGAAAGCTGTGAAATGCCGAAAATACTGGTAATATTTACATCTCCAGGTACTTCTGGTGGCGTTTTCACGGGACTGTACTTTGAAATATTAAGAGTTCATGCTTACAGGGCTCAGAATTGGTGCCTAAAGCCTTGGAATGACGAGAATAGTGTTTCTGTTTACAATTAAGGAGGATTGGCTTTGGCGTTTTTTTGTGTGAATCAGTTAAAATGGTGACGATTCCGGTAAATTCTTCTAAGCAAACTGTCTAATTTTGGTAAAACTGTTAAAATACACAATGATAGTTCCCAGAAATGATTAAGAACGTGTGAGAAACACCTCAAGTACAAGTAAATACATTCTTACTACATTTACTGTCGTATTCTATCACGGAGGTTTGCAGGGGAAAGCTGTGAAATGACGCAAATACCTGTAATATTTACGTCTCCGGGTACTTCCGGTGGCGTTTTCACGGGACTGTGCTTTGATATATTAAGAGTTCATGCTTACAGAGCTCAGAATTGGTGTCTAAAGCCTTGGAATGACGAGAATAGTGTTTCTGTTTACAATTAAGGAGGATTGGCTTTGGCGTTTTTTTGTGTGAATCAGTTAAAATGGTGACGATTCCGGTAAATTCTTCTAAGCAAACTGTCTAATTTTGGTAAAACTGTTAAAATACACAATGATAGTTCCCAGAAATGATTAAGAACGTGTAAAAACACCTCAAGTACAAGTAAATACATTCTTACAACATTTACTGTTGTATTCTATATCTGAGTTTTCCAGGGGAAAGCTGTGAAATGACGCAAATACTGGTAATATTTACGTCTCCGGGTACTTCCGGTGGCGTTTTCACGGGACTGTGCTTTGAAATATTAAGACTTCATGCTTACAGGGCTCAGAATTGGTGTCTAAAACCTTGGAATGACGAGAATAGTGTTTCTGTTTACAATTAAGGAGGATTGGCTTTGGCGTTTTCTTGTGTGAATCAGTTAAAATGGTGACGATTCCGGTAAATACTTCTAAGCAAACTGTCTAATTTTGGTAAAACTGTTAAAATACACAATGATAGTTCCCAGAAATGATTAAGAACGTGTAAGAAACACCTCAAGTACAAGTAAATACATTCTTACTACATTTACTGTCGTATTCTATCACGGAGGTTTACAGGGGAAAGCTGTGAAATGACGCAAATACCTGTAATACTTACATCTCCGGGTACTTCCGGTGGCGTTTTCACGGGACTGTGCTTTGAAATATTAAGACTTCATGCTTACAGGGCTCAGAATTGGTGTCTAAAGCCTTGGAATGACGAGAATAGTGTTGAGGTTTACAATTAAGGAGGATTGGCTTTGGCGTTTTTTTGTGTGAATCAGTTAAAATGGTGACGATTCCGGTAAATTCTTCTAAGCAAACTGTCTAATTTTGGCAAAACTGTTAAAATACCCAATGATAGTTCCCAGAAATGATTAAGAACGTGTAAGAAACACCTCAAGTACACGTAAATACATTCTTACTACATTTACTGTCGTATTCTATCACGGAAGTTTCCAGGGGAAGCTGTGAAATGACGCAAATACTGGTAATATTTACGTCTCCGGGTACTTCCGGTGGCGTTTTCACGGGACTGTGCTTTGAAATATTAAGACTTCATGCTTACAGGGCTCAGAATTGGTGTCTAAAGCCTGGGAATGACGAGAATAGTGTTGAGGTTTACAATTAGGGAGGATTGGCTTTGGCGTTTTTTTGTGTGAATCAGTTACAATGGTGACGATTCCGGTAAATACTTCTAAGCAAACTGTCTAATTTTGGTAAATCTGTTAAAATACACAATGATAGTTCCCAGAAATGATTAAGAACGTGTAAGAAACACCTCAAGTACACGTAAATAGATTCTTACTACATTTACTGTAGTATTCAATCACGGAGGTTTCCATTGGAAAGCTGTGAAATGCCGAAAATACTGGTAATATTTACATCTCCAGGTACTTCTGGTGGCGTTTTCACGGGACTGTACTTTGAAATATTAAGAGTTCATGCTTACAGGGCTCAGAATTGGTGCCTAAAGCCTTGGAATGACGAGAATAGTGTTTCTGTTTACAATTAAGGAGGATTGGCTTTGGCGTTTTTTTGTGTGAATCAGTTAAAATGGTGACGATTCCGGTAAATTCTTCTAAGCAAACTGTCTAATTTTGGTAAAACTGTTAAAATACACAATGATAGTTCCCAGAAATGATTAAGAACGTGTAAGAAACACCTCAAGTACAAGTAAATACATTCTTACTACATTTACTGTCGTATTCTATCACGGAGGTTTGCAGGGGAAAGCTGTGAAATGACGCAAATACCTGTAATATTTACGTCTCCGGGTACTTCCGGTGGCGTTTTCACGGGACTGTGCTTTGAAATATTAAGAGTTCATGCTTACAGAGCTCAGAATTGGTGTCTAAAGCCTTGGAATGACGAGAATAGTGTTTCTGTTTACAATTAAGGAGGATTGGCTTTGGCGTTTTTTTGTGTGAATCAGTTAAAATGGTGACGATTCCGGTAAATTCTTCTAAGCAAACTGTCTAATTTTGGTAAAACTGTTAAAATACACAATGATAGTTCCCAGAAATGATTAAGAACGTGTAAAAACACCTCAAGTACAAGTAAATACATTCTTACTACATTTACTGTTGTATTCTATATCTGAGTTTTCCAGGGGAAAGCTGTGAAATGACGCAAATACTGGTAATATTTACGTCTCCGGGTACTTCCGGTGGCGTTTTCACGGGACTGTGCTTTGAAATATTAAGACTTCATGCTTACAGGGCTCAGAATTGGTGTCTAAAACCTTGGAATGACGAGAATAGTGTTTCTGTTTACAATTAAGGAGGATAGGCTTTGGCGTTTTCTTGTGTGAATCAGTTAAAATGGTGACGATTCCGGTAAATACTTCTAAGCAAACTGTCTAATTTTGGTAAAACTGTTAAAATACACAATGATAGTTCCCAGAAATGATTAAGAACGTGTAAGAAACACCTCAAGTACAAGTAAATACATTCTTACTACATTTACTGTCGTATTCTATCACGGAGGTTTACAGGGGAAAGCTGTGAAATGACGCAAATACCTGTAATACTTACATCTCCGGGTACTTCCGGTGGCGTTTTCACGGGACTGTGCTTTGAAATATTAAGACTTCATGCTTACAGGGCTCAGAATTGGTGTCTAAAGCCTTGGAATGACGAGAATAGTGTTGAGGTTTACAATTAAGGAGGATTGGCTTTGGCGTTTTTTTGTGTGAATCAGTTAAAATGGTGACGATTCCGGTAAATTCTTCTAAGCAAACTGTCTAATTTTGGTAAAACTGTTAAAATACACAATGATAGTTCCCAGAAATTGTTAAGAACGTGTAAGAAACAACTCAAGTACAAGTAAATACATTCTTACTACATTTACTGTCGTATTCTATCACGGAGGTTTGCAGGGGAAAGCTGTGAAATGACGCAAATACCTGTAATATTTACGTCTCCGGGTACTTCCGGTGGCGTTTTCACGGGACTGTGCTTTGAAATATTAAGAGTTCATGCTTACAGAGCTCAGAATTGGTGTCTAAAGCCTTGGAATGACGAGAATAGTGTTTCTGTTTACAATTAAGGAGGATTGGCTTTGGCGTTTTTTTGTGTGAATCAGTTAAAATGGTGACGATTCCGGTAAATTCTTCTAAGCAAACTGTCTAATTTTGGTAAAACTGTTAAAATACACAATGATAGTTCCCAGAAATGATTAAGAACGTGTAAGAAACACCTCAAGTACAAGTAAATACATTCTTACTACATTTACTGTCGTATTCTATCACGGAGGTTTGCAGGGGAAAGCTGTGAAATGACGCAAATACTGGTAATATTTACGTCTCCGGGTACTTCCGGTGGCGTTTTCACGGGACTGTGCTTTGAAATATTAAGACTTCATGCTTACAGGGCTCAGAATTGGTGTCTAAAACCTTGGAATGACGAGAATAGTGTTTCTGTTTACAATTAAGGAGGATAGGCTTTGGCGTTTTCTTGTGTGAATCAGTTAAAATGGTGACGATTCCGGTAAATACTTCTAAGCAAACTGTCTAATTTTGGTAAAACTGTTAAAATACACAATGATAGTTCCCAGAAATGATTAAGAACGTGTAAGAAACACCTCAAGTACAAGTAAATACATTCTTACTACATTTACTGTCGTATTCTATCACGGAGGTTTACAGGGGAAAGCTGTGAAATGACGCAAATACCTGTAATACTTACATCTCCGGGTACTTCCGGTGGCGTTTTCACGGGACTGTGCTTTGAAATATTAAGACTTCATGCTTACAGGGCTCAGAATTGGTGTCTAAAGCCTTGGAATGACGAGAATAGTGTTTCTGTTTACAATTAAGGAGGATTGGCTTTGGCGTTTTTTTGTGTGAATCAGTTAAAATGGTGACGATTCCGGTAAATTCTTCTAAGCAAACTGTCTAATTTTGGTAAAACTGTTAAAATACACAATGATAGTTCCCAGAAATGATTAAGAACGTGTAAAAACACCTCAAGTACAAGTAAATACATTCTTACTACATTTACTGTTGTATTCTATATCTGAGTTTTCCAGGGGAAAGCTGTGAAATGACGCAAATACTGGTAATATTTACGTCTCCGGGTACTTCCGGTGGCGTTTTCACGGGACTGTGCTTTGAAATATTAAGACTTCATGCTTACAGGGCTCAGAATTGGTGTCTAAAACCTTGGAATGACGAGAATAGTGTTTCTGTTTACAATTAAGGAGGATAGGCTTTGGCGTTTTCTTGTGTGAATCAGTTAAAATGGTGACGATTCCGGTAAATACTTCTAAGCAAACTGTCTAATTTTGGTAAAACTGTTAAAATACACAATGATAGTTCCCAGAAATGATTAAGAACGTGTAAGAAACACCTCAAGTACAAGTAAATACATTCTTACTACATTTACTGTCGTATTCTATCACGGAGGTTTACAGGGGAAAGCTGTGAAATGACGCAAATACCTGTAATACTTACATCTCCGGGTACTTCCGGTGGCGTTTTCACGGCACTGTGCTTTGAAATATTAAGACTTCATGCTTACAGGGCTCAGAATTGGTGTCTAAAGCCTTGGAATGACGAGAATAGTGTTGAGGTTTACAATTAAGGAGGATTGGCTTTGGCGTTTTTTTGTGTGAATCAGTTAAAATGGTGACGATTCCGGTAAATTCTTCTAAGCAAACTGTCTAATTTTGGTAAAACTGTTAAAATACACAATGATAGTTCCCAGAAATTGTTAAGAACGTGTAAGAAACAACTCAAGTACAAGTAAATACATTCTTACTACATTTACTGTCGTATTCTATCACGGAGGTTTGCAGGGGAAAGCTGTGAAATGACGCAAATACCTGTAATATTTACGTCTCCGGGTACTTCCGGTGGCGTTTTCACGGGACTGTGCTTTGAAATATTAAGAGTTCATGCTTACAGAGCTCAGAATTGGTGTCTAAAGCCTTGGAATGACGAGAATAGTGTTTCTGTTTACAATTAAGGAGGATTGGCTTTGGCGTTTTTTTGTGTGAATCAGTTAAAATGGTGACGATTCCGGTAAATTCTTCTAAGCAAACTGTCTAATTTTGGTAAAACTGTTAAAATACACAATGATAGTTCCCAGAAATGATTAAGAACGTGTAAAAACACCTCAAGTACAAGTAAATACATTCTTACTACATTTACTGTTGTATTCTATATCTGAGTTTTCCAGGGGAAAGCTGTGAAATGACGCAAATACTGGTAATATTTACGTCTCCGGGTACTTCCGGTGGCGTTTTCACGGGACTGTGCTTTGAAATATTAAGACTTCATGCTTACAGGGCTCAGAATTGGTGTCTAAAACCTTGGAATGACGAGAATAGTGTTTCTGTTTACAATTAAGGAGGATTGGCTTTGGCGTTTTCTTGTGTGAATCAGTTAAAATGGTGACGATTCCGGTAAATACTTCTAAGCAAACTGTCTAATTTTGGTAAAACTGTTAAAATACACAATGATAGTTCCCAGAAATGATTAAGAACGTGTAAGAAACACCTCAAGTACAAGTAAATACATTCTTACTACATTTACTGTCGTATTCTATCACGGAGGTTTACAGGGGAAAGCTGTGAAATGACGCAAATACCTGTAATACTTACATCTCCGGGTACTTCCGGTGGCGTTTTCACGGGACTGTGCTTTGAAATATTAAGACTTCATGCTTACAGGGCTCAGAATTGGTGTCTAAAGCCTTGGAATGACGAGAATAGTGTTGAGGTTTACAATTAAGGAGGATTGGCTTTGGCGTTTTTTTGTGTGAATCAGTTAAAATGGTGACGATTCCGGTAAATTCTTCTAAGCAAACTGTCTAATTTTGGTAAAACTGTTAAAATACACAATGATAGTTCCCAGAAATTGTTAAGAACGTGTAAGAAACAACTCAAGTACAAGTAAATACATTCTTACTACATTTACTGTCGTATTCTATCACGGACGTTTCCAGGGGAAAGCTGTGAAATGAAGCAAATACCTGTAATATTTACGTCTCCGGGTACTTCCTGTGGCGTTTTCACGGGACTGTGCTTTGAAATATTAAGAGTTCATGCTTACAGAGCTCAGAATTGGTGTCTAAAGCCTTGGAATGACGAGAATAGTGTTTCTGTTTACAATTAAGGAGGATTGTCTTTGGCGTTTTCTTGTGTGAATCAGTTAAAATGGTGATGATTCCGGTAAATACTTCTAAGCAAACTGTCTAATTTTGGCAAAACTGTTAAAATACACAATGATTTTTCCCAGAAATGATTAAGAACGTGTAAGAAACACCTCAAGTACACGTAAATACATTCTTACTACATTTACTGTCGTATTCTATCACGGAAGTTTCCAGGGGAAAGCTGTGAAATGACGCAAATACTGGTAATATTTACGTCTCCGGGTACTTCCGGTGGCGTTTTCACGGGACTGTGCTTTGAAATATTAAGACTTCATGCTTACAGGGCTCAGAATTGGTGTCTAAAGCCTGGGAATGACGAGAATAGTGTTGAGGTTTACAATTAGGGAGGATTGGCTTTGGCGTTTTTTTGTGTGAATCAGTTACAATGGTGACGATTCCGGTAAATACTTCTAAGCAAACTGTCTAATTTTGGTAAATCTGTTAAAATACACAATGATAGTTCCCAGAAATGATTAAGAACGTGTAAGAAACACCTCAAGTACACGTAAATAGATTCTTACTACATTTACTGTAGTATTCAATCACGGAGGTTTCCATTGGAAAGCTGTGAAATGCCGAAAATACTGGTAATATTTACATCTCCAGGTACTTCTGGTGGCGTTTTCACGGGACTGTACTTTGAAATATTAAGAGTTCATGCTTACAGGGCTCAGAATTGGTGCCTAAAGCCTTGGAATGACGAGAATAGTGTTTCTGTTTACAATTAAGGAGGATTGGCTTTGGCGTTTTTTTGTGTGAATCAGTTAAAATGGTGACGATTCCGGTAAATTCTTCTAAGCAAACTGTCTAATTTTGGTAAAACTGTTAAAATACACAATGATAGTTCCCAGAAATGATTAAGAACGTGTAAGAAACACCTCAAGTACAAGTAAATACATTCTTACTACATTTACTGTCGTATTCTATCACGGAGGTTTGCAGGGGAAAGCTGTGAAATGACGCAAATACCTGTAATATTTACGTCTCCGGGTACTTCCGGTGGCGTTTTCACGGGACTGTGCTTTGAAATATTAAGAGTTCATGCTTACAGAGCTCAGAATTGGTGTCTAAAGCCTTGGAATGACGAGAATAGTGTTTCTGTTTACAATTAAGGAGGATTGGCTTTGGCGTTTTTTTGTGTGAATCAGTTAAAATGGTGACGATTCCGGTAAATTCTTCTAAGCAAACTGTCTAATTTTGGTAAAACTGTTAAAATACACAATGATAGTTCCCAGAAATGATTAAGAACGTGTAAAAACACCTCAAGTACAAGTAAATACATTCTTACTACATTTACTGTTGTATTCTATATCTGAGTTTTCCAGGGGAAAGCTGTGAAATGACGCAAATACTGGTAATATTTACGTCTCCGGGTACTTCCGGTGGCGTTTTCACGGGACTGTGCTTTGAAATATTAAGACTTCATGCTTACAGGGCTCAGAATTGGTGTCTAAAACCTTGGAATGACGAGAATAGTGTTTCTGTTTACAATTAAGGAGGATTGGCTTTGGCGTTTTCTTGTGTGAATCAGTTAAAATGGTGACGATTCCGGTAAATACTTCTAAGCAAACTGTCTAATTTTGGTAAAACTGTTAAAATACACAATGATAGTTCCCAGAAATGATTAAGAACGTGTAAGAAACACCTCAAGTACAAGTAAATACATTCTTACTACATTTACTGTCGTATTCTATCACGGAGGTTTACAGGGGAAAGCTGTGAAATGACGCAAATACCTGTAATACTTACATCTCCGGGTACTTCCGGTGGCGTTTTCACGGGACTGTGCTTTGAAATATTAAGACTTCATGCTTACAGGGCTCAGAATTGGTGTCTAAAGCCTTGGAATGACGAGAATAGTGTTGAGGTTTACAATTAAGGAGGATTGGCTTTGGCGTTTTTTTGTGTGAATCAGTTAAAATGGTGACGATTCCGGTAAATTCTTCTAAGCAAACTGTCTAATTTTGGTAAAACTGTTAAAATACACAATGATAGTTCCCAGAAATTGTTAAGAACGTGTAAGAAACAACTCAAGTACAAGTAAATACATTCTTACTACATTTACTGTCGTATTCTATCACGGACGTTTCCAGGGGAAAGCTGTGAAATGAAGCAAATACCTGTAATATTTACGTCTCCGGGTACTTCCTGTGGCGTTTTCACGGGACTGTGCTTTGAAATATTAAGAGTTCATGCTTACAGAGCTCAGAATTGGTGTCTAAAGCCTTGGAATGACGAGAATAGTGTTTCTGTTTACAATTAAGGAGGATTGTCTTTGGCGTTTTCTTGTGTGAATCAGTTAAAATGGTGATGATTCCGGTAAATACTTCTAAGCAAACTGTCTAATTTTGGCAAAACTGTTAAAATACACAATGATTTTTCCCAGAAATGATTAAGAACGTGTAAGAAACACCTCAAGTACACGTAAATACATTCTTACTACATTTACTGTCGTATTCTATCACGGAAGTTTCCAGGGGAAAGCTGTGAAATGACGCAAATACTGGTAATATTTACGTCTCCGGGTACTTCCGGTGGCGTTTTCACGGGACTGTGCTTTGAAATATTAAGACTTCATGCTTACAGGGCTCAGAATTGGTGTCTAAAGCCTGGGAATGACGAGAATAGTGTTGAGGTTTACAATTAGGGAGGATTGGCTTTGGCGTTTTTTTGTGTGAATCAGTTACAATGGTGACGATTCCGGTAAATACTTCTAAGCAAACTGTCTAATTTTGGTAAATCTGTTAAAATACACAATGATAGTTCCCAGAAATGATTAAGAACGTGTAAGAAACACCTCAAGTACACGTAAATAGATTCTTACTACATTTACTGTAGTATTCAATCACGGAGGTTTCCATTGGAAAGCTGTGAAATGCCGAAAATACTGGTAATATTTACATCTCCAGGTACTTCTGGTGGCGTTTTCACGGGACTGTACTTTGAAATATTAAGAGTTCATGCTTACAGGGCTCAGAATTGGTGCCTAAAGCCTTGGAATGACGAGAATAGTGTTTCTGTTTACAATTAAGGAGGATTGGCTTTGGCGTTTTTTTGTGTGAATCAGTTAAAATGGTGACGATTCCGGTAAATTCTTCTAAGCAAACTGTCTAATTTTGGTAAAACTGTTAAAATACACAATGATAGTTCCCAGAAATGATTAAGAACGTGTAAGAAACACCTCAAGTACAAGTAAATACATTCTTACTACATTTACTGTCGTATTCTATCACGGAGGTTTGCAGGGGAAAGCTGTGAAATGACGGAAATACCTGTAATATTTACGTCTCCGGGTACTTCCGGTGGCGTTTTCACGGGACTGTGCTTTGAAATATTAAGAGTTCATGCTTACAGAGCTCAGAATTGGTGTCTAAAGCCTTGGAATGACGAGAATAGTGTTTCTGTTTACAATTAAGGAGGATTGGCTTTGGCGTTTTTTTGTGTGAATCAGTTAAAATGGTGACGATTCCGGTAAATCCTTCTAAGCAAACTGTCTAATTTTGGTAAAACTGTTAAAATACACAATGATAGTTCCCAGAAATGATTAAGAACGTGTAAAAACACCTCAAGTACAAGTAAATACATTCTTACTACATTTACTGTTGTATTCTATATCTGAGTTTTCCAGGGGAAAGCTGTGAAATGACGCAAATACTGGTAATATTTACGTCTCCGGGTACTTCCGGTGGCGTTTTCACGGGACTGTGCTTTGAAATATTAAGACTTCATGCTTACAGGGCTCAGAATTGGTGTCTAAAACCTTGGAATGACGAGAATAGTGTTTCTGTTTACAATTAAGGAGGATTGGCTTTGGCGTTTTCTTGTGTGAATCAGTTAAAATGGTGACGATTCCGGTAAATACTTCTAAGCAAACTGTCTAATTTTGGTAAAACTGTTAAAATACACAATGATAGTTCCCAGAAATGATTAAGAACGTGTAAGAAACACCTCAAGTACAAGTAAATACATTCTTACTACATTTACTGTCGTATTCTATCACGGAGGTTTACAGGGGAAAGCTGTGAAATGACGCAAATACCTGTAATACTTACATCTCCGGGTACTTCCGGTGGCGTTTTCACGGGACTGTGCTTTGAAATATTAAGACTTCATGCTTACAGGGCTCAGAATTGGTGTCTAAAGCCTTGGAATGACGAGAATAGTGTTGAGGTTTACAATTAAGGAGGATTGGCTTTGGCGTTTTTTTGTGTGAATCAGATAAAATGGTGACGATTCCGGTAAATTCTTCTAAGCAAACTGTCTAATTTTGGTAAAACTGTTAAAATACACAATGATAGTTCCCAGAAATTGTTAAGAACGTGTAAGAAACAACTCAAGTACAAGTAAATACATTCTTACTACATTTACTGTCGTATTCTATCACGGACGTTTCCAGGGGAAAGCTGTGAAATGAAGCAAATACCTGTAATATTTACGTCTCCGGGTACTTCCTGTGGCGTTTTCACGGGACTGTGCTTTGAAATATTAAGAGTTCATGCTTACAGAGCTCAGAATTGGTGTCTAAAGCCTTGGAATGACGAGAATAGTGTTTCTGTTTACAATTAAGGAGGATTGTCTTTGGCGTTTTCTTGTGTGAATCAGTTAAAATGGTGATGATTCCGGTAAATACTTCTAAGCAAACTGTCTAATTTTGGCAAAACTGTTAAAATACACAATGATTTTTCCCAGAAATGATTAAGAACGTGTAAGAAACACCTCAAGTACACGTAAATACATTCTTACTACATTTACTGTCGTATTCTATCACGGAAGTTTCCAGGGGAAAGCTGTGAAATGACGCAAATACTGGTAATATTTACGTCTCCGGGTACTTCCGGTGGCGTTTTCACGGGACTGTGCTTTGAAATATTAAGACTTCATGCTTACAGGGCTCAGAATTGGTGTCTAAAGCCTGGGAATGACGAGAATAGTGTTGAGGTTTACAATTAGGGAGGATTGGCTTTGGCGTTTTTTTGTGTGAATCAGTTACAATGGTGACGATTCCGGTAAATACTTCTAAGCAAACTGTCTAATTTTGGTAAATCTGTTAAAATACACAATGATAGTTCCCAGAAATGATTAAGAACGTGTAAGAAACACCTCAAGTACACGTAAATAGATTCTTACTACATTTACTGTAGTATTCAATCACGGAGGTTTCCATTGGAAAGCTGTGAAATGCCGAAAATACTGGTAATATTTACATCTCCAGGTACTTCTGGTGGCGTTTTCACGGGACTGTACTTTGAAATATTAAGAGTTCATGCTTACAGGGCTCAGAATTGGTGCCTAAAACCTTGGAATGACGAGAATAGTGTTTCTGTTTACAATTAAGGAGGATTGGCTTTGGCGTTTTTTTGTGTGAATCAGTTAAAATGGTGACGATTCCGGTAAATTCTTCTAAGCAAACTGTCTAATTTTGGTAAAACTGTTAAAATACACAATGATAGTTCCCAGAAATGATTAAGAACGTGTAAGAAACACCTCAAGTACAAGTAAATACATTCTTACTACATTTACTGTCGTATTCTATCACGGAGGTTTGCAGGGGAAAGCTGTGAAATGACGCAAATACCTGTAATATTTACGTCTCCGGGTACTTCCGGTGGCGTTTTCACGGGACTGTGCTTTGAAATATTAAGAGTTCATGCTTACAGAGCTCAGAATTGGTGTCTAAAGCCTTGGAATGACGAGAATAGTGTTTCTGTTTACAATTAAGGAGGATTGGCTTTGGCGTTTTTTTGTGTGAATCAGTTAAAATGGTGACGATTCCGGTAAATTCTTCTAAGCAAACTGTCTAATTTTGGTAAAACTGTTAAAATACACAATGATAGTTCCCAGAAATGATTAAGAACGTGTAAAAACACCTCAAGTACAAGTAAATACATTCTTACTACATTTACTGTTGTATTCTATATCTGAGTTTTCCAGGGGAAAGCTGTGAAATGACGCAAATACTGGTAATATTTACGTCTCCGGGTACTTCCGGTGGCGTTTTCACGGGACTGTGCTTTGAAATATTAAGACTTCATGCTTACAGGGCTCAGAATTGGTGTCTAAAACCTTGGAATGACGAGAATAGTGTTTCTGTTTACAATTAAGGAGGATTGGCTTTGGCGTTTTCTTGTGTGAATCAGTTAAAATGGTGACGATTCCGGTAAATACTTCTAAGCAAACTGTCTAATTTTGGTAAAACTGTTAAAATACACAATGATAGTTCCCAGAAATGATTAAGAACGTGTAAGAAACACCTCAAGTACAAGTAAATACATTCTTACTACATTTACTGTCGTATTCTATCACGGAGGTTTACAGGGGAAAGCTGTGAAATGACGCAAATACCTGTAATACTTACATCTCCGGGTACTGCCGGTGGCGTTTTCACGGGACTGTGCTTTGAAATATTAAGACTTCATGCATACAGGGCTCAGAATTGGTGTCTAAAGCCTTGGAATGACGAGAATAGTGTTGAGGTTTACAATTAAGGAGGATTGGCTTTGGCGTTTTTTTGTGTGAATCAGTTACAATGGTGACGATTCCGGTAAATACTTCTAAGCAAACTGTCTAATTTTGGTAAATCTGTTAAAATACACAATGATAGTTCCCAGAAATGATTAAGAACGTGTAAGAAACACCTCAAGTACACGTAAATAGATTCTTACTACATTTACTGTAGTATTCAATCACGGAGGTTTCCATTGGAAAGCTGTGAAATGCCGAAAATACTGGTAATATTTACATCTCCAGGTACTTCTGGTGGCGTTTTCACGGGACTGTACTTTGAAATATTAAGAGTTCATGCTTACAGGGCTCAGAATTGGTGCCTAAAGCCTTGGAATGACGAGAATAGTGTTTCTGTTTACAATTAAGGAGGATTGGCTTTGGCGTTTTTTTGTGTGAATCAGTTAAAATGGTGACGATTCCGGTAAATTCTTCTAAGCAAACTGTCTAATTTTGGTAAAACTGTTAAAATACACAATGATAGTTCCCAGAAATGATTAAGAACGTGTAAGAAACACCTCAAGTACAAGTAAATACATTCTTACTACATTTACTGTCGTATTCTATCACGGAGGTTTGCAGGGGAAAGCTGTGAAATGACGCAAATACCTGTAATATTTACGTCTCCGGGTACTTCCGGTGGCGTTTTCACGGGACTGTGCTTTGAAATATTAAGAGTTCATGCTTACAGAGCTCAGAATTGGTGTCTAAAGCCTTGGAATGACGAGAATAGTGTTTCTGTTTACAATTAAGGAGGATTGGCTTTGGCGTTTTTTTGTGTGAATCAGTTAAAATGGTGACGATTCCGGTAAATTCTTCTAAGCAAACTGTCTAATTTTGGTAAAACTGTTAAAATACACAATGATAGTTCCCAGAAATGATTAAGAACGTGTAAAAACACCTCAAGTACAAGTAAATACATTCTTACTACATTTACTGTTGTATTCTATATCTGAGTTTTCCAGGGGAAAGCTGTGAAATGACGCAAATACTGGTAATATTTACGTCTCCGGGTACTTCCGGTGGCGTTTTCACGGGACTGTGCTTTGAAATATTAAGACTTCATGCTTACAGGGCTCAGAATTGGTGTCTAAAACCTTGGAATGACGAGAATAGTGTTTCTGTTTACAATTAAGGAGGATTGGCTTTGGCGTTTTCTTGTGTGAATCAGTTAAAATGGTGACGATTCCGGTAAATACTTCTAAGCAAACTGTCTAATTTTGGTAAAACTGTTAAAATACACAATGATAGTTCCCAGAAATGATTAAGAACGTGTAAGAAACACCTCAAGTACAAGTAAATACATTCTTACTACATTTACTGTCGTATTCAATCACGGAGGTTTACAGGGGAAAGCTGTGAAATGACGCAAATACCTGTAATACTTACATCTCCGGGTACTGCCGGTGGCGTTTTCACGGGACTGTGCTTTGAAATATTAAGACTTCATGCATACAGGGCTCAGAATTGGTGTCTAAAGCCTTGGAATGACGAGAATAGTGTTGAGGTTTACAATTAAGGAGGATTGGCTTTGGCGTTTTTTTGTGTGAATCAGTTACAATGGTGACGATTCCGGTAAATACTTCTAAGCAAACTGTCTAATTTTGGTAAATCTGTTAAAATACACAATGATAGTTCCCAGAAATGATTAAGAACGTGTAAGAAACACCTCAAGTACACGTAAATAGATTCTTACTACATTTACTGTAGTATTCAATCACGGAGGTTTCCATTGGAAAGCTGTGAAATGCCGAAAATACTGGTAATATTTACATCTCCAGGTACTTCTGGTGGCGTTTTCACGGGACTGTACTTTGAAATATTAAGAGTTCATGCTTACAGGGCTCAGAATTGGTGCCTAAAGCCTTGGAATGACGAGAATAGTGTTTCTGTTTACAATTAAGGAGGATTGGCTTTGGCGTTTTTTTGTGTGAATCAGTTAAAATGGTGACGATTCCGGTAAATTCTTCTAAGCAAACTGTCTAATTTTGGTAAAACTGTTAAAATACACAATGATAGTTCCCAGAAATGATTAAGAACGTGTAAGAAACACCTCAAGTACAAGTAAATACATTCTTACTACATTTACTGTCGTATTCTATCACGGAGGTTTGCAGGGGAAAGCTGTGAAATGACGCAAATACCTGTAATATTTACGTCTCCGGGTACTTCCGGTGGCGTTTTCACGGGACTGTGCTTTGAAATATTAAGAGTTCATGCTTACAGAGCTCAGAATTGGTGTCTAAAGCCTTGGAATGACGAGAATAGTGTTTCTGTTTACAATTAAGGAGGATTGGCTTTGGCTTTTTTTTGTGTGAATCAGTTAAAATGGTGACGATTCCGGTAAATTCTTCTAAGCAAACTGTGTAATTTTGGTAAAACTGTTAAAATACACAATGATAGTTCCCAGAAATGATTAAGAACGTGTAAAAACACCTCAAGTACAAGTAAATACATTCTTACTACATTTACTGTTGTATTCTATATCTGAGTTTTCCAGGGGAAAGCTGTGAAATGACGCAAATACTGGTAATATTTACGTCTCCGGGTACTTCCGGTGGCGTTTTCACGGGACTGTGCTTTGAAATATTAAGACTTCATGCTTACAGGGCTCAGAATTGGTGTCTAAAACCTTGGAATGACGAGAATAGTGTTTCTGTTTACAATTAAGGAGGATTGGCTTTGGCGTTTTCTTGTGTGAATCAGTTAAAATGGTGACGATTCCGGTAAATACTTCTAAGCAAACTGTCTAATTTTGGTAAAACTGTTAAAATACACAATGATAGTTCCCAGAAATGATTAAGAACGTGTAAGAAACACCTCAAGTACAAGTAAATACATTCTTACTACATTTACTGTCGTATTCTATCACGGAGGTTTACAGGGGAAAGCTGTGAAATGACGCAAATACCTGTAATACTTACATCTCCGGGTACTGCCGGTGGCGTTTTCACGGGACTGTGCTTTGAAATATTAAGACTTCATGCATACAGGGCTCAGAATTGGTGTCTAAAGCCTTGGAATGACTAGAATAGTGTTGAGGTTTACAATTAAGGAGGATTGGCTTTGGCGTTTTTTTGTGTGAATCAGTTAAAATGGTGACGATTCCGGTAAATTCTTCTAAGCAAACTGTCTAATTTTGGTAAAACTGTTAAAATACACAATGATAGTTCCCAGAAATTGTTAAGAACGTGTAAGAAACAACTCAAGTACAAGTAAATACATTCTTACTACATTTACTGTCGTATTCTATCACGGACGTTTCCAGGGGAAAGCTGTGAAATGACGCAAATACCTGTAATATTTACGTCTCCGGGTACTTCCTGTGGCGTTTTCACGGGACTGTGCTTTGAAATATTAAGAGTTCATGCTTACAGAGCTCAGAATTGGTGTCTAAAGCCTTGGAATGACGAGAATAGTGTTTCTGTTTACAATTAAGGAGGATTGTCTTTGGCGTTTTCTTGTGTGAATCAGTTAAAATGGTGATGATTCCGGTAAATACTTCTAAGCAAACTGTCTAATTTTGGCAAAACTGTTAAAATACACAATGATAGTTCCCAGAAATGATTAAGAACGTGTAAGAAACACCTCAAGTACACGTAAATACATTCTTACTACATTTACTGTCGTATTCTATCACGGAAGTTTCCAGGGGAAAGCTGTGAAATGACGCAAATACTGGTAATATTTACGTCTCCGGGTACTTCCGGTGGCGTTTTCACGGGACTGTGCTTTGAAATATTAAGACTTCATGCTTACAGGGCTCAGAATTGGTGTCTAAAGCCTGGGAATGACGAGAATAGTGTTGAGGTTTACAATTAGGGAGGATTGGCTTTGGCGTTTTTTTGTGTGAATCAGTTACAATGGTGACGATTCCGGTAAATACTTCTAAGCAAACTGTCTAATTTTGGTAAATCTGTTAAAATACACAATGATAGTTCCCAGAAATGATTAAGAACGTGTAAGAAACACCTCAAGTACACGTAAATAGATTCTTACTACATTTACTGTAGTATTCAATCACGGAGGTTTCCATTGGAAAGCTGTGAAATGCCGAAAATACTGGTAATATTTACATCTCCAGGTACTTCTGGTGGCGTTTTCACGGGACTGTACTTTGAAATATTAAGAGTTCATGCTTACAGGGCTCAGAATTGGTGCCTAAAGCCTTGGAATGACGAGAATAGTGTTTCTGTTTACAATTAAGGAGGATTGGCTTTGGCGTTTTTTTGTGTGAATCAGTTAAAATGGTGACGATTCCGGTAAATTCTTCTAAGCAAACTGTCTAATTTTGGTAAAACTGTTAAAATACACAATGATAGTTCCCAGAAATGATTAAGAACGTGTAAGAAACACCTCAAGTACAAGTAAATACATTCTTACTACATTTACTGTCGTATTCTATCACGGAGGTTTGCAGGGGAAAGCTGTGAAATGACGCAAATACCTGTAATATTTACGTCTCCGGGTACTTCCGGTGGCGTTTTCACGGGACTGTGCTTTGAAATATTAAGAGTTCATGCTTACAGAGCTCAGAATTGGTGTCTAAAGCCTTGGAATGACGAGAATAGTGTTTCTGTTTACAATTAAGGAGGATTGGCTTTGGCGTTTTTTTGTGTGAATCAGTTAAAATGGTGACGATTCCGGTAAATTCTTCTAAGCAAACTGTGTAATTTTGGTAAAACTGTTAAAATACACAATGATAGTTCCCAGAAATGATTAAGAACGTGTAAAAACACCTCAAGTACAAGTAAATACATTCTTACTACATTTACTGTTGTATTCTATATCTGAGTTTTCCAGGGGAAAGCTGTGAAATGACGCAAATACTGGTAATATTTACGTCTCCGGGTACTTCCGGTGGCGATTTCACGGGACTGTGCTTTGAAATATTAAGACTTCATGCTTACAGGGCTCAGAATTGGTGTCTAAAACCTTGGAATGACGAGAATAGTGTTTCTGTTTACAATTAAGGAGGATTGGCTTTGGCGTTTTCTTGTGTGAATCAGTTAAAATGGTGACGATTCCGGTAAATACTTCTAAGCAAACTGTCTAATTTTGGTAAAACTGTTAAAATACACAATGATAGTTCCCAGAAATGATTAAGAACGTGTAAGAAACACCTCAAGTACAAGTAAATACATTCTTACTACATTTACTGCCGTATTCTATCACGGAGGTTTACAGGGGAAAGCTGTGAAATGACGCAAATACCTGTAATACTTACATCTCCGGGTACTGCCGGTGGCGTTTTCACGGGACTGTGCTTTGAAATATTAAGACTTCATGCATACAGGGCTCAGAATTGGTGTCTAAAGCCTTGGAATGACGAGAATAGTGTTGAGGTTTACAATTAAGGAGGATTGGCTTTGGCGGTTTTTTGTGTGAATCAGTTAAAATGGTGACGATTCCGGTAAATTCTTCTAAGCAAACTGTCTAATTTTGGTAAAACTGTTAAAGTACACAATGATAGTTCCCAGAAATTGTTAAGAACGTGTAAGAAACAACTCAAGTACAAGTAAATACATTCTTACTACATTTACTGTCGTATTCTATCACGGACGTTTCCAGGGGAAAGCTGTGAAATGACGCAAATACCTGTAATATTTACGTCTCCGGGTACTTCCTGTGGCGTTTTCACGGGACTGTGCTTTGAAATATTAAGAGTTCATGCTTACAGAGCTCAGAATTGGTGTCTAAAGCCTTGGAATGACGAGAATAGTGTTTCTGTTTACAATTAAGGAGGATTGTCTTTGGCGTTTTCTTGTGTGAATCAGTTAAAATGGTGATGATTCCGGTAAATACTTCTAAGCAAACTGTCTAATTTTGGCAAAACTGTTAAAATACACAATGATAGTTCCCAGAAATGATTAAGAACGTGTAAGAAACACCTCAAGTACACGTAAATACATTCTTACTACATTTACTGTCGTATTCTATCACGGAAGTTTCCAGGGGAAAGCTGTGAAATGACGCAAATACTGGTAATATTTACGTCTCCGGGTACTTCCGGTGGCGTTTTCACGGGACTGTGCTTTGAAATATTAAGACTTCATGCTTACAGGGCTCAGAATTGGTGTCTAAAGCCTGGGAATGACGAGAATAGTGTTGAGGTTTACAATTAGGGAGGATTGGCTTTGGCGTTTTTTTGTGTGAATCAGTTACAATGGTGACGATTCCGGTAAATACTTCTAAGCAAACTGTCTAATTTTGGTAAATCTGTTAAAATACACAATGATAGTTCCCAGAAATGATTAAGAACGTGTAAGAAACACCTCAAGTACACGTAAATAGATTCTTACTACATTTACTGTAGTATTCAATCACGGAGGTTTCCATTGGAAAGCTGTGAAATGCCGAAAATACTGGTAATATTTACATCTCCAGGTACTTCTGGTGGCGTTTTCACGGGACTGTACTTTGAAATATTAAGAGTTCATGCTTACAGGGCTCAGAATTGGTGCCTAAAGCCTTGGAATGACGAGAATAGTGTTTCTGTTTACAATTAAGGAGGATTGGCTTTGGCGTTTTTTTGTGTGAATCAGTTAAAATGGTGACGATTCCGGTAAATTCTTCTAAGCAAACTGTCTAATTTTGGTAAAACTGTTAAAATACACAATGATAGTTCCCAGAAATGATTAAGAACGTGTAAGAAACACCTCAAGTACAAGTAAATACATTCTTACTACATTTACTGTCGTATTCTATCACGGAGGTTTGCAGGGGAAAGCTGTGAAATGACGCAAATACCTGTAATATTTACGTCTCCGGGTACTTCCGGTGGCGTTTTCACGGGACTGTGCTTTGAAATATTAAGAGTTCATGCTTACAGAGCTCAGAATTGGTGTCTAAAGCCTTGGAATGACGAGAATAGTGTTTCTGTTTACAATTAAGGAGGATTGGCTTTGGCGTTTTTTTGTGTGAATCAGTTAAAATGGTGACGATTCCGGTAAATTCTTCTAAGCAAACTGTCTAATTTTGGTAAAACTGTTAAAATACACAATGATAGTTCCCAGAAATGATTAAGAACGTGTAAAAACACCTCAAGTACAAGTAAATACATTCTTACTACATTTACTGTTGTATTCTATATCTGAGTTTTCCAGGGGAAAGCTGTGAAATGACGCAAATACTGGTAATATTTACGTCTCCGGGTACTTCCGGTGGCGTTTTCACGGGACTGTGCTTTGAAATATTAAGACTTCATGCTTACAGGGCTCAGAATTGGTGTCTAAAACCTTGGAATGACGAGAATAGTGTTTCTGTTTACAATTAAGGAGGATTGGCTTTGGCGTTTTCTTGTGTGAATCAGTTAAAATGGTGACGATTCCGGTAAATACTTCTAAGCAAACTGTCTAATTTTGGTAAAACTGTTAAAATACACAATGATAGTTCCCAGAAATGATTAAGAACGTGTAAGAAACACCTCAAGTACAAGTAAATACATTCTTACTACATTTACTGTCGTATTCTATCACGGAGGTTTACAGGGGAAAGCTGTGAAATGACGCAAATACCTGTAATACTTACATCTCCGGGTACTTCCGGTGGCGTTTTCACGGGACTGTGCTTTGAAATATTAAGACTTCATGCTTACAGGGCTCAGAATTGGTGTCTAAAGCCTTGGAATGACGAGAATAGTGTTGAGGTTTACAATTAAGGAGGATTGGCTTTGGCGTTTTTTTGTGTGAATCAGTTAAAATGGTGACGATTCCGGTAAATTCTTCTAAGCAAACTGTCTAATTTTGGTAAAACTGTTAAAATACACAATGATAGTTCCCAGAAATTGTTAAGAACGTGTAAGAAACAACTCAAGTACAAGTAAATACATTCTTACTACATTTACTGTCGTATTCTATCACGGACGTTTCCAGGGGAAAGCTGTGAAATGACGCAAATACCTGTAATATTTACGTCTCCGGGTACTTCCTGTGGCGTTTTCACGGGACTGTGCTTTGAAATATTAAGAGTTCATGCTTACAGAGCTCAGAATTGGTGTCTAAAGCCTTGGAATGACGAGAATAGTGTTTCTGTTTACAATTAAGGAGGATTGTCTTTGGCGTTTTCTTGTGTGAATCAGTTAAAATGGTGATGATTCCGGTAAATACTTCTAAGCAAACTGTCTAATTTTGGCAAAACTGTTAAAATACACAATGATAGTTCCCAGAAATGATTAAGAACGTGTAAGAAACACCTCAAGTACACGTAAATACATTCTTACTACATTTACTGTCGTATTCTATCACGGAAGTTTCCAGGGGAAAGCTGTGAAATGACGCAAATACTGGTAATATTTACGTCTCCGGGTACTTCCGGTGGCGTTTTCACGGGACTGTGCTTTGAAATATTAAGACTTCATGCTTACAGGGCTCAGAATTGGTGTCTAAAGCCTGGGAATGACGAGAATAGTGTTGAGGTTTACAATTAGGGAGGATTGGCTTTGGCGTTTTTTTGTGTGAATCAGTTACAATGGTGACGATTCCGGTAAATACTTCTAAGCAAACTGTCTAATTTTGGTAAATCTGTTAAAATACACAATGATAGTTCCCAGAAATGATTAAGAACGTGTAAGAAACACCTCAAGTACACGTAAATAGATTCTTACTACATTTACTGTAGTATTCAATCACGGAGGTTTCCATTGGAAAGCTGTGAAATGCCGAAAATACTGGTAATATTTACATCTCCAGGTACTTCTGGTGGCGTTTTCACGGGACTGTACTTTGAAATATTAAGAGTTCATGCTTACAGGGCTCAGAATTGGTGCCTAAAGCCTTGGAATGACGAGAATAGTGTTTCTGTTTACAATTAAGGAGGATTGGCTTTGGCGTTTTTTTGTGTGAATCAGTTAAAATGGTGACGATTCCGGTAAATTCTTCTAAGCAAACTGTCTAATTTTGGTAAAACTGTTAAAATACACAATGATAGTTCCCAGAAATGATTAAGAACGTGTAAGAAACACCTCAAGTACAAGTAAATACATTCTTACTACATTTACTGTTGTATTCTATATCTGAGTTTTCCAGGGGAAAGCTGTGAAATGACGCAAATACTGGTAATATTTACGTCTCCGGGTACTTCCGGTGGCGATTTCACGGGACTGTGCTTTGAAATATTAAGACTTCATGCTTACAGGGCTCAGAATTGGTGTCTAAAACCTTGGAATGACGAGAATAGTGTTTCTGTTTACAATTAAGGAGGATTGGCTTTGGCGTTTTCTTGTGTGAATCAGTTAAAATGGTGACGATTCCGGTAAATACTTCTAAGCAAACTGTCTAATTTTGGTAAAACTGTTAAAATACACAATGATAGTTCCCAGAAATGATTAAGAACGTGTAAGAAACACCTCAAGTACAAGTAAATACATTCTTACTACATTTACTGTCGTATTCTATCACGGACGTTTCCAGGGGAAAGCTGTGAAATGACGCAAATACCTGTAATATTTACGTCTCCGGGTACTTCCTGTGGCGTTTTCACGGGACTGTGCTTTGAAATATTAAGAGTTCATGCTTACAGAGCTCAGAATTGGTGTCTAAAGCCTTGGAATGACGAGAATAGTGTTTCTGTTTACAATTAAGGAGGATTGTCTTTGGCGTTTTCTTGTGTGAATCAGTTAAAATGGTGATGATTCCGGTAAATACTTCTAAGCAAACTGTCTAATTTTGGCAAAACTGTTAAAATACACAATGATAGTTCCCAGAAATGATTAAGAACGTGTAAGAAACACCTCAAGTACACGTAAATACATTCTTACTACATTTACTGTCGTATTCTATCACGGAAGTTTCCAGGGGAAAGCTGTGAAATGACGCAAATACTGGTAATATTTACGTCTCCGGGTACTTCCGGTGGCGTTTTCACGGGACTGTGCTTTGAAATATTAAGACTTCATGCTTACAGGGCTCAGAATTGGTGTCTAAAGCCTGGGAATGACGAGAATAGTGTTGAGGTTTACAATTAGGGAGGATTGGCTTTGGCGTTTTTTTGTGTGAATCAGTTACAATGGTGACGATTCCGGTAAATACTTCTAAGCAAACTGTCTAATTTTGGTAAATCTGTTAAAATACACCATGATAGTTCCCAGAAATGATTAAGAACGTGTAAGAAACACCTCAAGTACACGTAAATAGATTCTTACTACATTTACTGTAGTATTCAATCACGGAGGTTTCCATTGGAAAGCTGTGAAATGCCGAAAATACTGGTAATATTTACATCTCCAGGTACTTCTGGTGGCGTTTTCACGGGACTGTACTTTGAAATATTAAGAGTTCATGCTTACAGGGCTCAGAATTGGTGCCTAAAGCCTTGGAATGACGAGAATAGTGTTTCTGTTTACAATTAAGGAGGATTGGCTTTGGCGTTTTTTTGTGTGAATCAGTTAAAATGGTGACGATTCCGGTAAATTCTTCTAAGCAAACTGTCTAATTTTGGTAAAACTGTTAAAATACACAATGATAGTTCCCAGAAATGATTAAGAACGTGTAAGAAACACCTCAAGTACAAGTAAATACATTCTTACTACATTTACTGTCGTATTCTATCACGGAGGTTTGCAGGGGAAAGCTGTGAAATGACGCAAATACCTGTAATATTTACGTCTCCGGGTACTTCCGGTGGCGTTTTCACGGGACTGTGCTTTGAAATATTAAGAGTTCATGCTTACAGAGCTCAGAATTGGTGTCTAAAGCCTTGGAATGACGAGAATAGTGTTTCTGTTTACAATTAAGGAGGATTGGCTTTGGCGTTTTTTTGTGTGAATCAGTTAAAATGGTGACGATTCCGGTAAATTCTTCTAAGCAAACTGTCTAATTTTGGTAAAACTGTTAAAATACACAATGATAGTTCCCAGAAATGATTAAGAACGTGTAAAAACACCTCAAGTACAAGTAAATACATTCTTACTACATTTACTGTTGTATTCTATATCTGAGTTTTCCAGGGGAAAGCTGTGAAATGACGCAAATACTGGTAATATTTACGTCTCCGGGTACTTCCGGTGGCGTTTTCACGGGACTGTGCTTTGAAATATTAAGACTTCATGCTTACAGGGCTCAGAATTGGTGTCTAAAACCTTGGAATGACGAGAATAGTGTTTCTGTTTACAATTAAGGAGGATTGGCTTTGGCGTTTTCTTGTGTGAATCAGTTAAAATGGTGACGATTCCGGTAAATACTTCTAAGCAAACTGTCTAATTTTGGTAAAACTGTTAAAATACACAATGATAGTTCCCAGAAATGATTAAGAACGTGTAAGAAACACCTCAAGTACAAGTAAATACATTCTTACTACATTTACTGTCGTATTCTATCACGGAGGTTTACAGGGGAAAGCTGTGAAATGACGCAAATACCTGTAATACTTACATCTCCGGGTACTTCCGGTGGCGTTTTCACGGGACTGTGCTTTGAAATATTAAGACTTCATGCTTACAGGGCTCAGAATTGGTGTCTAAAGCCTTGGAATGACGAGAATAGTGTTGAGGTTTACAATTAAGGAGGATTGGCTTTGGCGTTTTTTTGTGTGAATCAGTTAAAATGGTGACGATTCCGGTAAATTCTTCTAAGCAAACTGTCTAATTTTGGTAAAACTGTTAAAATACACAATGATAGTTCCCAGAAATTGTTAAGAACGTGTAAGAAACAACTCAAGTACAAGTAAATACATTCTTACTACATTTACTGTCGTATTCTATCACGGACGTTTCCAGGGGAAAGCTGTGAAATGACGCAAATACCTGTAATATTTACGTCTCCGGGTACTTCCTGTGGCGTTTTCACGGGACTGTGCTTTGAAATATTAAGAGTTCATGCTTACAGAGCTCAGAATTGGTGTCTAAAGCCTTGGAATGACGAGAATAGTGTTTCTGTTTACAATTAAGGAGGATTGTCTTTGGCGTTTTCTTGTGTGAATCAGTTAAAATGGTGATGATTCCGGTAAATACTTCTAAGCAAACTGTCTAATTTTGGCAAAACTGTTAAAATACACAATGATAGTTCCCAGAAATGATTAAGAACGTGTAAGAAACACCTCAAGTACACGTAAATACATTCTTACTACATTTACTGTCGTATTCTATCACGGAAGTTTCCAGGGGAAAGCTGTGAAATGACGCAAATACTGGTAATATTTACGTCTCCGGGTACTTCCGGTGGCGTTTTCACGGGACTGTGCTTTGAAATATTAAGACTTCATGCTTACAGGGCTCAGAATTGGTGTCTAAAGCCTGGGAATGACGAGAATAGTGTTGAGGTTTACAATTAGGGAGGATTGGCTTTGGCGTTTTTTTGTGTGAATCAGTTACAATGGTGACGATTCCGGTAAATACTTCTAAGCAAACTGTCTAATTTTGGTAAATCTGTTAAAATACACAATGATAGTTCCCAGAAATGATTAAGAACGTGTAAGAAACACCTCAAGTACACGTAAATAGATTCTTACTACATTTACTGTAGTATTCAATCACGGAGGTTTCCATTGGAAAGCTGTGAAATGCCGAAAATACTGGTAATATTTACATCTCCAGGTACTTCTGGTGGCGTTTTCACGGGACTGTACTTTGAAATATTAAGAGTTCATGCTTACAGGGCTCAGAATTGGTGCCTAAAGCCTTGGAATGACGAGAATAGTGTTTCTGTTTACAATTAAGGAGGATTGGCTTTGGCGTTTTTTTGTGTGAATCAGTTAAAATGGTGACGATTCCGGTAAATTCTTCTAAGCAAACTGTCTAATTTTGGTAAAACTGTTAAAATACACAATGATAGTTCCCAGAAATGATTAAGAACGTGTAAGAAACACCTCAAGTACAAGTAAATACATTCTTACTACATTTACTGTCGTATTCTATCACGGAGGTTTGCAGGGGAAAGCTGTGAAATGACGCAAATACCTGTAATATTTACGTCTCCGGGTACTTCCGGTGGCGTTTTCACGGGACTGTGCTTTGAAATATTAAGAGTTCATGCTTACAGAGCTCAGAATTGGTGTCTAAAGCCTTGGAATGACGAGAATAGTGTTTCTGTTTACAATTAAGGAGGATTGGCTTTGGCGTTTTTTTGTGTGAATCAGTTAAAATGGTGACGATTCCGGTAAATTCTTCTAAGCAAACTGTCTAATTTTGGTAAAACTGTTAAAATACACAATGATAGTTCCCAGAAATGATTAAGAACGTGTATAAACACCTCAAGTACAAGTAAATACATTCTTACTACATTTACTGTTGTATTCTATATCTGAGTTTTCCAGGGGAAAGCTGTGAAATGACGCAAATACTGGTAATATTTACGTCTCCGGGTACTTCCGGTGGCGTTTTCACGGGACTGTGCTTTGAAATATTAAGACTTCATGCTTACAGGGCTCAGAATTGGTGTCTAAAACCTTGGAATGACGAGAATAGTGTTTCTGTTTACAATTAAGGAGGATTGGCTTTGGCGTTTTCTTGTGTGAATCAGTTAAAATGGTGACGATTCCGGTAAATACTTCTAAGCAAACTGTCTAATTTTGGTAAAACTGTTAAAATACACAATGATAGTTCCCAGAAATGATTAAGAACGTGTAAGAAACACCTCAAGTACAAGTAAATACATTCTTACTACATTTACTGTCGTATTCTATCACGGAGGTTTACAGGGGAAAGCTGTGAAATGACGCAAAT
Organism: Myotis daubentonii; assembly: GCF_963259705.1. NCBI lineage: Eukaryota > Metazoa > Chordata > Mammalia > Chiroptera > Vespertilionidae > Myotis > Myotis daubentonii. The sequence continues at coordinate 243,349 of NC_081853.1, read as the reverse complement.
ACCTGTAATACTTACATCTCCGGGTACTTCCGGTGGCGTTTTCACGGGACTGTGCTTTGAAATATTAAGACTTCATGCATACAGGGCTCAGAATTGGTGTCTAAAGCCTTGGAATGACGAGAATAGTGTTGAGGTTTACAATTAAGGAGGATTGGCTTTGGCGTTTTTTTGTGTGAATCAGTTAAAATGGTGACGATTCCGGTAAATTCTTCTAAGCAAACTGTCTAATTTTGGTAAAACTGTTAAAATACACAATGATAGTTCCCAGAAATTGTTAAGAACGTGTAAGAAACAACTCAAGTACAAGTAAATACATTCTTACTACATTTACTGTCGTATTCTATCACGGACGTTTCCAGGGGAAAGCTGTGAAATGACGCAAATACCTGTAATATTTACGTCTCCGGGTACTTCCTGTGGCGTTTTCACGGGACTGTGCTTTGAAATATTAAGAGTTCATGCTTACAGAGCTCAGAATTGGTGTCTAAAGCCTTGGAATGACGAGAATAGTGTTTCTGTTTACAATTAAGGAGGATTGTCTTTGGCGTTTTCTTGTGTGAATCAGTTAAAATGGTGATGATTCCGGTAAATACTTCTAAGCAAACTGTCTAATTTTGGCAAAACTGTTAAAATACACAATGATAGTTCCCAGAAATGATTAAGAACGTGTAAGAAACACCTCAAGTACACGTAAATACATTCTTACTACATTTACTGTCGTATTCTATCACGGAAGTTTCCAGGGGAAAGCTGTGAAATGACGCAAATACTGGTAATATTTACGTCTCCGGGTACTTCCGGTGGCGTTTTCACGGGACTGTGCTTTGAAATATTAAGACTTCATGCTTACAGGGCTCAGAATTGGTGTCTAAAGCCTGGGAATGACGAGAATAGTGTTGAGGTTTACAATTAGGGCGGATTGGCTTTGGCGTTTTTTTGTGTGAATCAGTTACAATGGTGACGATTCCGGTAAATACTTCTAAGCAAACTGTCTAATTTTGGTAAATCTGTTAAAATACACAATGATAGTTCCCAGAAATGATTAAGAACGTGTAAGAAACACCTCAAGTACACGTAAATAGATTCTTACTACATTTACTGTAGTATTCAATCACGGAGGTTTCCATTGGAAAGCTGTGAAATGCCGAAAATACTGGTAATATTTACATCTCCAGGTACTTCTGGTGGCGTTTTCACGGGACTGTACTTTGAAATATTAAGAGTTCATGCTTACAGGGCTCAGAATTGGTGTCTAAAGCCTTGGAATGACGAGAATAGTGTTTCTGTTTACAATTAAGGAGGATTGGCTTTGGCGTTTTTTTGTGTGAATCAGTTAAAATGGTGACGATTCCGGTAAATTCTTCTAAGCAAACTGTCTAATTTTGGTAAAACTGTTAAAATACACAATGATAGTTCCCAGAAATGATTAAGAACGTGTAAGAAACACCTCAAGTACAAGTAAATACATTCTTACTACATTTACTGTCGTATTCTATCACGGAGGTTTGCAGGGGAAAGCTGTGAAATGACGCAAATACCTGTAATATTTACGTCTCCGGGTACTTCCGGTGGCGTTTTCACGGGACTGTGCTTTGAAATATTAAGAGTTCATGCTTACAGAGCTCAGAATTGGTGTCTAAAGCCTTGGAATGACGAGAATAGTGTTTCTGTTTACAATTAAGGAGGATTGGCTTTGGCGTTTTTTTGTGTGAATCAGTTAAAATGGTGACGATTCCGGTAAATTCTTCTAAGCAAACTGTCTAATTTTGGTAAAACTGTTAAAATACACAATGATAGTTCCCAGAAATGATTAAGAACGTGTAAAAACACCTCAATTACAAGTAAATACATTCTTACTACATTTACTGTTGTATTCTATATCTGAGTTTTCCAGGGGAAAGCTGTGAAATGACGCAAATACTGGTAATATTTACGTCTCCGGGTACTTCCGGTGGCGTTTTCACGGGACTGTGCTTTGAAATATTAAGACTTCATGCTTACAGGGCTCAGAATTGGTGTCTAAAACCTTGGAATGACGAGAATAGTGTTTCTGTTTACAATTAAGGAGGATTGGCTTTGGCCTTTTCTTGTGTGAATCAGTTAAAATGGTGACGATTCCGGTAAATACTTCTAAGCAAACTGTCTAATTTTGGTAAAACTGTTAAAATACACAATGATAGTTCCCAGAAATGATTAAGAACGTGTAAGAAACACCTCAAGTACAAGTAAATACATTCTTACTACATTTACTGTCGTATTCTATCACGGAGGTTTACAGGGGAAAGCTGTGAAATGACGCAAATACCTGTAATACTTACATCTCCGGGTACTTCCGGTGGCGTTTTCACGGGACTGTGCTTTGAAATATTAAGACTTCATGCTTACAGGGCTCAGAATTGGTGTCTAAAGCCTTGGAATGACGAGAATAGTGTTGAGGTTTACAATTAAGGAGGATTGGCTTTGGCGTTTTTTTGTGTGAATCAGTTAAAATGGTGACGATTCCGGTAAATTCTTCTAAGCAAACTGTCTAATTTTGGTAAAACTGTTAAAATACACAATGATAGTTCCCAGAAATTGTTAAGAACGTGTAAGAAACAACTCAAGTACAAGTAAATACATTCTTACTACATTTACTGTCGTATTCTATCACGGACGTTTCCAGGGGAAAGCTGTGAAATGACGCAAATACCTGTAATATTTACGTCTCCGGGTACTTCCTGTGGCGTTTTCACGGGACTGTGCTTTGAAATATTAAGAGTTCATGCTTACAGAGCTCAGAATTGGTGTCTAAAGCCTTGGAATGACGAGAATAGTGTTTCTGTTTACAATTAAGGAGGATTGTCTTTGGCGTTTTCTTGTGTGAATCAGTTAAAATGGTGATGATTCCGGTAAATACTTCTAAGCAAACTGTCTAATTTTGGCAAAACTGTTAAAATACACAATGATAGTTCCCAGAAATGATTAAGAACGTGTAAGAAACACCTCAAGTACACGTAAATACATTCTTACTACATTTACTGTCGTATTCTATCACGGAAGTTTCCAGGGGAAAGCTGTGAAATGACGCAAATACTGGTAATATTTACGTCTCCGGGTACTTCCGGTGGCGTTTTCACGGGACTGTGCTTTGAAATATTAAGACTTCATGCTTACAGGGCTCAGAATTGGTGTCTAAAGCCTGGGAATGACGAGAATAGTGTTGAGGTTTACAATTAGGGAGGATTGGCTTTGGCGTTTTTTTGTGTGAATCAGTTACAATGGTGACGATTCCGGTAAATTCTTCTAAGCAAACTGTCTAATTTTGGTAAATCTGTTAAAATACACAATGATAGTTCCCAGAAATGATTAAGAACGTGTAAGAAACACCTCAAGTACACGTAAATAGATTCTTACTACATTTACTGTAGTATTCAATCACGGAGGTTTCCATTGGAAAGCTGTGAAATGCCGAAAATACTGGTAATATTTACATCTCCAGGTACTTCTGGTGGCGTTTTCACGGGACTGTACTTTGAAATATTAAGAGTTCATGCTTACAGGGCTCAGAATTGGTGCCTAAAGCCTTGGAATGACGAGAATAGTGTTTCTGTTTACAATTAAGGAGGATTGGCTTTGGCGTTTTTTTGTGTGAATCAGTTAAAATGGTGACGATTCCGGTAAATTCTTCTAAGCAAACTGTCTAATTTTGGTAAAACTGTTAAAATACACAATGATAGTTCCCAGAAATGATTAAGAACGTGTAAGAAACACCTCAAGTACAAGTAAATACATTCTTACTACATTTACTGTCGTATTCTATCACGGAGGTTTGCAGGGGAAAGCTGTGAAATGACGCAAATACCTGTAATATTTACGTCTCCGGGTACTTCCGGTGGCGTTTTCACGGGACTGTGCTTTGAAATATTAAGAGTTCATGCTTACAGAGCTCAGAATTGGTGTCTAAAGCCTTGGAATGACGAGAATAGTGTTTCTGTTTACAATTAAGGAGGATTGGCTTTGGCGTTTTTTTGTGTGAATCAGTTAAAATGGTGACGATTCCGGTAAATTCTTCTAAGCAAACTGTCTAATTTTGGTAAAACTGTTAAAATACACAATGATAGTTCCCAGAAATGATTAAGAACGTGTAAAAACACCTCAAGTACAAGTAAATACATTCTTACTACATTTACTGTTGTATTCTATATCTGAGTTTTCCAGGGGAAAGCTGTGAAATGACGCAAATACTGGTAATATTTACGTCTCCGGGTACTTCCGGTGGCGTTTTCACGGGACTGTGCTTTGAAATATTAAGACTTCATGCTTACAGGGCTCAGAATTGGTGTCTAAAACCTTGGAATGACGAGAATAGTGTTTCTGTTTACAATTAAGGAGGATTGGCTTTGGCGTTTTCTTGTGTGAATCAGTTAAAATGGTGACGATTCCGGTAAATACTTCTAAGCAAACTGTCTAATTTTGGTAAAACTGTTAAAATACACAATGATAGTTCCCAGAAATGATTAAGAACGTGTAAGAAACACCTCAAGTACAAGTAAATACATTCTTACTACATTTACTGTCGTATTCTATCACGGAGGTTTACAGGGGAAAGCTGTGAAATGACGCAAATACCTGTAATACTTACATCTCCGGGTACTTCCGGTGGCGTTTTCACGGGACTGTGCTTTGAAATATTAAGACTTCATGCTTACAGGGCTCAGAATTGGTGTCTAAAGCCTTGGAATGACGAGAATAGTGTTGAGGTTTACAATTAAGGAGGATTGGCTTTGGCGTTTTTTTGTGTGAATCAGTTAAAATGGTGACGATTCCGGTAAATTCTTCTAAGCAAACTGTCTAATTTTGGTAAAACTGTTAAAATACACAATGATAGTTCCCAGAAATGATTAAGAACGTGTAAAAACACCTCAAGTACAAGTAAATACATTCTTACTACATTTACTGTTGTATTCTATATCTGAGTTTTCCAGGGGAAAGCTGTGAAATGACGCAAATACTGGTAATATTTACGTCTCCGGGTACTTCCGGTGGCGTTTTCACGGGACTGTGCTTTGAAATATTAAGACTTCATGCTTACAGGGCTCAGAATTGGTGTCTAAAACCTTGGAATGACGAGAATAGTGTTTCTGTTTACAATTAAGGAGGATTGGCTTTGGCGTTTTCTTGTGTGAATCAGTTAAAATGGTGACGATTCCGGTAAATACTTCTAAGCAAACTGTCTAATTTTGGTAAAACTGTTAAAATACACAATGATAGTTCCCAGAAATGATTAAGAACGTGTAAGAAACACCTCAAGTACAAGTAAATACATTCTTACTACATTTACTGTCGTATTCTATCACGGAGGTTTACAGGGGAAAGCTGTGAAATGACGCAAATACCTGTAATACTTACATCTCCGGGTACTTCCGGTGGCGTTTTCACGGGACTGTGCTTTGAAATATTAAGACTTCATGCTTACAGGGCTCAGAATTGGTGTCTAAAGCCTTGGAATGACGAGAATAGTGTTGAGGTTTACAATTAAGGAGGATTGGCTTTGGCGTTTTTTTGTGTGAATCAGTTAAAATGGTGACGATTCCGGTAAATTCTTCTAAGCAAACTGTCTAATTTTGGTAAAACTGTTAAAATACACAATGATAGTTCCCAGAAATTGTTAAGAACGTGTAAGAAACACCTCAAGTACAAGTAAATACATTCTTACTACATTTACTGTCGTATTCTATCACGGAGGTTTCCAGGGGAAAGCTGTGAAATGACGCAAATACCTGTAATATTTACGTCTCCGGGTACTTCCTGTGGCGTTTTCACGGGACTGTGCTTTGAAATATTAAGAGTTCATGCTTACAGAGCTCAGAATTGGTGTCTAAAGCCTTGGAATGACGAGAATAGTGTTTCTGTTTACAATTAAGGAGGATTGGCTTTGGCGTTTTCTTGTGTGAATCAGTTAAAATGGTGACTATTCCGTTAAATACTCCTAAGCAAACTGTCTAATTTTGGCAAAACTGTTAAAATACACAATGATAGTTCCCAGAAATGATTAAGAACGTGTAAGAAACACCTCAAGTACAAGTAAATACATTCTTACTACATTTACTGTCGTATTCTATCACGGAGGTTTCCAGGGGAAAGCTGTGAAATGACGCAAATACTGGTAATATTTATGTCTCCGGGTACTTCCGGTGGCGTTTTCACGGGACTGTGCTTTGAAATATTAAGACTTCATGCTTACAGGGCTCAGAATTGGTGTCTAAAGCCTTGGAATGACGAGAATAGTGTTGAGGTTTACAATTAGGGAGGATTGGCTTTGGCGTTTTTTTGTGTGAATCAGTTAAAATGGTGACGATTCCGGTAAATACTTCTAAGCAAACTGTCTAATTTTGGTAAAACTGTTAAAATACACAATGATAGTTCCCAGAAATGATTAAGAACGTGTAAGAAACACCTCAAGTACACGTAAATAGTTTCTTACTAAATTTACTGTCTTATTCAATCAGGGAGGTTTCCAGTGGAAAGCTGTGAAAAGACAGAAATACTGGTAATATTTAAGTCTCCGGGTACTTCCGGTGGCGTTTTCACGGGACTGTGGTTTGAAATATTAAGAGTTCATGCTTACAGAGCTCAGAATTGGTGTCTAAAGCCTTGGAATGACGAGAATAGTGTTTCTGTTTACAATTAAGGAGGATTGGCTTTGGCGTTTTTTTGTGTGAATCAGTTAAAATGGTGACGATTCCGGTAAATACTTCTAAGCAAACTGTCCAATTTTGGGAAAACTGTTAAAATACACAATGATAGTTCCCAGAAATGATTAAGAACGTGTAAGAAACACCTCAAGTACAAGTAAATAGATTCTTACTACATTTACTGTCGTATTCAATCACGGAGGTTTCCAGGGCAAAGCTGTGAAATGACCCAAATACTGGTAATATTTACCTCTCCGGGTACTTCCGGTGGCGTTTTCACGAGACTGTGCTTTGAAATATTAAGACTTCATGCTTACAGGGCTCAGAATTGGTGTCTAAAGCCTTAGAATGACGAGAATAGTGTTGAGTTTCACAATTAAGGAGGATTGGCTTTGGCGTTTTTTTGTGTGAATCAGTTAAAACGGTGACGATTCCGGTGAATACTTCTAAGCAAACTGTCTAATTTTGGTAAAACTGTTAAAATACAGAATGATAGTTCCCAGAAATGATTAAGAACGTGTAAGAAACACCTCAAGTACACGTAAATAGGTTCTTACTACATTTACCGTCGTATTCAATCACGGAGGTTTCCAGGGGAAATCTGTGAAATGAAGCAAATACTGAAATGTTTACATCTCCGGGTACTTCCGGTGGCGTTTTCACGGGACTGTGCTTTGAAATATTAAGAGTTCATGCTTACAGGGCTCAGAATTGGTGTCTAAAGCCTTTGAATGACGAGAATAGTGGTGATGTTTACAATTAAGGAGGATTGGCTTTGTCGTTTTTTTGTGTGAATCAGTTAAAATGGTGACGATTCCGGTAAATACTTCTAAGCAAACTGTACAATTTTGGGAAAACTGTTAAAATACACAATGATAGTTCCCAGAAATGATTAAGAACGTGAAGAAACACCTCAAGTACACGTAAATAGGTTCTTACTAAATTTACTGTCTTATTCAATCAGGGAGGTTCCCAGTGGAAAGCTGTGAAAACACGGAAATACTGGTAATATTTACTTCTCCCGGTACTTCCGGTGGGGTTTTCATGGGACTGTGCTTTGAAATATTAAGAGTTCATGCTACAGAGCTCAGAATTGGTGTCTAAATCCTTGGAATGACGAGAATAGTGTTTCTGTTTACAATTAAAGAGGATTGGCTTTGGCGTTTTTTTGTGTGAATCAGTTAAAATGGTGACGATTCCGGTAAATACTTCTAAGCAAACTGTCCAATTTTGGGAAAACTGTTAAAGTACACAATGATAGTTCCCAGAAATGATTAAGAACGTGTAAGAAACACCTCAAGTACACGTAAATAGGTTCTTACTACATTTACCGTCGTATTCAATCACGGAGGTTTCCAGGGGAAATCTGTGAAATGACACAAATACTGAAATGTTTACATCTCCGGGTACTTCCGGTGGCGTTTTCACGGGACTGTGCTTTGAAATATTAAGAGTTCATGCTTACAGAGCTCAGAATTGGTGTCTAAAGCCTTGGAATGACGAGAATAGTGTTGATGTTTACAATTAAGGAGGATTGGCTTTGTCGTTTTTTTGTGTGAATCAGTTAAAATGGTGACGATTCCGGTAAATACTTCTAAGCAAACTGTCCAATTTTGGTAAAACTGTTAAAGTACACAATGATAGTTCCCAGAAATGATTAAGAACGTGTAAGAAACACCTCAAGTACACGTAAATAGGTTCTTACTACATTTACCGTCGTATTCAATCACGGAGGTTTCCAGGGGAAATCTGTGAAATGACACAAATACTGAAATGATTACATCTCCGGGTACTTCCGGTGGCGTATTCACGGGACTGTGGTTTGAAATATTAAGAGTTCATGCTTACAGAGCTCAGAATTGGTGTCTAAAGCCTTGGAATGACGAGAATAGTGTTTCTGTTTACAATTAAGGAGGATTGGCTTTGGCGTTTTTTTGTGTGAATCAGTTAAAATGGTGACGATTCCGGTAAATACTTCTAAGCAAACTGTCCAATTTTGGGAAAACTGTTAAAATACACAATGATAGTTCCCAGAAATGATTAAGAACGTGTAAGAAACACCTCAAGTACAAGTAAATAGATTCTTACTACATTTACTGTCGTATTCAATCACGGAGGTTTCCAGGGCAAAGCTGTGAAATGACCCAAATACTGGTAATATTTACCTCTCCGGGTACTTCCGGTGGCGTTTTCACGAGACTGTGCTTTGAAATATTAAGACTTCATGCTTACAGGGCTCAGAATTGGTGTCTAAAGCCTTAGAATGACGAGAATAGTGTTGAGTTTCACAATTAAGGAGGATTGGCTTTGGCGTTTTTTTGTGTGAATCAGTTAAAACGGTGACGATTCCGGTGAATACTTCTAAGCAAACTGTCTAATTTTGGTAAAACTGTTAAAATACAGAATGATAGTTCCCAGAAATGATTAAGAACGTGTAAGAAACACCTCAAGTACACGTAAATAGGTTCTTACTACATTTACCGTCGTATTCAATCACGGAGGTTTCCAGGGGAAATCTGTGAAATGAAGCAAATACTGAAATGTTTACATCTCCGGGTACTTCCGGTGGCGTTTTCACGGGACTGTGCTTTGAAATATTAAGAGTTCATGCTTACAGGGCTCAGAATTGGTGTCTAAAGCCTTTGAATGACGAGAATAGTGTTGATGTTTACAATTAAGGAGGATTGGCTTTGTCGTTTTTTTGTGTGAATCAGTTAAAATGGTGACGATTCCGGTAAATACTTCTAAGCAAACTGTACAATTTTGGGAAAACTGTTAAAATACACAATGATAGTTCCCAGAAATGATTAAGAACGTGAAGAAACACCTCAAGTACACGTAAATAGGTTCTTACTAAATTTACTGTCTTATTCAATCAGGGAGGTTCCCAGTGGAAAGCTGTGAAAACACGGAAATACTGGTAATATTTACTTCTCCCGGTACTTCCGGTGGGGTTTTCATGGGACTGTGCTTTGAAATATTAAGAGTTCATGCTACAGAGCTCAGAATTGGTGTCTAAATCCTTGGAATGACGAGAATAGTGTTTCTGTTTACAATTAAAGAGGATTGGCTTTGGCGTTTTTTTGTGTGAATCAGTTAAAATGGTGACGATTCCGGTAAATACTTCTAAGCAAACTGTCCAATTTTGGGAAAACTGTTAAAGTACACAATGATAGTTCCCAGAAATGATTAAGAACGTGTAAGAAACACCTCAAGTACACGTAAATAGGTTCTTACTACATTTACCATCGTATTCAATCACGGAGGTTTCCAGGGGAAATCTGTGAAATGAAGCAAATACTGAAATGTTTACATCTCCGGGTACTTCCGGTGGCGTTTTCACGGGACTGTGCTTTGAAATATTAAGAGTTCATGCTTACAGGGCTCAGAATTGGTGTCTAAAGCCTTTGAATGACGAGAATAGTGTTGATGTTTACAATTAAGGAGGATTGGCTTTGTCGTTTTTTTGTGTGAATCAGTTAAAATGGTGACGATTCCGGTAAATGCTTCTAAGCAAACTGTACAATTTTGGGAAAACTGTTAAAATACACAATGATAGTTCCCAGAAATGATTAAGAACGTGAAGAAACACCTCAAGTACACGTAAATAGGTTCTTACTAAATTTACTGTCTTATTCAATCAGGGAGGTTCCCAGTGGAAAGCTGTGAAAACACGGAAATACTGGTAATATTTACTTCTCCCGGTACTTCCGGTGGGGTTTTCATGGGACTGTGCTTTGAAATATTAAGAGTTCATGCTACAGAGCTCAGAATTGGTGTCTAAATCCTTGGAATGACGAGAATAGTGTTTCTGTTTACAATTAAAGAGGATTGGCTTTGGCGTTTTTTTGTGTGAATCAGTTAAAATGGTGACGATTCCGGTAAATACTTCTAAGCAAACTGTCCAATTTTGGGAAAACTGTTAAAGTACACAATGATAGTTCCCAGAAATGATTAAGAACGTGTAAGAAACACCTCAAGTACACGTAAATAGGTTCTTACTACATTTACCGTCGTATTCAATCACGGAGGTTTCCAGGGGAAATCTGTGAAATGACACAAATACTGAAATGTTTACATCTCCGGGTACTTCCGGTGGCGTTTTCACGGGACTGTGCTTTGAAATATTAAGAGTTCATGCTTACAGAGCTCAGAATTGGTGTCTAAAGCCTTGGAATGACGAGAATAGTGTTGATGTTTACAATTAAGGAGGATTGGCTTTGTCGTTTTTTTGTGTGAATCAGTTAAAATGGTGACGATTCCGGTAAATACTTCTAAGCAAACTGTCCAATTTTGGTAAAACTGTTAAAGTACACAATGATAGTTCCCAGAAATGATTAAGAACGTGTAAGAAACACCTCAAGTACACGTAAATAGGTTCTTACTACATTTACCGTCGTATTCAATCACGGAGGTTTCCAGGGGAAATCTGTGAAATGACACAAATACTGAAATGATTACATCTCCGGGTACTTCCGGTGGCGTATTCACGGGACTGTGCTTTGAAATATTAAGACTTCATGCTTACAGGGCTCAGAATTGGTGTCTAAAGCCTTAGAATGACGAGAATAGTGTTGAGTTTCACAATTAAGGAGGATTGGCTTTGGCGTTTTTTTGTGTGAATCAGTTAAAACGGTGACGATTCCGGTGAATACTTCTAAGCAAACTGTCTAATTTTGGTAAAACGGTTAAAATACAGAATGATAGTTCCCAGAAATGATTAAGAACGTGTAAGAAACACCTCAAGTACACGTAAATAGGTTCTTACTACATTTACCGTCGTATTCAATCACGGAGGTTTCCAGGGGAAATCTGTGAAATGAAGCAAATACTGAAATGTTTACATCTCCGGGTACTTCCGGTGGCGTTTTCACGGGACTGTGCTTTGAAATATTAAGAGTTCATGCTTACAGAGCTCAGAATTGGTGTCTAAATCCTTGGAATGACGAGAATAGTGTTGATGTTTACAATTAAGGAGGATTGGCTTTGGCGTTTTTTTTGTGTGAATCAGTTAAAATGGTGACGATTCCGGTGAATACTTCTAAGCAAACTGTCTAATTTTGGGAAAACTGTTAAAATACACAATGATAGTTCCCAGAAATGATTAAGAACGTGAAGAAACACCTCAAGTACACGTAAATAGGTTCTTACTAAATTTACTGTCTTATTCAATCAGGGAGGTTCCCAGTGGAAAGCTGTGAAAACACGGAAATACTGGTAATATTTACTTCTCCCGGTACTTCCGGTGGGGTTTTCATGGGACTGTGCTTTGAAATATTAAGAGTTCATGCTACAGAGCTCAGAATTGGTGTCTAAATCCTTGGAATGACGAGAATAGTGTTTCTGTTTACAATTAAAGAGGATTGGCTTTGGCGTTTTTTTGTGTGAATCAGTTAAAATGGTGACGATTCCGGTAAATACTTCTAAGCAAACTGTCCAATTTTGGGAAAACTGTTAAAGTACACAATGATAGTTCCCAGAAATGATTAAGAACGTGTAAGAAACACCTCAAGTACACGTAAATAGGTTCTTACTACATTTACCATCGTATTCAATCACGGAGGTTTCCAGGGGAAATCTGTGAAATGAAGCAAATACTGAAATGTTTACATCTCCGGGTACTTCCGGTGGCGTTTTCACGGGACTGTGCTTTGAAATATTAAGAGTTCATGCTTACAGGGCTCAGAATTGGTGTCTAAAGCCTTTGAATGACGAGAATAGTGTTGATGTTTACAATTAAGGAGGATTGGCTTTGTCGTTTTTTTGTGTGAATCAGTTAAAATGGTGACGATTCCGGTAAATGCTTCTAAGCAAACTGTACAATTTTGGGAAAACTGTTAAAATACACAATGATAGTTCCCAGAAATGATTAAGAACGTGAAGAAACACCTCAAGTACACGTAAATAGGTTCTTACTAAATTTACTGTCTTATTCAATCAGGGAGGTTCCCAGTGGAAAGCTGTGAAAACACGGAAATACTGGTAATATTTACTTCTCCCGGTACTTCCGGTGGGGTTTTCATGGGACTGTGCTTTGAAATATTAAGAGTTCATGCTACAGAGCTCAGAATTGGTGTCTAAATCCTTGGAATGACGAGAATAGTGTTTCTGTTTACAATTAAAGAGGATTGGCTTTGGCGTTTTTTTGTGTGAATCACGTAAAATGGTGACGATTCCGGTAAATACTTCTAAGCAAACTGTCTAATTTTGGGAAAACTGTTAAAGTACACAATGATAGTTCCCAGAAATGATTAAGAACGTGTAAGAAACACCTCAAGTACACGTAAATAGGTTCTTACTACATTTACCGTCGTATTCAATCACGGAGGTTTCCAGGGGAAATCTGTGAAATGACACAAATACTGAAATGTTTACATCTCCGGGTACTTCCGGTGGCGTTTTCACGGGACTGTGCTTTGAAATATTAAGAGTTCATGCTTACAGAGCTCAGAATTGGTGTCTAAAGCCTTGGAATGACGAGAATAGTGTTGATGTTTACAATTAAGGAGGATTGGCTTTGTCGTTTTTTTGTGTGAATCAGTTAAAATGGTGACGATTCCGGTAAATACTTCTAAGCAAACTGTCCAATTTTGGTAAAACTGTTAAAGTACACAATGATAGTTCCCAGAAATGATTAAGAACGTGTAAGAAACACCTCAAGTACACGTAAATAGGTTCTTACTACATTTACCGTCGTATTCAATCACGGAGGTTTCCAGGGGAAATCTGTGAAATGACACAAATACTGAAATGATTACATCTCCGGGTACTTCCGGTGGCGTATTCACGGGACTGTGCTTTGAAATATTAAGACTTCATGCTTACAGGGCTCAGAATTGGTGTCTAAAGCCTTAGAATGACGAGAATAGTGTTGAGTTTCACAATTAAGGAGGATTGGCTTTGGCGTTTTTTTGTGTGAATCAGTTAAAACGGTGACGATTCCGGTGAATACTTCTAAGCAAACTGTCTAATTTTGGTAAAACGGTTAAAATACAGAATGATAGTTCCCAGAAATGATTAAGAACGTGTAAGAAACACCTCAAGTACACGTAAATAGGTTCTTACTACATTTACCGTCGTATTCAATCACGGAGGTTTCCAGGGGAAATCTGTGAAATGAAGCAAATACTGAAATGTTTACATCTCCGGGTACTTCCGGTGGCGTTTTCACGGGACTGTGCTTTGAAATATTAAGAGTTCATGCTTACAGGGCTCAGAATTGGTGTCTAAATCCTTGGAATGACGAGAATAGTGTTGATGTTTACAATTAAGGAGGATTGGCTTTGGCGTTTTTTTTGTGTGAATCAGTTAAAATGGTGACGATTCCGGTGAATACTTCTAAGCAAACTGTCTAATTTTGGGAAAACTGTTAAAATACACAATGATAGTTCCCAGAAATGATTAAGAACGTGAAGAAACACCTCAAGTACACGTAAATAGGTTCTTACTAAATTTACTGTCTTATTCAATCAGGGAGGTTCCCAGTGGAAAGCTGTGAAAACACGGAAATACTGGTAATATTTACTTCTCCCGGTACTTCCGGTGGGGTTTTCATGGGACTGTGCTTTGAAATATTAAGAGTTCATGCTACAGAGCTCAGAATTGGTGTCTAAATCCTTGGAATGACGAGAATAGTGTTTCTGTTTACAATTAAAGAGGATTGGCTTTGGCGTTTTTTTGTGTGAATCAGTTAAAATGGTGACGATTCCGGTAAATACTTCTAAGCAAACTGTCCAATTTTGGGAAAACTGTTAAAGTACACAATGATAGTTCCCAGAAATGATTAAGAACGTGTAAGAAACACCTCAAGTACACGTAAATAGGTTCTTACTACATTTACCATCGTATTCAATCACGGAGGTTTCCAGGGGAAATCTGTGAAATGAAGCAAATACTGAAATGTTTACATCTCCGGGTACTTCCGGTGGCGTTTTCACGGGACTGTGCTTTGAAATATTAAGAGTTCATGCTTACAGGGCTCAGAATTGGTGTCTAAAGCCTTTGAATGACGAGAATAGTGTTGATGTTTACAATTAAGGAGGATTGGCTTTGTCGTTTTTTTGTGTGAATCAGTTAAAATGGTGACGATTCCGGTAAATGCTTCTAAGCAAACTGTACAATTTTGGGAAAACTGTTAAAATACACAATGATAGTTCCCAGAAATGATTAAGAACGTGAAGAAACACCTCAAGTACACGTAAATAGGTTCTTACTAAATTTACTGTCTTATTCAATCAGGGAGGTTCCCAGTGGAAAGCTGTGAAAACACGGAAATACTGGTAATATTTACTTCTCCCGGTACTTCCGGTGGGGTTTTCATGGGACTGTGCTTTGAAATATTAAGAGTTCATGCTACAGAGCTCAGAATTGGTGTCTAAATCCTTGGAATGACGAGAATAGTGTTTCTGTTTACAATTAAAGAGGATTGGCTTTGGCGTTTTTTTGTGTGAATCACGTAAAATGGTGACGATTCCGGTAAATACTTCTAAGCAAACTGTCTAATTTTGGGAAAACTGTTAAAGTACACAATGATAGTTCCCAGAAATGATTAAGAACGTGTAAGAAACACCTCAAGTACACGTAAATAGGTTCTTACTACATTTACCGTCGTATTCAATCACGGAGGTTTCCAGGGGAAATCTGTGAAATGACACAAATACTGAAATGTTTACATCTCCGGGTACTTCCGGTGGCGTTTTCACGGGACTGTGCTTTGAAATATTAAGAGTTCATGCTTACAGAGCTCAGAATTGGTGTCTAAAGCCTTGGAATGACGAGAATAGTGTTGATGTTTACAATTAAGGAGGATTGGCTTTGTCGTTTTTTTGTGTGAATCAGTTAAAATGGTGACGATTCCGGTAAATACTTCTAAGCAAACTGTCCAATTTTGGTAAAACTGTTAAAGTACACAATGATAGTTCCCAGAAATGATTAAGAACGTGTAAGAAACACCTCAAGTACACGTAAATAGGTTCTTACTACATTTACCGTCGTATTCAATCACGGAGGTTTCCAGGGGAAATCTGTGAAATGACACAAATACTGAAATGATTACATCTCCGGGTACTTCCGGTGGCGTTTTCACGGGACTGTGCTTTGAAATATTAAGAGTTCATGCTTACAGGGCTCAGAATTGGTGTCTAAAGCCTTGGAATGACGAGAATAGTGTTGATGTTTACAATTAAGGAGGATTGGCTTTGTCGTTTTTTTGTGTGAATCAGTTAAAATGGTGACGATTCCGGTAAATTCTTCTAAGCAAACTGTCTAATTTTGGTAAAACTATTAAAGTACACAATGATAGTTCCCAGAAATGATTAAGAACGTGTAAGAAACACCTCAAGTACACCTAAATAGATTCTTACTACATTTACTGTCGTATTCAATTACGGAGGTTTCCATTGGAAAGCTGTGAAATGCCGAAAATACTGGTAATATTTACATCTCCGGGTACTTCCGGTGGCGTTTTCACGGGACTGTACTTTGAAATATTAAGACTTCATGCTTACAGGGCTCAGAATTGGTGTCTAAAGCCTTGGAATGACGAGAATAGTGTTGATGTTTACAATTAAGGAGGATTGGCTTTGGCGTTTTTTTTGTGTGAATCAGTTAAAATGGTGACGATTCCGGTAAATACTTCTAAGCAAACTGTCTAATTTTGGTAAAACTGTTAAAATACACAATGATAGTTCCCAGAAATGATTAAGAACGTGTAAGAAACACCTCAAGTACACGTAAATAGTTTCTTACTAAATTTACTGTCTTATTCAATCAGGGAGGTTTCCAGTGGAAAGCTGTGAAAAGACAGAAATACTGGTAATATTTAAGTCTCCGGGTACTTCCGGTGGCGTTTTCACGGGACTGTGGTTTGAAATATTAAGAGTTCATGCTTACAGAGCTCAGAATTGGTGTCTAAAGCCTTGGAATGACGAGAATAGTGTTTCTGTTTACAATTAAGGAGGATTGGCTTTGGCGTTTTTTTGTGTGAATCAGTTAAAATGGTGACGATTCCGGTAAATACTTCTAAGCAAACTGTCCAATTTTCGGAAAACTGTTAAAATACACAATGATAGTTCCCAGAAATGATTAAGAACGTGTAAGAAACACCTCAAGTACAAGTAAATAGATTCTTACTACATTTACTGTCGTATTCAATCACGGAGGTTTCCAGGGGAAAGCTGTGAAATGACGCAAATACTGGTAATATTTACGTCTCCGGGTACTTCCGGTGGCGTTTTCACGAGACTGTGCTTTGAAATATTAAGAGTTCATGCTACAGAGCTCAGAATTGGTGTCTAAATCCTTGGAATGACGAGAATAGTGTTTCTGTTTACAATTAAAGAGGATTGGCTTTGGCATTTTTTTGTGTGAATCAGTTAAAATGGTGACGATTCCGGTAAATACTTCTAAGCAAACTGTCCAATTTTGGGAAAACTGTTAAAGTACACAATGATAGTTCCCAGAAATGATTAAGAACGTGTAAGAAACACCTCAAGTACACGTAAATAGGTTCTTACTACATTTACCATCGTATTCAATCACGGAGGTTTCCAGGGGAAATCTGTGAAATGAAGCAAATACTGAAATGTTTACATCTCCGGGTACTTCCGGTGGCGTTTTCACGGGACTGTGCTTTGAAATATTAAGAGTTCATGCTTACAGGGCTCAGAATTGGTGTCTAAAGCCTTTGAATGACGAGAATAGTGTTGATGTTTACAATTAAGGAGGATTGGCTTTGTCGTTTTTTTGTGTGAATCAGTTAAAATGGTGACGATTCCGGTAAATGCTTCTAAGCAAACTGTACAATTTTGGGAAAACTGTTAAAATACACAATGATAGTTCCCAGAAATGATTAAGAACGTGAAGAAACACCTCAAGTACACGTAAATAGGTTCTTACTAAATTTACTGTCTTATTCAATCAGGGAGGTTCCCAGTGGAAAGCTGTGAAAACACGGAAATACTGGTAATATTTACTTCTCCCGGTACTTCCGGTGGGGTTTTCATGGGGCTGTGCTTTGAAATATTAAGAGTTCATGCTACAGAGCTCAGAATTGGTGTCTAAATCCTTGGAATGACGAGAATAGTGTTTCTGTTTACAATTAAAGAGGATTGGCTTTGGCGTTTTTTTGTGTGAATCACGTAAAATGGTGACGATTCCGGTAAATACTTCTAAGCAAACTGTCTAATTTTGGGAAAACTGTTAAAGTACACAATGATAGTTCCCAGAAATGATTAAGAACGTGTAAGAAACACCTCAAGTACACGTAAATAGGTTCTTACTACATTTACCGTCGTATTCAATCACGGAGGTTTCCAGGGGAAATCTGTGAAATGACACAAATACTGAAATGTTTACATCTCCGGGTACTTCCGGTGGCGTTTTCACGGGACTGTGCTTTGAAATATTAAGAGTTCATGCTTACAGAGCTCAGAATTGGTGTCTAAAGCCTTGGAATGACGAGAATAGTGTTGATGTTTACAATTAAGGAGGATTGGCTTTGTCGTTTTTTTGTGTGAATCAGTTAAAATGGTGACGATTCCGGTAAATACTTCTAAGCAAACTGTCCAATTTTGGTAAAACTGTTAAAGTACACAATGATAGTTCCCAGAAATGATTAAGAACGTGTAAGAAACACCTCAAGTACACGTAAATAGGTTCTTACTACATTTACCGTCGTATTCAATCACGGAGGTTTCCAGGGGAAATCTGTGAAATGACACAAATACTGAAATGATTACATCTCCGGGTACTTCCGGTGGCGTTTTCACGGGACTGTGCTTTGAAATATTAAGAGTTCATGCTTACAGGGCTCAGAATTGGTGTCTAAAGCCTTGGAATGACGAGAATAGTGTTGATGTTTACAATTAAGGAGGATTGGCTTTGTCGTTTTTTTGTGTGAATCAGTTAAAATGGTGACGATTCCGGTAAATACTTCTAAGCAAACTGTCTAATTTTGGTAAAACTATTAAAGTACACAATGATAGTTCCCAGAAATGATTAAGAACGTGTAAGAAACACCTCAAGTACACCTAAATAGATTCTTACTACATTTACTGTCGTATTCAATTACGGAGGTTTCCATTGGAAAGCTGTGAAATGCCGAAAATACTGGTAATATTTACATCTCCGGGTACTTCCGGTGGCGTTTTCACGGGACTGTACTTTGAAATATTAAGACTTCATGCTTACAGGGCTCAGAATTGGTGTCTAAAGCCTTGGAATGACGAGAATAGTGTTGATGTTTACAATTAAGGAGGATTGGCTTTGGCGTTTTTTTTGTGTGAATCAGTTAAAATGGTGACGATTCCGGTAAATACTTCTAAGCAAACTGTCTAATTTTGGTAAAACTGTTAAAATACACAATGATAGTTCCCAGAAATGATTAAGAACGTGTAAGAAACACCTCAAGTACACGTAAATAGTTTCTTACTAAATTTACTGTCTTATTCAATCAGGGAGGTTTCCAGTGGAAAGCTGTGAAAAGACAGAAATACTGGTAATATTTAAGTCTCCGGGTACTTCCGGTGGCGTTTTCACGGGACTGTGGTTTGAAATATTAAGAGTTCATGCTTACAGAGCTCAGAATTGGTGTCTAAAGCCTTGGAATGACGAGAATAGTGTTTCTGTTTACAATTAAGGAGGATTGGCTTTGGCGTTTTTTTGTGTGAATCAGTTAAAATGGTGACGATTCCGGTAAATACTTCTAAGCAAACTGTCCAATTTTGGGAAAACTGTTAAAATACACAATGATAGTTCCCAGAAATGATTAAGAACGTGTAAGAAACACCTCAAGTACAAGTAAATAGATTCTTACTACATTTACTGTCGTATTCAATCACGGAGGTTTCCAGGGGAAAGCTGTGAAATGACGCAAATACTGGTAATATTTACGTCTCCGGGTACTTCCGGTGGCGTTTTCACGAGACTGTGCTTTGAAATATTAAGACTTCATGCTTACAGGGCTCAGAATTGGTGTCTAAAGCCTTAGAATGACGATAATAATGTTGAGTTTCACAATTAAGGAGGATTGGCTTTGGCGTTTTTTTGTGTGAATCAGTTAAAACGGTGACGATTCCGGTGAATACTTCTAAGCAAACTGTCTAATTTTGGTAAAACTGTTAAAATACAGAATGATAGTTCCCAGAAATGATTAAGAACGTGTAAGAAACACCTCAAGTACACGTAAATAGGTTCTTACTACATTTACCGTCGTATTCAATCACGGAGGTTTCCAGGGGAAATCTGTGAAATGACACAAATACTGAAATGTTTACATCTCCGGGTACTTCCGGTGGCGTTTTCACGGGACTGTGCTTTGAAATATTAAGAGTTCATGCTTACAGAGCTCAGAATTGGTGTCTAAAGCCTTGGAATGACGAGAATAGTGTTGATGTTTACAATTAAGGAGGATTGGCTTTGTCGTTTTTTTGTGTGAATCAGTTAAAATGGTGACGATTCCGGTAAATTCTTCTAAGCAAACTGTCTAATTTTGGTAAAACTATTAAAGTACACAATGATAGTTCCCAGAAATGATTAAGAACGTGTAAGAAACACCTCAAGTACACCTAAATAGATTCTTACTACATTTACTGTCGTATTCAATTACGGAGGTTTCCATTGGAAAGCTGTGAAATGCCGAAAATACTGGTAATATTTACATCTCCGGGTACTTCCGGTGGCGTTTTCACGGGACTGTACTTTGAAATATTAAGACTTCATGCTTACAGGGCTCAGAATTGGTGTCTAAAGCCTTGGAATGACGAGAATAGTGTTGATGTTTACAATTAAGGAGGATTGGCTTTGGCGTTTTTTTTGTGTGAATCAGTTAAAATGGTGACGATTCCGGTAAATACTTCTAAGCAAACTGTCTAATTTTGGTAAAACTGTTAAAATACACAATGATAGTTCCCAGAAATGATTAAGAACGTGTAAGAAACACCTCAAGTACACGTAAATAGTTTCTTACTAAATTTACTGTCTTATTCAATCAGGGAGGTTTCCAGTGGAAAGCTGTGAAAAGACGGAAATACTGGTAATATTTAAGTCTCCGGGTACTTCCGGTGGCGTTTTCACGGGACTGTGGTTTGAAATATTAAGAGTTCATGCTTACAGAGCTCAGAATTGGTGTCTAAAGCCTTGGAATGACGAGAATAGTGTTGAGTTTCACAATTAAGGAGGATTGGCTTTGTCGTTTTTTTGTGTGAATCAGTTAAAACGGTGACGATTCCGGTGAATACTTCTAAGCAAACTGTCTAATTTTGGTAAAACTGTTAAAATACAGAATGATAGTTCCCAGAAATGATTAAGAACGTGTAAGAAACACCTCAAGTACACGTAAATAGGTTCTTACTAAATTTACTCTCTTATTCAATCAGGGAGGTTTCCAGTGGAAAGCTGTGAAAAGACGGAAATACTGATAATATTTACGTCTCCCGGTACTTCCGGTGGCGTTTTCACGGGACTGTGCTTTGAAATATTAAGAGTTCATGCTTACAGAGCTCAGAATTGGTGTCTAAAGCCTTGGAATGACGAGAATAGTGTTTCTGTTTACAATTAAGGAGGATTGGCTTTGGCGTTTTTTTGTGTGAATCAGTTAAAATGGTGACGATTCCGGTAAATACTTCTAAGCAAACTGTCTAATTTTGGTAAAACTGTTAAAATACACAATGATAGTTCCCAGAAATGATTAAGAACGTGTAAGAAACACCTCAAGTACACGTAAATAGGTTCTTACTACATTTACCATCGTATTCTATCACGGAGGTTTCCAGGGGAAAGCTGTGTAATGCCGAAAATACTGGTAATATTTACATCTCCGGATCCTTCCGGTAGTGTTTTCACGGGACTGTGCTTTGAAATATTAAGAGTTCATGCTTACAGAGCTCAGAATTGGTGTCTAAAGCCTTGGAATGACGAGAATAGTGTTTCTGTTTACAATTAAGGAGGATTGGCTTTGGCGCTTTTTTGTGTGAACCAGTTAAAATGGTGACGATTCCGGTAAATACTTCTAAGCAAACTGTCTAATTTTGGTAAAACTGTTAAAGTACACAATGATAGTTCCCAGAAATGATTAAGAACGTGTAAGAAACACCTCAAGTACACGTAAATAGGTTCTTACTACATTTACCGTCGTATTCAATCACGGAGGTTTCCAGGGGAAATCTGTGAAATGACGCAAATACTGAAATGTTTACATCTCCGGGTACTTCCGGTGGCGTTTTCACGGGACTGTGCTTTGAAATATTAAGAGTTCATGCTTACAGGGCTCAGAATTGGTGTCTAAAGCCTTTGAATGACGAGAATAGTGTTGATGTTTACAATTAAGGAGGATTGGCTTTGTCGTTTTTTTGTGTGAATCAGTTAAAATGGTGACGATTCCGGTAAATACTTCTAAGCAAACTGTACAATTTTGGGAAAACTGTTAAAATACACAATGATAGTTCCCAGAAATGATTAAGAACGTGAAGAAACACCTCAAGAACACGTAAATAGGTTCTTACTAAATTTACTGTCTTATTCAATCAGGGAGGTTCCCCGTGGAAAGCTGTGAAAACACGGAAATACTGGTAATATTTACTTCTCCCGGTACTTCCGGTGGGGTTTTCATGGGACTGTGCTTTGAAATATTAAGAGTTCATGCTACAGAGCTCAGAATTGGTGTCTAAATCCTTGGAATGACGAGAATAGTGTTTCTGTTTACAATTAAAGAGGATTGGCTTTGGCGTTTTTTTGTGTGAATCAGTTAAAATGGTGACGATTCCGGTAAATACTTCTAAGCAAACTGTCCAATTTTGGGAAAACTGTTAAAGTACACAATGATAGTTCCCAGAAATGATTAAGAACGTGTAAGAAACACCTCAAGTACACGTAAATAGGTTCTTACTACATTTACCGTCGTATTCAATCACGGAGGTTTCCAGGGGAAATCTGTGAAATGACACAAATACTGAAATGTTTACATCTCCGGGTACTTCCGGTGGCGTTTTCACGGGACTGTGCTTTGAAATATTAAGAGTTCATGCTTACAGAGCTCAGAATTGGTGTCTAAAGCCTTGGAATGACGAGAATAGTGTTGATGTTTACAATTAAGGAGGATTGGCTTTGGCGTTTTTTTGTGTGAATCAGTTAAAATGGTGACGATTCCGGTAAATACTTCTAAGCAAACTGTCTAATTTTGGTAAAACTGTTAAAGTACACAATGATAGTTCCCAGAAATGATTAAGAACGTGTAAGAAACACCTCAAGTACACATAAATAGGTTCTTACTACATTTACTGTCGTATTCAATCACGGAGGTTTCCAGGGGAAATCTGTGAAATGACACAAATACTGAAATGTTTACATCTCCGGGTACTTCCGGTGGCGTTTTCACGGGACTGTGCTTTGAAATATTAAGAGTTCATGCTTACAGGGCTCAGAATTGGTGTCTTAAGCCTTGGAATGACGAGAATAGTGTTGATGTTTACAATTAAGGAGGATTGGCTTTGTCGTTTTTTTGTGTGAATCAGTTAAAATGGTGACGATTCCGGTAAATTCTTCTAAGCAAACTGTCTAATTTTGGTAAAACTATTAAAGTACACAATGATAGTTCCCAGAAATGATTAAGAACGTGTAAGAAACACCTCAAGTACACCTAAATAGATTCTTACTACATTTACTGTCGTATTCAATTACGGAGGTTTCCATTGGAAAGCTGTGAAATGCCGAAAATACTGGTAATATTTACATCTCCGGGTACTTCCGGTGGCGTTTTCACGGGACTGTACTTTGAAATATTAAGACTTCATGCTTACAGGGCTCAGAATTGGTGTCTAAAGCCTTGGAATGACGAGAATAGTGTTTCTGTTTACAATTACGGAGGATTGGCTTTGTCGTTTTTTTGTGTGAATCAGTTAAAATGGTGACGATTCCGGTAAATACTTCTAAGCAAACTGTCCAATTTTGGGAAAACTGTTAAAATACACAATGATAGTTCCCAGAAATGATTAAGAACGTGTAAGAAACACCTCAAGTACAAGTAAATAGATTCTTACTACATTTACTGTCGTATTCAATCACGGAGGTTTCCAGGGCAAAGCTGTGAAATGACCCAAATACTGGTAATATTTACATCTCCGGGTACTTCCGGTGGCGTTTTCACGGGACTGTACTTTGAAATATTAAGACTTCATGCTTACAGGGCTCAGAATTGGTGTCTAAAGCCTTGGAATGATGAGAATAGTGTTGAGTTTCACAATTAAGGAGGATTGGCTTTGGCGTTTTTTTGTGTGAATCAGTTAAAACGGTGACGATTCCGGTGAATACTTCTAAGCAAACTGTCTAATTTTGGTAAAACTGTTAAAATACAGAATGATAGTTCCCAGAAATGATTAAGAACGTGTAAGAAACACCTCAAGTACACGTAAATAGGTTCTTACTAAATTTACTCTCTTATTCAATCAGGGAGGTTTCCAGTGGAAAGCTGTGAAAAGACGGAAATACTGATAATATTTACGTCTCCCGGTATTTCCGGTGGCGTTTTCACGGGACTGTGCTTTGAAATATTAAGAGTTCATGCTTACAGAGCTCAGAATTGGTGTCTAAAGCCTTGGAATGACGAGAATAGTGTTTCTGTTTACAATTAAGGAGGATTGGCTTTGGCGTTTTTTTGTGTGAATCAGTTAAAATGGTGACGATTCCGGTAAATACTTCTAAGCAAACTGTCTAATTTTGGTAAAACTGTTAAAATACACAATGATAGTTCCCAGAAATGATTAAGAACGTGTAAGAAACACCTCAAGTACACGTAAATAGGTTCTTACTACATTTACCATCGTATTCTATCACGGAGGTTTCCAGGGGAAAGCTGTGTAATGCCGAAAATACTGGTAATATTTACATCTCCGGGTCCTTCCGGTAGTGTTTTCACGGGACTGTGCTTTGAAATATTAAGAGTTCATGCTTACAGAGCTCAGTATTGGTGTCTAAAGCCTTGGAATGACGAGAATAGTGTTTCTGTTTACAATTAAGGAGGATTGGCTTTGGCGCTTTTTTGTGTGAACCAGTTAAAATGGTGACGATTCCGGTAAATACTTCTAAGCAAACTGTCTAATTTTGGTAAAACTGTTAAAGTACACAATGATAGTTCCCAGAAATGATTAAGAACGTGTAAGAAACACCTCAAGTACACGTAAATAGGTTCTTACTACATTTACCGTCGTATTCAATCACGGAGGTTTCCAGGGGAAATCTGTGAAATGACACAAATACTGAAATGTTTACATCTCCGGGTACTTCCGGTGGCGTTTTCACGGGACTGTGCTTTGAAATATTAAGAGTTCATGCTTACAGGGCTCAGAATTGGTGTCTAAAGCCTTGGAATGACGAGAATAGTGTTGATGTTTACAATTAAGGAGGATTGGCTTTGTCGTTTTTTTGTGTGAATCAGTTAAAATGGTGACGATTCCGGTAAATTCTTCTAAGCAAACTGTCTAATTTTGGTAAAACTATTAAAGTACACAATGATAGTTCCCAGAAATGATTAAGAACGTGTAAGAAACACCTCAAGTACACCTAAATAGATTCTTACTACATTTACTGTCGTATTCAATTACGGAGGTTTCCATTGGAAAGCTGTGAAATGCCGAAAATACTGGTAATATTTACATCTCTGGGTACTTCCGGTGGCGTTTTCACGGGACTGTACTTTGAAATATTAAGACTTCATGCTTACAGGGCTCAGAATTGGTGTCTAAAGCCTTGGAATGACGAGAATAGTGTTGATGTTTACAATTAAGGAGGATTGGCTTTGGCGTTTTTTTTGTGTGAATCAGTTAAAATGGTGACGATTCCGGTAAATACTTCTAAGCAAACTGTCTAATTTTGGTAAAACTGTTAAAATACACAATGATAGTTCCCAGAAATGATTAAGAACGTGTAAGAAACACCTCAAGTACACGTAAATAGTTTCTTACTAAATTTACTGTCTTATTCAATCAGGGAGGTTTCCAGTGGAAAGCTGTGAAAAGACAGAAATACTGGAAATATTTAAGTCTCCGGTTACTTACGGTGGTGTTTTCACGGGACTGTGGTTTGAAATATTAAGAGTTCATGCTTACAGAGCTCAGAATTGGTGTCTAAAGCCTTGGAATGACGAGAATAGTGTTTCTGTTTACAATTACGGAGGATTGGCTTTGTCGTTTTTTTGTGTGAATCAGTTAAAATGGTGACGATTCCGGTAAATACTTCTAAGCAAACTGTCCAATTTTGGGAAAACTGTTAAAATACACAATGATAGTTCCCAGAAATGATTAAGAACGTGTAAGAAACACCTCAAGTACAAGTAAATAGATTCTTACTACATTTACTGTCGTATTCAATCACGGAGGTTTCCAGGGCAAAGCTGTGAAATGACCCAAATACTGGTAATATTTACCTCTCCGGGTACTTCCGGTGGCGTTTTCACGAGACTGTGCTTTGAAATATTAAGACTTCATGCTTACAGGGCTCAGAATTGGTGTCTAAAGCCTTGGAATGACGAGAATAGTGTTGAGTTTCACAATTAAGGAGGATTGGCTTTGGCGTTTTTTTGTGTGAATCAGTTAAAACGGTGACGATTCCGGTGAATACTTCTAAGCAAACTGTCTAATTTTGGTAAAACTGTTAAAATACAGAATGATAGTTCCCAGAAATGATTAAGAACGTGTAAGAAACACCTCAAGTACACGTAAATAGGTTCTTACTAAATTTACTCTCTTATTCAATCAGGGAGGTTTCCAGTGGAAAGCTGTGAAAAGACGGAAATACTGATAATATTTACGTCTCCCGGTACTTCCGGTGGCGTTTTCACGGGACTGTGCTTTGAAATATTAAGAGTTCATGCTTACAGAGCTCAGAATTGGTGTCTAAAGCCTTGGAATGACGAGAATAGTGTTTCTGTTTACAATTAAGGAGGATTGGCTTTGGCGTTTTTTTGTGTGAATCAGTTAAAATGGTGACGATTCCGGTAAATACTTCTAAGCAAACTGTCTAATT
Source organism: Myotis daubentonii (assembly GCF_963259705.1). Classification (NCBI taxonomy): domain Eukaryota; kingdom Metazoa; phylum Chordata; class Mammalia; order Chiroptera; family Vespertilionidae; genus Myotis; species Myotis daubentonii. The sequence goes on along the minus strand of NC_081853.1, from coordinate 216,662 downwards.
TTGGTAAAACTGTTAAAATACACAATGATAGTTCCCAGAAATGATTAAGAACGTGTAAGAAACACCTCAAGTACACGTAAATAGGTTCTTACTACATTTACCATCGTATTCTATCACGGAGGTTTCCAGGGGAAAGCTGTGTAATGCCGAAAATACTGGTAATATTTACATCTCCGGGTCCTTCCGGTAGTGTTTTCACGGGACTGTGCTTTGAAATATTAAGAGTTCATGCTTACAGAGCTCAGAATTGGTGTCTAAAGCCTTGGAATGACGAGAATAGTGTTTCTGTTTACAATTAAGGAGGATTGGCTTTGGCGCTTTTTTGTGTGAACCAGTTAAAATGGTGACGATTCCGGTAAATACTTCTAAGCAAACTGTCTAATTTTGGTAAAACTGTTAAAGTACACAATGATAGTTCCCAGAAATGATTAAGAACGTGTAAGAAACACCTCAAGTACACGTAAATAGGTTCTTACTACATTTACCATCGTATTCTATCACGGAGGTTTCCAGGGGAAAGCTGTGTAATGCCGAAAATACTGGTAATATTTACATCTCCGGGTCCTTCCGGTAGTGTTTTCACGGGACTGTGCTTTGAAATATTAAGAGTTCATGCTTACAGAGCTCAGAATTGGTGTCTAAAGCCTTGGAATGACGAGAATAGTGTTTCTGTTTACAATTAAGGAGGATTGGCTTTGGCGCTTTTTTGTGTGAACCAGTTAAAATGGTGACGATTCCGGTAAATACTTCTAAGCAAACTGTCTAATTTTGGTAAAACTGTTAAAGTACACAATGATAGTTCCCAGAAATGATTAAGAACGTGTAAGAAACACCTCAAGTACACGTAAATAGGTTCTTACTACATTTACCGTCGTATTCAATCACGGAGGTTTCCAGGGGAAATCTGTGAAATGACACAAATACTGAAATGTTTACATCTCCGGGTACTTCCGGTGGCGTTTTCACGGGACTGTGCTTTGAAATATTAAGAGTTCATGCTTACAGAGCTCAGAATTGGTGTCTAAATCCTTGGAATGACGAGAATAGTGTTGATGTTTACAATTAAGGAGGATTGGCTTTGGCGTTTTTTTGTGTGAATCAGTTAAAATGGTGACGATTCCGGTAAATACTTCTAAGCAAACTGTCTAATTTTGGTAAAACTGTTAAAGTACACAATGATAGTTCCCAGAAATGATTAAGAACGTGTAAGAAACACCTCAAGTACACGTAAATAGGTTCTTACTACATTTACCGTCGTATTCAATCACGGAGGTTTCCAGGGGAAATCTGTGAAATGACACAAATACTGAAATGTTTACATCTCCGGGTACTTCCGGTGGCGTTTTCACGGGACTGTGCTTTGAAATATTAAGAGTTCATGCTTACAGGGCTCAGAATTGGTGTCTAAAGCCTTGGAATGACGAGAATAGTGTTGATGTTTACAATTAAGGAGGATTGGCTTTGTCGTTTTTTTGTGTGAATCAGTTAAAATGGTGACGATTCCGGTAAATTCTTCTAAGCAAACTGTCTAATTTTGGTAAAACTATTAAAGTACACAATGATAGTTCCCAGAAATGATTAAGAACGTGTAAGAAACACCTCAAGTACACCTAAATAGATTCTTACTACATTTACTGTCGTATTCAATTACGGAGGTTTCCATTGGAAAGCTGTGAAATGCCGAAAATACTGGTAATATTTACATCTCCGGGTACTTCCGGTGGCGTTTTCACGGGACTGTACTTTGAAATATTAAGACGTCATGCTTACAGGGCTCAGAATTGGTGTCTAAACCCTTGGAATGACGAGAATAGTGTTGATGTTTACAATTAAGGAGGATTGGCTTTGGCGTTTTTTTGTGTGAATCAGTTAAAATGGTGACGATTCCGGTAAATACTTCTAAGCAAACTGTCTAATTTTGGTAAAACTGTTAAAATACACAATGATAGTTCCCAGAAATGATTAAGAACGTGTAAGAAACACCTCAAGTACAAGTAAATAGATTCTTACTACATTTACTGTCGTATTCAATCACGGAGGTTTCCAGGGCAAAGCTGTGAAATGACCCAAATACTGGTAATATTTACCTCTCCGGGTACTTCCGGTGGCGTTTTCACGAGACTGTGGTTTGAAATATTAAGACTTCATGCTTACAGGGCTCAGAATTGGTGTCTAAAGCCTTGGAATGACGAGAATAGTGTTGAGTTTCACAATTAAGGAGGATTGGCTTTGGCGTTTTTTTGTGTGAATCAGTTAAAACGGTGACGATTCCGGTGAATACTTCTAAGCAAACTGTCTAATTTTGGTAAAACTGTTAAAATACAGAATGATAGTTCCCAGAAATGATTAAGAACGTGTAAGAAACACCTCAAGTACACGTAAATAGGTTCTTACTAAATTTACTCTCTTATTCAATCAGGGAGGTTTCCAGTGGAAAGCTGTGAAAAGACGGAAATACTGATAATATTTACGTCTCCCGGTACTTCCGGTGGCGTTTTCACGGGACTGTGCTTTGAAATATTAAGAGTTCATGCTTACAGAGCTCAGAATTGGTGTCTAAAGCCTTGGAATGACGAGAATAGTGTTGATGTTTACAATTAAGGAGGATTGGCTTTGGCGTTTTTTTGTGTGAATCAGTTAAAATGGTGACGATTCCGGTAAATACTTCTAAGCAAACTGTCTAATTTTGGTAAAACTGTTAAAGTACACAATGATAGTTCCCAGAAATGATTAAGAACGTGTAAGAAACACCTCAAGTACACATAAATAGGTTCTTACTACATTTACTGTCGTATTCAATCACGGAGGTTTCCAGGGGAAATCTGTGAAATGACACAAATACTGAAATGTTTACATCTCCGGGTACTTCCGGTGGCGTTTTCACGGGACTGTGCTTTGAAATATTAAGAGTTCATGCTTACAGGGCTCAGAATTGGTGTCTTAAGCCTTGGAATGACGAGAATAGTGTTGATGTTTACAATTAAGGAGGATTGGCTTTGTCGTTTTTTTGTGTGAATCAGTTAAAATGGTGACGATTCCGGTAAATTCTTCTAAGCAAACTGTCTAATTTTGGTAAAACTATTAAAGTACACAATGATAGTTCCCAGAAATGATTAAGAACGTGTAAGAAACACCTCAAGTACACCTAAATAGATTCTTACTACATTTACTGTCGTATTCAATTACGGAGTTTTCCATTGGAAAGCTGTGAAATGCCGAAAATACTGGTAATATTTACATCTCCGGGTACTTCCGGTGGCGTTTTCACGGGACTGTACTTTGAAATATTAAGACTTCATGCTTACAGGGCTCAGAATTGGTGTCTAAAGCCTAGGAATGACGAGAATAGTGTTTCTGTTTACAATTACGGAGGATTGGCTTTGTCGTTTTTTTGTGTGAATCAGTTAAAATGGTGACGATTCCGGTAAATACTTCTAAGCAAACTGTCCAATTTTGGGAAAACTGTTAAAATACACAATGATAGTTCCCAGAAATGATTAAGAACGTGTAAGAAACACCTCAAGTACAAGTAAATAGATTCTTACTACATTTACTGTCGTATTCAATCACGGAGGTTTCCAGGGCAAAGCTGTGAAATGACGCAAATACTGGTAATATTTACATCTCCGGGGACTTCCGGTGGCGTTTTCACGGGACTGTACTTTGAAATATTAAGACTTCATGCTTACAGGGCTCAGAATTGGTGTCTAAAGCCTTGGAATGATGAGAATAGTGTTGAGTTTCACAATTAAGGAGGATTGGCTTTGGCGTTTTTTTGTGTGAATCAGTTAAAACGGTGACGATTCCGGTGAATACTTCTAAGCAAACTGTCTAATTTTGGTAAAACTGTTAAAATACAGAATGATAGTTCCCAGAAATGATTAAGAACGTGTAAGAAACACCTCAAGTACACGTAAATAGGTTCTTACTAAATTTACTCTCTTATTCAATCAGGGAGGTTTCCAGTGGAAAGCTGTGAAAAGACGGAAATACTGATAATATTTACGTCTCCCGGTACTTCCGGTGGCGTTTTCACGGGACTGTGCTTTGAAATATTAAGAGTTCATGCTTACAGAGCTCAGAATTGGTGTCTAAAGCCTTGGAATGACGAGAATAGTGTTTCTGTTTACAATTAAGGAGGATTGGCTTTGGCGTTTTTTTGTGTGAATCAGTTAAAATGGTGACGATTCCGGTAAATACTTCTAAGCAAACTGTCTAATTTTGGTAAAACTGTTAAAATACACAATGATAGTTCCCAGAAATGATTAAGAACGTGTAAGAAACACCTCAAGTACACGTAAATAGGTTCTTACTACATTTACCATCGTATTCTATCACGGAGGTTTCCAGGGGAAAGCTGTGTAATGCCGAAAATGCTGGTAATATTTACATCTCCGGGTCCTTCCGGTAGTGTTTTCACGGGACTGTGCTTTGAAATATTAAGAGTTCATGCTTACAGAGCTCAGTATTGGTGTCTAAAGCCTTGGAATGACGAGAATAGTGTTTCTGTTTACAATTAAGAGGATTGGCTTTGGCGCTTTTTTGTGTGAACCAGTTAAAATGGTGACGATTCCGGTAAATACTTCTAAGCAAACTGTCTAATTTTGGTAAAACTGTTAAAGTACACAATGATAGTTCCCAGAAATGATTAAGAACGTGTAAGAAACACCTCAAGTACACGTAAATAGGTTCTTACTACATTTACCGTCGTATTCAATCACGGAGGTTTCCAGGGGAAATCTGTGAAATGACACAAATACTGAAATGTTTACATCTCCGGGTACTTCCGGTGGCGTTTTCACGGGACTGTGCTTTGAAATATTAAGAGTTCATGCTTACAGGGCTCAGAATTGGTGTCTAAAGCCTTGGAATGACGAGAATAGTGTTGATGTTTACAATTAAGGAGGATTGGCTTTGTCGTTTTTTTGTGTGAATCAGTTAAAATGGTGACGATTCCGGTAAATTCTTCTAAGCAAACTGTCTAATTTTGGTAAAACTATTAAAGTACACAATGATAGTTCCCAGAAATGATTAAGAACGTGTAAGAAACACCTCAAGTACACCTAAATAGATTCTTACTACATTTACTGTCGTATTCAATTACGGAGGTTTCCATTGGAAAGCTGTGAAATGCCGAAAATACTGGTAATATTTACATCTCTGGGTACTTCCGGTGGCGTTTTCACGGGACTGTACTTTGAAATATTAAGACTTCATGCTTACAGGGCTCAGAATTGGTGTCTAAAGCCTTGGAATGACGAGAATAGTGTTGATGTTTACAATTAAGGAGGATTGGCTTTGGCGTTTTTTTTGTGTGAATCAGTTAAAATGGTGACGATTCCGGTAAATACTTCTAAGCAAACTGTCTAATTTTGGTAAAACTGTTAAAATACACAATGATAGTTCCCAGAAATGATTAAGAACGTGTAAGAAACACCTCAAGTACACGTAAATAGTTTCTTACTAAATTTACTGTCTTATTCAATCAGGGAGGTTTCCAGTGGAAAGCTGTGAAAAGACAGAAATACTGGAAATATTTAAGTCTCCGGTTACTTACGGTGGCGTTTTCACGGGACTGTGGTTTGAAATATTAAGAGTTCATGCTTACAGAGCTCAGAATTGGTGTCTAAAGCCTTGGAATGACGAGAATAGTGTTTCTGTTTACAATTACGGAGGATTGGCTTTGTCGTTTTTTTGTGTGAATCAGTTAAAATGGTGACGATTCCGGTAAATACTTCTAAGCAAACTGTCCAATTTTGGGAAAACTGTTAAAATACACAATGATAGTTCCCAGAAATGATTAAGAACGTGTAAGAAACACCTCAAGTACAAGTAAATAGATTCTTACTACATTTACTGTCGTATTCAATCACGGAGGTTTCCAGGGCAAAGCTGTGAAATGACCCAAATACTGGTAATATTTACCTCTCCGGGTACTTCCGGTGGCGTTTTCACGAGACTGTGCTTTGAAATATTAAGACTTCATGCTTACAGGGCTCAGAATTGGTGTCTAAAGCCTTGGAATGACGAGAATAGTGTTGAGTTTCACAATTAAGGAGGATTGGCTTTGGCGTTTTTTTGTGTGAATCAGTTAAAACGGTGACGATTCCGGTGAATACTTCTAAGCAAACTGTCTAATTTTGGTAAAACTGTTAAAATACAGAATGATAGTTCCCAGAAATGATTAAGAACGTGTAAGAAACACCTCAAGTACACGTAAATAGGTTCTTACTAAATTTACTCTCTTATTCAATCAGGGAGGTTTCCAGTGGAAAGCTGTGAAAAGACGGAAATACTGATAATATTTACGTCTCCCGGTACTTCCGGTGGCGTTTTCACGGGACTGTGCTTTGAAATATTAAGAGTTCATGCTTACAGAGCTCAGAATTGGTGTCTAAAGCCTTGGAATGACGAGAATAGTGTTTCTGTTTACAATTAAGGAGGATTGGCTTTGGCGTTTTTTTGTGTGAATCAGTTAAAATGGTGACGATTCCGGTAAATACTTCTAAGCAAACTGTCTAATTTTGGTAAAACTGTTAAAATACACAATGATAGTTCCCAGAAATGATTAAGAACGTGTAAGAAACACCTCAAGTACACGTAAATAGGTTCTTACTACATTTACCATCGTATTCTATCACGGAGGTTTCCAGGGGAAAGCTGTGTAATGCCGAAAATACTGGTAATATTTACATCTCCGGGTCCTTCCGGTAGTGTTTTCACGGGACTGTGCTTTGAAATATTAAGAGTTCATGCTTACAGAGCTCAGAATTGGTGTCTAAAGCCTTGGAATGACGAGAATAGTGTTTCTGTTTACAATTAAGGAGGATTGGCTTTGGCGCTTTTTTGTGTGAACCAGTTAAAATGGTGACGATTCCGGTAAATACTTCTAAGCAAACTGTCTAATTTTGGTAAAACTGTTAAAGTACACAATGATAGTTCCCAGAAATGATTAAGAACGTGTAAGAAACACCTCAAGTACACGTAAATAGGTTCTTACTACATTTACCGTCGTATTCAATCACGGAGGTTTCCAGGGGAAATCTGTGAAATGACGCAAATACTAAAATGTTTACATCTCCGGGTACTTCCGGTGGCGTTTTCACGGGACTGTGCTTTGAAATATTAAGAGTTCATGCTTACAGGGCTCAGAATTGGTGTCTAAATCCTTGGAATGACGAGAATAGTGTTTCTGTTTACAATTATAGAGGATTGGCTTTGGCGTTTTTTTGTGTGAATCAGTTAAAATGGTGACGATTCCGGTAAATACTTCTAAGCAAACTGTCTAATTTTGGTAAAACTGTTAAAGTACACAATGATAGTTCCCAGAAATGATTAAGAACGTGTAAGAAACACCTCAAGTACACGTAAATAGGTTCTTACTACATTTACCGTCGTATTCGATCACGGAGGTTTCCAGGGGAAATCTGTGAAATGACGCAAATACTGAAATGTTTACATCTCCGGGTACTTCCGGTGGCGTTTTCACGGGACTGTGCTTTGAAATATTAAGAGTTCATGCTTACAGGGCTCAGAATTGGTGTCTAAAGCCTTTGAATGACGAGAATAGTGTTGATGTTTACAATTAAGGAGGATTGGCTTTGTCGTTTTTTTGTGTGAATCAGTTAAAATGGTGACGATTCCGGTAAATACTTCTAAGCAAACTGTACAATTTTGGGAAAACTGTTAAAATACACAATGATAGTTCCCAGAAATGATTAAGAACGTGAAGAAACACCTCAAGTACACGTAAATAGTTTCTTACTAAATTTACTGTCTTATTCAATCAGGGAGGTTCCCAGTGGAAAGCTGTGAAAACACGGAAATACTGGTAATATTTACTTCTCCCGGTACTTCCGGTGGGGTTTTCATGGGACTGTGCTTTGAAATATTAAGAGTTCATGCTACAGAGCTCAGAATTGGTGTCTAAATCCTTGGAATGACGAGAATAGTGTTTCTGTTTACAATTAAAGAGGATTGGCTTTGGCGGTTTTTTGTGTGAATCAGTTAAAATGGTGACGATTCCGGTAAATACTTCTAAGCAAACTGTCCAATTTTGGGAAAACTGTTAAAGTACACAATGATAGTTCCCAGAAATGATTAAGAACGTGTAAGAAACACCTCAAGTACACGTAAATAGGTTCTTACTACATTTACCGTCGTATTCAATCACGGAGGTTTCCAGGGGAAATCTGTGAAATGACACAAATACTGAAATGTTTACATCTCCGGGTACTTCCGGTGGCGTTTTCACGGGACTGTGGTTTGAAATATTAAGAGTTCATGCTTACAGAGCTCAGAATTGGTGTCTAAAGCCTTGGAATGACGAGAATAGTGTTTCTGTTTACAATTAAGGAGGATTGGCTTTGTCGTTTTTTTGTGTGAATCAGTTAAAATGGTGACTATTCCGGTAAATACTTCTAAGCAAACTGTCCAATTTTGGGAAAACTGTTAAAATACACAATGATAGTTCCCAGAAATGATTAAGAACGTGTAAGAAACACCTCAAGTACAAGTAAATAGATTCTTACTACATTTACTGTCGTATTCAATCACGGAGGTTTCCAGGGCAAAGCTATGAAATGACCCAAATACTGGTAATATTTACCTCTCCGGGTACTTCCGGTGGCGTTTTCACGAGACTGTGCTTTGAAATATTAAGACTTCATGCTTACAGGGCTCAGAATTGGTGTCTAAAGCCTTGGAATGACGAGAATAGTGTTGAGTTTCACAATTAAGGAGGATTGGCTTTGGCGTTTTTTTGTGTGAATCAGTTAAAACGGTGACGATTCCGGTGAATACTTCTAAGCAAACTGTCTAATTTTGGTAAAACTGTTAAAATACAGAATGATAGTTCCCAGAAATGATTAAGAACGTGTAAGAAACACCTCAAGTACACGTAAATAGGTTCTTACTAAATTTACTCTCTTATTCAATCAGGGAGGTTTCCAGTGGAAAGCTGTGAAAAGACGGAAATACTGATAATATTTACGTCTCCCGGTACTTCCGGTGGCGTTTTCACGGGACTGTGCTTTGAAATATTAAGAGTTCATGCTTACAGAGCTCAGAATTGGTGTCTAAAGCCTTGGAATGACGAGAATAGTGTTTCTGTTTACAATTAAGGAGGATTGGCTTTGGCGTTTTTTTGTGTGAATCAGTTAAAATGGTGACGATTCCGGTAAATACTTCTAAGCAAACTGTCTAATTTTGGTAAAACTGTTAAAATACACAATGATAGTTCCCAGAAATGATTAAGAACGTGTAAGAAACACCTCAAGTACACGTAAATAGGTTCTTACTACATTTACCATCGTATTCTATCACGGAGGTTTCCAGGGGAAAGCTGTGTAATGCCGAAAATACTGGTAATATTTACATCTCCGGGTCCTTCCGGTAGTGTTTTCACGGGACTGTGCTTTGAAATATTAAGAGTTCATGCTTACAGAGCTCAGAATTGGTGTCTAAAGCCTTGGAATGACGAGAATAGTGTTTCTGTTTACAATTAAGGAGGATTGGCTTTGGCGCTTTTTTGTGTGAACCAGTTAAAATGGTGACGATTCCGGTAAATACTTCTAAGCAAACTGTCTAATTTTGGTAAAACTGTTAAAGTACACAATGATAGTTCCCAGAAATGATTAAGAACGTGTAAGAAACACCTCAAGTACACGTAAATAGGTTCTTACTACATTTACTGTCTTATTCAATCAGGGAGGTTCCCCGTGGAAAGCTGTGAAAACACGGAAATACTGGTAATATTTACTTCTCCCGGTACTTCCGGTGGGGTTTTCATGGGACTGTGCTTTGAAATATTAAGAGTTCATGCTACAGAGCTCAGAATTGGTGTCTAAATCCTTGGAATGACGAGAATAGTGTTTCTGTTTACAATTAAAGAGGATTGGCTTTGGCGGTTTTTTGTGTGAATCAGTTAAAATGGTGACGATTCCGGTAAATACTTCTAAGCAAACTGTCCAATTTTGGGAAAACTGTTAAAGTACACAATGATAGTTCCCAGAAATGATTAAGAACGTGTAAGAAACACCTCAAGTACACGTAAATAGGTTCTTACTACATTTACCGTCGTATTCAATCACGGAGGTTTCCAGGGGAAATCTGTGAAATGACACAAATACTGAAATGTTTACATCTCCGGGTACTTCCGGTGGCGTTTTCACGGGACTGTGCTTTGAAATATTAAGAGTTCATGCTTACAGGGCTCAGAATTGGTGTCTAAAGCCTTTGAATGACGAGAATAGTGTTGATGTTTACAATTAAGGAGGATTGGCTTTGTCGTTTTTTTGTGTGAATCAGTTAAAATGGTGACGATTCCGGTAAATACTTCTAAGCAAACTGTACAATTTTGGGAAAACTGTTAAAATACACAATGATAGTTCCCAGAAATGATTAAGAACGTGAAGAAACACCTCAAGTACACGTAAATAGTTTCTTACTAAATTTACTGTCTTATTCAATCAGGGAGGTTCCCAGTGGAAAGCTGTGAAAACACGGAAATACTGGTAATATTTACTTCTCCCGGTACTTCCGGTGGGGTTTTCATGGGACTGTGCTTTGAAATATTAAGAGTTCATGCTACAGAGCTCAGAATTGGTGTCTAAATCCTTGGAATGACGAGAATAGTGTTTCTGTTTACAATTAAAGAGGATTGGCTTTGGCGGTTTTTTGTGTGAATCAGTTAAAATGGTGACGATTCCGGTAAATACTTCTAAGCAAACTGTCCAATTTTGGGAAAACTGTTAAAGTACACAATGATAGTTCCCAGAAATGATTAAGAACGTGTAAGAAACACCTCAAGTACACGTAAATAGGTTCTTACTACATTTACCGTCGTATTCAATCACGGAGGTTTCCAGGGGAAATCTGTGAAATGACACAAATACTGAAATGTTTACATCTCCGGGTACTTCCGGTGGCGTTTTCACGGGACTGTGGTTTGAAATATTAAGAGTTCATGCTTACAGAGCTCAGAATTGGTGTCTAAAGCCTTGGAATGACGAGAATAGTGTTTCTGTTTACAATTAAGGAGGATTGGCTTTGTCGTTTTTTTGTGTGAATCAGTTAAAATGGTGACTATTCCGGTAAATACTTCTAAGCAAACTGTCCAATTTTGGGAAAACTGTTAAAATACACAATGATAGTTCCCAGAAATGATTAAGAACGTGTAAGAAACACCTCAAGTACAAGTAAATAGATTCTTACTACATTTACTGTCGTATTCAATCACGGAGGTTTCCAGGGCAAAGCTGTGAAATGACCCAAATACTGGTAATATTTACCTCTCCGGGTACTTCCGGTGGCGTTTTCACGAGACTGTGCTTTGAAATATTAAGACTTCATGCTTACAGGGCTCAGAATTGGTGTCTAAAGCCTTGGAATGACGAGAATAGTGTTGAGTTTCACAATTAAGGAGGATTGGCTTTGGCGTTTTTTTGTGTGAATCAGTTAAAACGGTGACGATTCCGGTGAATACTTCTAAGCAAACTGTCTAATTTTGGTAAAACTGTTAAAATACAGAATGATAGTTCCCAGAAATGATTAAGAACGTGTAAGAAACACCTCAAGTACACGTAAATAGGTTCTTACTAAATTTACTCTCTTATTCAATTAGGGAGGTTTCCAGTGGAAAGCTGTGAAAAGACGGAAATACTGATAATATTTACGTCTCCCGGTACTTCCGGTGGCGTTTTCACGGGACTGTGCTTTGAAATATTAAGAGTTCATGCTTACAGAGCTCAGAATTGGTGTCTAAAGCCTTGGAATGACGAGAATAGTGTTTCTGTTTACAATTAAGGAGGATTGGCTTTGGCGCTTTTTTGTGTGAACCAGTTAAAATGGTGACGATTCCGGTAAATTCTTCTAAGCAAACTGTGTAATTTTGGTAAAACTGTTAAAGTACACAATGATAGTTCCCAGAAATGATTACGAACGTGTAAGAAACACCTCAAGTACACGTAAATAGGTTCTTACTACATTTACCGTCGTATTCAATCACGGAGGTTTCCAGGGGAAATCTGTGAAATGACGCAAATACTGAAATGTTTACATCTCCGGGTACTTCCGGTGGCGTTTTCACGGGACTGTGCTTTGAAATATTAAGAGTTCATGCTTACAGGGCTCAGAATTGGTGTCTAAAGCCTTGGAATGACGAGAATAGTGTTGATGTTTACAATTAAGGAGGATTGGCTTTGGCGTTTTTTTGTGTGAATCAGTTAAAATGGTGACGATTCCGGTAAATACTTCTAAGCAAACTGTCTAATTTTGGTAAAACTGTTAAAGTACACAATGATAGTTCCCAGAAATGATTAAGAACGTGTAAGAAACACCTCAAGTACACGTAAATAGGTTCTTACTACATTTACCGTCGTATTCAATCACGGAGGTTTCCAGGGGAAATCTGTGAAATGACACAAATACTGAAATGTTTACATCTCCGGGTACTTCCGGTGGCGTTTTCACGGGACTGTGCTTTGAAATATTAAGAGTTCATGCTTACAGGGCTCAGAATTGGTGTCTAAAGCCTTGGAATGACGAGAATAGTGTTGATGTTTACAATTAAGGAGGATTGGCTTTGTCGTTTTTTTGTGTGAATCAGTTAAAATGGTGACGATTCCGGTAAATTCTTCTAAGCAAACTGTCTAATTTTGGTAAAACTATTAAAGTACACAATGATAGTTCCCAGAAATGATTAAGAACGTGTAAGAAACACCTCAAGTACACCTAAATAGATTCTTACTACATTTACTGTCGTATTCAATTACGGAGGTTTCCATTGGAAAGCTGTGAAATGCCGAAAATACTGGTAATATTTACATCTCCGGGTACTTCCGGTGGCGTTTTCACGGGACTGTACTTTGAAATATTAAGACTTCATGCTTACAGGGCTCAGAATTGGTGTCTAAAGCCTTGGAATGACGAGAATAGTGTTGATGTTTACAATTAAGGAGGATTTGCTTTGGCGTTTTTTTTGTGTGAATCAGTTAAAATGGTGACGATTCCGGTAAATACTTCTAAGCAAACTGTCTAATTTTGGTAAAACTGTTAAAATACACAATGATAGTTCCCAGAAATGATTAAGAACGTGTAAGAAACACCTCAAGTACACGTAAATAGTTTCTTACTAAATTTACTGTCTTATTCAATCAGGGAGGTTTCCAGTGGAAAGCTGTGAAAAGACAGAAATACTGGTAATATTTAAGTCTCCGGGTACTTCCGGTGGCGTTTTCACGGGACTGTGGTTTGAAATATTAAGAGTTCATGCTTACAGAGCTCAGAATTGGTGTCTAAAGCCTTGGAATGACGAGAATAGTGTTGAGTTTCACAATTAAGGAGGATTGGCTTTGGCGTTTTTTTGTGTGAATCAGTTAAAACGGTGACGATTCCGGTGAATACTTCTAAGCAAACTGTCTAATTTTGGTAAAACTGTTAAAATACAGAATGATAGTTCCCAGAAATGATTAAGAACGTGTAAGAAACACCTCAAGTACACGTAAATAGGTTCTTACTAAATTTACTCTCTTATTCAATCAGGGAGGTTTCCAGTGGAAAGCTGTGAAAAGACGGAAATACTGATAATATTTACGTCTCCCGGTACTTCCGGTGGCGTTTTCACGGGACTGTGCTTTGAAATATTAAGAGTTCATGCTTACAGAGCTCAGAATTGGTGTCTAAAGCCTTGGAATGACGAGAATAGTGTTTCTGTTTACAATTAAGGAGGATTGGCTTTGGCGTTTTTTTGTGTGAATCAGTTAAAATGGTGACGATTCCGGTAAATACTTCTAAGCAAACTGTCTAATTTTGGTAAAACTGTTAAAATACACAATGATAGTTCCCAGAAATGATTAAGAACGTGTAAGAAACACCTCAAGTACACGTAAATAGGTTCTTACTACATTTACCATCGTATTCTATCACGGAGGTTTCCAGGGGAAAGCTGTGTAATGCCGAAAATACTGGTAATATTTACATCTCCGGGTCCTTCCGGTAGTGTTTTCACGGGACTGTGCTTTGAAATATTAAGAGTTCATGCTTACAGAGCTCAGAATTGGTGTCTAAAGCCTTGGAATGACGAGAATAGTGTTTCTGTTTACAATTAAGGAGGATTGGCTTTGGCGCTTTTTTGTGTGAACCAGTTAAAATGGTGACGATTCCGGTAAATACTTCTAAGCAAACTGTCTAATTTTGGTAAAACTGTTAAAGTACACAATGATAGTTCCCAGAAATGATTAAGAACGTGTAAGAAACACCTCAAGTACACGTAAATAGGTTCTTACTACATTTACCATCGTATTCTATCACGGAGGTTTCCAGGGGAAAGCTGTGTAATGCCGAAAATACTGGTAATATTTACATCTCCGGGTCCTTCCGGTAGTGTTTTCACGGGACTGTGCTTTGAAATATTAAGAGTTCATGCTTACAGAGCTCAGAATTGGTGTCTAAAGCCTTGGAATGACGAGAATAGTGTTTCTGTTTACAATTAAGGAGGATTGGCTTTGGCGCTTTTTTGTGTGAACCAGTTAAAATGGTGACGATTCCGGTAAATACTTCTAAGCAAACTGTCTAATTTTGGTAAAACTGTTAAAGTACACAATGATAGTTCCCAGAAATGATTAAGAACGTGTAAGAAACACCTCAAGTACACGTAAATAGGTTCTTACTACATTTACCGTCGTATTCAATCACGGAGGTTTCCAGGGGAAATCTGTGAAATGACGCAAATACTGAAATGTTTACATCTCCGGGTACTTCCGGTGGCGTTTTCACGGGACTGTGCTTTGAAATATTAAGAGTTCATGCTTACAGGGCTCAGAATTGGTGTCTAAAGCCTTTGAATGACGAGAATAGTGTTGATGTTTACAATTAAGGAGGATTGGCTTTGTCGTTTTTTTGTGTGAATCAGTTAAAATGGTGACGATTCCGGTAAATACTTCTAAGCAAACTGTACAATTTTGGGAAAACTGTTAAAATACACAATGATAGTTCCCAGAAATGATTAAGAACGTGAAGAAACACCTCAAGTACACGTAAATAGGTTCTTACTAAATTTACTGTCTTATTCAATCAGGGAGGTTCCCCGTGGAAAGCTGTGAAAACACGGAAATACTGGTAATATTTACTTCTCCCGGTACTTCCGGTGGGGTTTTCATGGGACTGTGCTTTGAAATATTAAGAGTTCATGCTACAGAGCTCAGAATTGGTGTCTAAATCCTTGGAATGACGAGAATAGTGTTTCTGTTTACAATTAAAGAGGATTGGCTTTGGCGTTTTTTTGTGTGAATCAGTTAAAATGGTGACGATTCCGGTAAATACTTCTAAGCAAACTGTCCAATTTTGGGAAAACTGTTAAAGTACACAATGATAGTTCCCAGAAATGATTAAGAACGTGTAAGAAACACCTCAAGTACACGTAAATAGGTTCTTACTACATTTACCGTCGTATTCAATCACGGAGGTTTCCAGGGGAAATCTGTGAAATGACACAAATACTGAAATGTTTACATCTCCGGGTACTTCCGGTGGCGTTTTCACGGGACTGTGCTTTGAAATATTAAGAGTTCATGCTTACAGAGCTCAGAATTGGTGTCTAAAGCCTTGGAATGACGAGAATAGTGTTTCTGTTTACAATTAAGGAGGATTGGCTTTGGCGCTTTTTTGTGTGAACCAGTTAAAATGGTGACGATTCCGGTAAATTCTTCTAAGCAAACTGTGTAATTTTGGTAAAACTGTTAAAGTACACAATGATAGTTCCCAGAAATGATTACGAACGTGTAAGAAACACCTCAAGTACACGTAAATAGGTTCTTACTACATTTACCGTCGTATTCAATCACGGAGGTTTCCAGGGGAAATCTGTGAAATGACGCAAATACTGAAATGTTTACATCTCCGGGTACTTCCGGTGGCGTTTTCACGGGACTGTGCTTTGAAATATTAAGAGTTCATGCTTACAGGGCTCAGAATTGGTGTCTAAAGCCTTGGAATGACGAGAATAGTGTTGATGTTTACAATTAAGGAGGATTGGCTTTGGCGTTTTTTTGTGTGAATCAGTTAAAATGGTGACGATTCCGGTAAATACTTCTAAGCAAACTGTCTAATTTTGGTAAAACTGTTAAAGTACACAATGATAGTTCCCAGAAATGATTAAGAACGTGTAAGAAACACCTCAAGTACACGTAAATAGGTTCTTACTACATTTACCGTCGTATTCAATCACGGAGGTTTCCAGGGGAAATCTGTGAAATGACACAAATACTGAAATGTTTACATCTCCGGGTACTTCCGGTGGCGTTTTCACGGGACTGTGCTTTGAAATATTAAGAGTTCATGCTTACAGGGCTCAGAATTGGTGTCTAAAGCCTTGGAATGACGAGAATAGTGTTGATGTTTACAATTAAGGAGGATTGGCTTTGTCGTTTTTTTGTGTGAATCAGTTAAAATGGTGACGATTCCGGTAAATTCTTCTAAGCAAACTGTCTAATTTTGGTAAAACTATTAAAGTACACAATGATAGTTCCCAGAAATGATTAAGAACGTGTAAGAAACACCTCAAGTACACCTAAATAGATTCTTACTACATTTACTGTCGTATTCAATTACGGAGGTTTCCATTGGAAAGCTGTGAAATGCCGAAAATACTGGTAATATTTACATCTCCGGGTACTTCCGGTGGCGTTTTCACGGGACTGTACTTTGAAATATTAAGACTTCATGCTTACAGGGCTCAGAATTGGTGTCTAAAGCCTTGGAATGACGAGAATAGTGTTGATGTTTACAATTAAGGAGGATTTGCTTTGGCGTTTTTTTTGTGTGAATCAGTTAAAATGGTGACGATTCCGGTAAATACTTCTAAGCAAACTGTCTAATTTTGGTAAAACTGTTAAAATACACAATGATAGTTCCCAGAAATGATTAAGAACGTGTAAGAAACACCTCAAGTACACGTAAATAGTTTCTTACTAAATTTACTGTCTTATTCAATCAGGGAGGTTTCCAGTGGAAAGCTGTGAAAAGACAGAAATACTGGTAATATTTAAGTCTCCGGGTACTTCCGGTGGCGTTTTCACGGGACTGTGGTTTGAAATATTAAGAGTTCATGCTTACAGAGCTCAGAATTGGTGTCTAAAGCCTTGGAATGACGAGAATAGTGTTGAGTTTCACAATTAAGGAGGATTGGCTTTGGCGTTTTTTTGTGTGAATCAGTTAAAACGGTGACGATTCCGGTGAATACTTCTAAGCAAACTGTCTAATTTTGGTAAAACTGTTAAAATACAGAATGATAGTTCCCAGAAATGATTAAGAACGTGTAAGAAACACCTCAAGTACACGTAAATAGGTTCTTACTAAATTTACTCTCTTATTCAATCAGGGAGGTTTCCAGTGGAAAGCTGTGAAAAGACGGAAATACTGATAATATTTACGTCTCCCGGTACTTCCGGTGGCGTTTTCACGGGACTGTGCTTTGAAATATTAAGAGTTCATGCTTACAGAGCTCAGAATTGGTGTCTAAAGCCTTGGAATGACGAGAATAGTGTTTCTGTTTACAATTAAGGAGGATTGGCTTTGGCGTTTTTTTGTGTGAATCAGTTAAAATGGTGACGATTCCGGTAAATACTTCTAAGCAAACTGTCTAATTTTGGTAAAACTGTTAAAATACACAATGATAGTTCCCAGAAATGATTAAGAACGTGTAAGAAACACCTCAAGTACACGTAAATAGGTTCTTACTACATTTACCATCGTATTCTATCACGGAGGTTTCCAGGGGAAAGCTGTGTAATGCCGAAAATACTGGTAATATTTACATCTCCGGGTCCTTCCGGTAGTGTTTTCACGGGACTGTGCTTTGAAATATTAAGAGTTCATGCTTACAGAGCTCAGAATTGGTGTCTAAAGCCTTGGAATGACGAGAATAGTGTTTCTGTTTACAATTAAGGAGGATTGGCTTTGGCGCTTTTTTGTGTGAACCAGTTAAAATGGTGACGATTCCGGTAAATACTTCTAAGCAAACTGTCTAATTTTGGTAAAACTGTTAAAGTACACAATGATAGTTCCCAGAAATGATTAAGAACGTGTAAGAAACACCTCAAGTACACGTAAATAGGTTCTTACTACATTTACTGTCTTATTCAATCAGGGAGGTTCCCCGTGGAAAGCTGTGAAAACACGGAAATACTGGTAATATTTACTTCTCCCGGTACTTCCGGTGGGGTTTTCATGGGACTGTGCTTTGAAATATTAAGAGTTCATGCTACAGAGCTCAGAATTGGTGTCTAAATCCTTGGAATGACGAGAATAGTGTTTCTGTTTACAATTAAAGAGGATTGGCTTTGGCGGTTTTTTGTGTGAATCAGTTAAAATGGTGACGATTCCGGTAAATACTTCTAAGCAAACTGTCCAATTTTGGGAAAACTGTTAAAGTACACAATGATAGTTCCCAGAAATGATTAAGAACGTGTAAGAAACACCTCAAGTACACGTAAATAGGTTCTTACTACATTTACCGTCGTATTCAATCACGGAGGTTTCCAGGGGAAATCTGTGAAATGACACAAATACTGAAATGTTTACATCTCCGGGTACTTCCGGTGGCGTTTTCACGGGACTGTGCTTTGAAATATTAAGAGTTCATGCTTACAGGGCTCAGAATTGGTGTCTAAAGCCTTTGAATGACGAGAATAGTGTTGATGTTTACAATTAAGGAGGATTGGCTTTGTCGTTTTTTTGTGTGAATCAGTTAAAATGGTGACGATTCCGGTAAATACTTCTAAGCAAACTGTACAATTTTGGGAAAACTGTTAAAATACACAATGATAGTTCCCAGAAATGATTAAGAACGTGAAGAAACACCTCAAGTACACGTAAATAGTTTCTTACTAAATTTACTGTCTTATTCAATCAGGGAGGTTCCCAGTGGAAAGCTGTGAAAACACGGAAATACTGGTAATATTTACTTCTCCCGGTACTTCCGGTGGGGTTTTCATGGGACTGTGCTTTGAAATATTAAGAGTTCATGCTACAGAGCTCAGAATTGGTGTCTAAATCCTTGGAATGACGAGAATAGTGTTTCTGTTTACAATTAAAGAGGATTGGCTTTGGCGGTTTTTTGTGTGAATCAGTTAAAATGGTGACGATTCCGGTAAATACTTCTAAGCAAACTGTCCAATTTTGGGAAAACTGTTAAAGTACACAATGATAGTTCCCAGAAATGATTAAGAACGTGTAAGAAACACCTCAAGTACACGTAAATAGGTTCTTACTACATTTACCGTCGTATTCAATCACGGAGGTTTCCAGGGGAAATCTGTGAAATGACACAAATACTGAAATGTTTACATCTCCGGGTACTTCCGGTGGCGTTTTCACGGGACTGTGGTTTGAAATATTAAGAGTTCATGCTTACAGAGCTCAGAATTGGTGTCTAAAGCCTTGGAATGACGAGAATAGTGTTTCTGTTTACAATTAAGGAGGATTGGCTTTGTCGTTTTTTTGTGTGAATCAGTTAAAATGGTGACTATTCCGGTAAATACTTCTAAGCAAACTGTCCAATTTTGGGAAAACTGTTAAAATACACAATGATAGTTCCCAGAAATGATTAAGAACGTGTAAGAAACACCTCAAGTACACGTAAATAGGTTCTTACTACATTTACCGTCGTATTCAATCACGGAGGTTTCCAGGGGAAATCTGTGAAATGACACAAATACTGAAATGTTTACATCTCCGGGTACTTCCGGTGGCGTTTTCACGGGACTGTGCTTTGAAATATTAAGAGTTCATGCTTACAGGGCTCAGAATTGGTGTCTAAAGCCTTGGAATGACGAGAATAGTGTTTCTGTTTACAATTAAGGAGGATTGGCTTTGGCGTTTTTTTGTGTGAATCAGTTAAAATGGTGACGATTCCGGTAAATACTTCTAAGCAAACTGTCTAATTTTGGTAAAACTGTTAAAATACACAATGATAGTTCCCAGAAATGATTAAGAACGTGTAAGAAACACCCCAAGTACACGTAAATAGGTTCTTACTACATTTACCATCGTATTCTATCACGGAGGTTTCCAGGGGAAAGCTGTGTAATGCCGAAAATACTGGTAATATTTACATCTCCGGGTCCTTCCGGTAGTGTTTTCACGGGACTGTGCTTTGAAATATTAAGAGTTCATGCTTACAGAGCTCAGAATTGGTGTCTAAAGCCTTGGAATGACGAGAATAGTGTTTCTGTTTACAATTAAGGAGGATTGGCTTTGGCGCTTTTTTGTGTGAACCAGTTAAAATGGTGACGATTCCGGTAAATACTTCTAAGCAAACTGTCCAATTTTGGGAAAACTGTTAAAGTACACAATGATAGTTCCCAGAAATGATTAAGAACGTGTAAGAAACACCTCAAGTACACGTAAATATGTTCTTACTACATTTACCGTCGTATTCAATCACGGAGGTTTCCAGGGGAAATCTGTGAAATGACGCAAATACTGAAATGTTTACATCTCCGGGTACTTCCGGTGGCGTTTTCACGGGACTGTGCTTTGAAATATTAAGAGTTCATGCTTACAGGGCTCAGAATTGGTGTCTAAAGCCTTTGAATGACGAGAATAGTGTTGATGTTTACAATTAAGGAGGATTGGCTTTGTCGTTTTTTTGTGTGAATCAGTTAAAATGGTGACGATTCCGGTAAATACTTCTAAGCAAACTGTACAATTTTGGGAAAACTGTTAAAATACACAATGATAGTTCCCAGAAATGATTAAGAACGTGAAGAAACACCTCAAGTACACGTAAATAGGTTCTTACTAAATTTACTGTCTTATTCAATCAGGGAGGTTCCCCGTGGAAAGCTGTGAAAACACGGAAATACTGGTAATATTTATTTCTCCCGGTACTTACGGTGGGGTTTTCATGGGACTGTGCTTTGAAATATTAAGAGTTCATGCTACAGAGCTCAGAATTGGTGTCTAAATCCTTGGAATGACGAGAATAGTGTTTCTGTTTACAATTAAAGAGGATTGGCTTTGGCGTTTTTTTGTGTGAATCAGTTAAAATGGTGACGATTCCGGTAAATACTACTAAGCAAACTGTCCAATTTTGGGAAAACTGTTAAAGTACACAATGATAGTTCCCAGAAATGATTAAGAACGTGTAAGAAACACCTCAAGTACACGTAAATAGGTTCTTACTACATTTACCGTCGTATTCAATCACGGAGGTTTCCAGGGGAAATCTGTGAAATGACACAAATACTGAAATGTTTACATCTCCGGGTACTTCCGGTGGCGTTTTCACGGGACTGTGCTTTGAAATATTAAGAGTTCATGCTTACAGAGCTCAGAATAGGTGTCTAAAGCCTTGGAATGACGAGAATAGTGTTTCTGTTTACAATTAAGGAGGATTGGCTTTGCCGCTTTTTTGTGTGAACCAGTTAAAATGGTGACGATTCCGGTAAATACTTCTAAGCAAACTGTCTAATTTTGGTAAAACTGTTAAAGTACACAATGATAGTTCCCAGAAATGATTAAGAACGTGTAAGAAACACCTCAAGTACACGTAAATAGGTTCTTACTACATTTACCGTCGTATTCAATCACGGAGGTTTCCAGGGGAAATCTGTGAAATGACGCAAATACTGAAATGTTTACATCTCCGGGTACTTCCGGTGGCGTTTTCACGGGACTGTGCTTTGAAATATTAAGAGTTCATGCTTACAGGGCTCAGAATTGGTGTCTAAAGCCTTTGAATGACGAGAATAGTGTTGATGTTTACAATTAAGGAGGATTGGCTTTGCCGTTTTTTTGTGTGAATCAGTTAAAATGGTGACGATTCCGGTAAATACTTCTAAGCAAACTGTACAATTTTGGGAAAACTGTTAAAATACACAATGATAGTTCCCAGAAATGATTAAGAACGTGAAGAAACACCTCAAGTACACGTAAATAGGTTCTTACTAAATTTACTGTCTTATTCAATCAGGGAGGTTCCCCGTGGAAAGCTGTGAAAACACGGAAATACTGGTAATATTTACTTCTCCCGGTACTTCCGGTGGGGTTTTCATGGGACTGTGCTTTGAAATATTAAGAGTTCATGCTACAGAGCTCAGAATTGGTGTCTAAATCCTTGGAATGACGAGAATAGTGTTTCTGTTTACAATTAAAGAGGATTGGCTTTGGCGTTTTTTTGTGTGAATCAGTTAAAATGGTGACGATTCCGGTAAATACTTCTAAGCAAACTGTCCAATTTTGGGAAAACTGTTAAAGTACACAATGATAGTTCCCAGAAATGATTAAGAACGTGTAAGAAACACCTCAAGTACACGTAAATAGGTTCTTACTACATTTACCGTCGTATTCAATCACGGAGGTTTCCAGGGGAAATCTGTGAAATGACACAAATACTGAAATGTTTACATCTCCGGGTACTTCCGGTGGCGTTTTCACGGGACTGTGCTTTGAAATATTAAGAGTTCATGCTTACAGAGCTCAGAATTGGTGTCTAAAGCCTTGGAATGACGAGAATAGTGTTGATGTTTACAATTAAGGAGGATTGGCTTTGGCGTTTTTTTGTGTGAATCAGTTAAAATGGTGACGATTCCGGTAAATACTTCTAAGCAAACTGTCTAATTTTGGTAAAACTGTTAAAATACACAATGATAGTTCCCAGAAATGATTAAGAACGTGTAAGAAACACCCCAAGTACACGTAAATAGGTTCTTACTACATTTACCATCGTATTCTATCACGGAGGTTTCCAGGGGAAAGCTGTGTAATGCCGAAAATACTGGTAATATTTACATCTCCGGGTCCTTCCGGTAGTGTTTTCACGGGACTGTGCTTTGAAATATTAAGAGTTCCTGCTTACAGAGCTCAGAATTGGTGTCTAAAGCCTTGGAATGACGAGAATAGTGTTTCTGTTTACAATTAAGGAGGATTGGCTTTGGCGCTTTTTTGTGTGAACCAGTTAAAATGGTGACGATTCCGGTAAATACTTCTAAGCAAACTGTCTAATTTTGGTAAAACTGTTAAAGTACACAATGATAGTTCCCAGAAATGATTAAGAACGTGTAAGAAACACCTCAAGTACACGTAAATAGGTTCTTACTACATTTACCGTCGTATTCAATCACGGAGGTTTCCAGGGGAAATCTGTGAAATGATGCAAATACTGAAATGTTTACATCTCCGGGTACTTCCGGTGGCGTTTTCACGGGACTGTGCTTTGAAATATTAAGAGTTCATGCTTACAGGGCTCAGAATTGGTGTCTAAAGCCTTTGAATGACGAGAATAGTGTTGATGTTTACAATTAAGGAGGATTGGCTTTGTCGTTTTTTTGTGTGAATCAGTTAAAATGGTGACGATTCCGGTAAATACTTCTAAGCAAACTGTACAATTTTGGGAAAACTGTTAAAATACACAATGATAGTTCCCAGAAATGATTAAGAACGTGAAGAAACACCTCAAGTACACGTAAATAGGTTCTTACTAAATTTACTGTCTTATTCAATCAGGGAGGTTCCCCGTGGAAAGCTGTGAAAACACGGAAATACTGGTAATATTTACTTCTCCCGGTACTTCCGGTGGGGTTTTCATGGGACTGTGCTTTGAAATATTAAGAGTTCATGCTACAGAGCTCAGAATTGGTGTCTAAATCCTTGGAATGACGAGAATAGTGTTTCTGTTTACAATTAAAGAGGATTGGCTTTGGCGTTTTTTTGTGTGAATCAGTTAAAATGGTGACGATTCCGGTAAATACTTCTAAGCAAACTGTCCAATTTTGGGAAAACTGTTAAAGTACACAATGATAGTTCCCAGAAATGATTAAGAACGTGTAAGAAACACCTCAAGTACACGTAAATAGGTTCTTACTACATTTACCGTCGTATTCAATCACGGAGGTTTCCAGGGGAAATCTGTGAAATGACACAAATACTGAAATGTTTACATCTCCGGGTACTTCCGGTGGCGTTTTCACGGGACTGTGCTTTGAAATATTAAGAGTTCATGCTTACAGGGCTCAGAATAGGTGTCTAAAGCCTTGGAATGACGAGAATAGTGTTTCTGTTTACAATTAAGGAGGATTGGCTTTGGCGCTTTTTTGTGTGAACCAGTTAAAATGGTGACGATTCCGGTAAATACTTCTAAGCAAACTGTCTAATTTTGGTAAAACTGTTAAAGTACACAATGATAGTTCCCAGAAATGATTAAGAACGTGTAAGAAACACCTCAAGTACACGTAAATAGGTTCTTACTACATTTACCGTCGTATTCAATCACGGAGGTTTCCAGGGGAAATCTGTGAAATGACGCAAATACTGAAATGTTTACATCTCCGGGTACTTCCGGTGGCGTTTTCACGGGACTGTGCTTTGAAATATTAAGAGTTCATGCTTACAGGGCTCAGAATTGGTGTCTAAAGCCTTTGAATGACGAGAATAGTGTTGATGTTTACAATTAAGGAGGATTGGCTTTGTCGTTTTTTTGTGTGAATCAGTTAAAATGGTGACGATTCCGGTAAATACTTCTAAGCAAACTGTACAATTTTGGGAAAACTGTTAAAATACACAATGATAGTTCCCAGAAATGATTAAGAACGTGAAGAAACACCTCAAGTACACGTAAATAGGTTCTTACTAAATTTACTGTCTTATTCAATCAGGGAGGTTCCCCGTGGAAAGCTGTGAAAACACGGAAATACTGGTAATATTTACTTCTCCCGGTACTTCCGGTGGGGTTTTCATGGGACTGTGCTTTGAAATATTAAGAGTTCATGCTACAGAGCTCAGAATTGGTGTCTAAATCCTTGGAATGACGAGAATAGTGTTTCTGTTTACAATTAAAGAGGATTGGCTTTGGCGTTTTTTTGTGTGAATCAGTTAAAATGGTGACGATTCCGGTAAATACTTCTAAGCAAACTGTCCAATTTTGGGAAAACTGTTAAAGTACACAATGATAGTTCCCAGAAATGATTAAGAACGTGTAAGAAACACCTCAAGTACACGTAAATAGGTTCTTACTACATTTACCGTCGTATTCAATCACGGAGGTTTCCAGGGGAAATCTGTGAAATGACACAAATACTGAAATGTTTACATCTCCGGGTACTTCCGGTGGCGTTTTCACGGGACTGTGCTTTGAAATATTAAGAGTTCATGCTTACAGGGCTCAGAATAGGTGTCTAAAGCCTTGGAATGACGAGAATAGTGTTTCTGTTTACAATTAAGGAGGATTGGCTTTGGCGCTTTTTTGTGTGAACCAGTTAAAATGGTGACGATTCCGGTAAATACTTCTAAGCAAACTGTCTAATTTTGGTAAAACTGTTAAAGTACACAATGATAGTTCCCAGAAATGATTAAGAACGTGTAAGAAACACCTCAAGTACACGTAAATAGGTTCTTACTACATTTACCGTCGTATTCAATCACGGAGGTTTCCAGGGGAAATCTGTGAAATGACGCAAATACTGAAATGTTTACATCTCCGGGTACTTCCGGTGGCGTTTTCACGGGACTGTGCTTTGAAATATTAAGAGTTCATGCTTACAGGGCTCAGAATTGGTGTCTAAAGCCTTTGAATGACGAGAATAGTGTTGATGTTTACAATTAAGGAGGATTGGCTTTGTCGTTTTTTTGTGTGAATCAGTTAAAATGGTGACGATTCCGGTAAATACTTCTAAGCAAACTGTACAATTTTGGGAAAACTGTTAAAATACACAATGATAGTTCCCAGAAATGATTAAGAACGTGAAGTAACACCTCAGATATACGTAAATAGGTTCTTACTAAATTTACTGTCTTATTCAATCAGGGAGGTTCCTAGTGGAAAGCTGTGAAAACACGGAAATACTGGTAATATTTACTTCTCCCGGTACTTCCGGTGGGGTTTTCATGGGACTGTGCTTTGAAATATTAAGAGTTCATGCTACAGAGCTCAGAATTGGTGTCTAAATCCTTGGAATGACGAGAATAGTGTTTCTGTTTACAATTAAAGAGGATTGGCTTTGGCGTTTTTTTGTGTGAATCAGTTAAAACGGTGACGATTCCGGTGAATACTTCTAAGCAAACTGTCTAATTTTGGTAAAACTGTTAAAGTACACAATGATAGTTCCCAGAAATGATTAAGAACGTGTAAGAAACACCTCAAGTACACGTAAATAGGTTCTTACTACATTTACCGTCGTATTCAATCACGGAGGTTTCCAGGGGAAATCTGTGAAATGACGCAAATACTGAAATGTTTACATCTCCGGGTACTTCCGGTGGCGTTTTCACGGGACTGTGCTTTGAAATATTAAGAGTTCATGCTTACAGGGCTCAGAATTGGTGTCTAAAGCCTTTGAATGACGAGAATAGTGTTGATGTTTACAATTAAGGAGGATTGGCTTTGTCGTTTTTTTGTGTGAATCAGTTAAAATGGTGACGATTCCGGTAAATACTTCTAAGCAAACTGTACAATTTTGGGAAAACTGTTAAAATACACAATGATAGTTCCCAGAAATGATTAAGAACGTGAAGAAACACCTCAAGTACACGTAAATAGGTTCTTACTAAATTTACTGTCTTATTCAATCAGGGAGGTTCCCCGTGGAAAGCTGTGAAAACACGGAAATACTGGTAATATTTACTTCTCCCGGTACTTCCGGTGGGGTTTTCATGGGACTGTGCTTTGAAATATTAAGAGTTCATGCTACAGAGCTCAGAATTGGTGTCTAAATCCTTGGAATGACGAGAATAGTGTTTCTGTTTACAATTAAAGAGGATTGGCTTTGGCGTTTTTTTGTGTGAATCAGTTAAAATGGTGACGATTCCGGTAAATACTTCTAAGCAAACTGTCCAATTTTGGGAAAACTGTTAAAGTACACAATGATAGTTCCCAGAAATGATTAAGAACGTGTAAGAAACACCTCAAGTACACGTAAATAGGTTCTTACTACATTTACCGTCGTATTCAATCACGGAGGTTTCCAGGGGAAATCTGTGAAATGACACAAATACTGAAATGTTTACATCTCCGGGTACTTCCGGTGGCGTTTTCACGGGACTGTGCTTTGAAATATTAAGAGTTCATGCTTACAGAGCTCAGAATTGGTGTCTAAAGCCTTGGAATGACGAGAATAGTGTTGATGTTTACAATTAAGGAGGATTGGCTTTGGCGTTTTTTTGTGTGAATCAGTTAAAATGGTGACGATTCCGGTAAATACTTCTAAGCAAACTGTCTAATTTTGGTAAAACTGTTAAAATACACAATGATAGTTCCCAGAAATGATTAAGAACGTGTAAGAAACACCCCAAGTACACGTAAATAGGTTCTTACTACATTTACCGTCGTATTCAATCACGGAGGTTTCCAGGGGAAATCTGTGAAATGACACAAATACTGAAATGTTTACATCTCCGGGTACTTCCGGTGGCGTTTTCACGGGACTGTGCTTTGAAATATTAAGAGTTCATGCTTACAGGGCTCAGAATAGGTGTCTAAAGCCTTGGAATGACGAGAATAGTGTTTCTGTTTACAATTAAGGAGGATTGGCTTTGGCGCTTTTTTGTGTGAACCAGTTAAAATGGTGACGATTCCGGTAAATACTTCTAAGCAAACTGTCTAATTTTGGTAAAACTGTTAAAGTACACAATGATAGTTCCCAGAAATGATTAAGAACGTGTAAGAAACACCTCAAGTACACGTAAATAGGTTCTTACTACATTTACCGTCGTATTCAATCACGGAGGTTTCCAGGGGAAATCTGTGAAATGACGCAAATACTGAAATGTTTACATCTCCGGGTACTTCCGGTGGCGTTTTCACGGGACTGTGCTTTGAAATATTAAGAGTTCATGCTTACAGGGCTCAGAATTGGTGTCTAAAGCCTTTGAATGACGAGAATAGTGTTGATGTTTACAATTAAGGAGGATTGGCTTTGTCGTTTTTTTGTGTGAATCAGTTAAAATGGTGACGATTCCGGTAAATACTTCTAAGCAAACTGTACAATTTTGGGAAACTGTTAAAATACACAATGATAGTTCCCAGAAATGATTAAGAACGTGAAGTAACACCTCAGATATACGTAAATAGGTTCTTACTAAATTTACTGTCTTATTCAATCAGGGAGGTTCCTAGTGGAAAGCTGTGAAAACACGGAAATACTGGTAATATTTACTTCTCCCGGTACTTCCGGTGGGGTTTTCATGGGACTGTGCTTTGAAATATTAAGAGTTCATGCTACAGAGCTCAGAATTGGTGTCTAAATCCTTGGAATGACGAGAATAGTGTTTCTGTTTACAATTAAAGAGGATTGGCTTTGGCGTTTTTTTGTGTGAATCAGTTAAAACGGTGACGATTCCGGTGAATACTTCTAAGCAAACTGTCTAATTTTGGTAAAACTGTTAAAGTACACAATGATAGTTCCCAGAAATGATTAAGAACGTGTAAGAAACACCTCAAGTACACGTAAATAGGTTCTTACTACATTTACCGTCGTATTCAATCACGGAGGTTTCCAGGGGAAATCTGTGAAATGACGCAAATACTGAAATGTTTACATCTCCGGGTACTTCCGGTGGCGTTTTCACGGGACTGTGCTTTGAAATATTAAGAGTTCATGCTTACAGGGCTCAGAATTGGTGTCTAAAGCCTTTGAATGACGAGAATAGTGTTGATGTTTACAATTAAGGAGGATTGGCTTTGTCGTTTTTTTGTGTGAATCAGTTAAAATGGTGACGATTCCGGTAAATACTTCTAAGCAAACTGTACAATTTTGGGAAAACTGTTAAAATACACAATGATAGTTCCCAGAAATGATTAAGAACGTGAAGAAACACCTCAAGTACACGTAAATAGGTTCTTACTAAATTTACTGTCTTATTCAATCAGGGAGGTTCCCCGTGGAAAGCTGTGAAAACACGGAAATACTGGTAATATTTACTTCTCCCGGTACTTCCGGTGGGGTTTTCATGGGACTGTGCTTTGAAATATTAAGAGTTCATGCTACAGAGCTCAGAATTGGTGTCCAAATCCTTGGAATGACGAGAATAGTGTTTCTGTTTACAATTAAAGAGGATTGGCTTTGGCGTTTTTTTGTGTGAATCAGTTAAAATGGTGACGATTCCGGTAAATACTTCTAAGCAAACTGTCCAATTTTGGGAAAACTGTTAAAGTACACAATGATAGTTCCCAGAAATGATTAAGAACGTGTAAGAAACACCTCAAGTACACGTAAATAGGTTCTTACTACATTTACCGTCGTATTCAATCACGGAGGTTTCCAGGGGAAATCTGTGAAATGACACAAATACTGAAATGTTTACATCTCCGGGTACTTCCGGTGGCGTTTTCACGGGACTGTGCTTTGAAATATTAAGAGTTCATGCTTACAGAGCTCAGAATTGGTGTCTAAAGCCTTGGAATGACGAGAATAGTGTTGATGTTTACAATTAAGGAGGATTGGCTTTGGCGTTTTTTTGTGTGAATCAGTTAAAATGGTGACGATTCCGGTAAATACTTCTAAGCAAACTGTCTAATTTTGGTAAAACTGTTAAAATACACAATGATAGTTCCCAGAAATGATTAAGAACGTGTAAGAAACACCCCAAGTACACGTAAATAGGTTCTTACTACATTTACCGTCGTATTCAATCACGGAGGTTTCCAGGGGAAATCTGTGAAATGACACAAATACTGAAATGTTTACATCTCCGGGTACTTCCGGTGGCGTTTTCACGGGACTGTGCTTTGAAATATTAAGAGTTCATGCTTACAGGGCTCAGAATAGGTGTCTAAAGCCTTGGAATGACGAGAATAGTGTTTCTGTTTACAATTAAGGAGGATTGGCTTTGGCGCTTTTTTGTGTGAACCAGTTAAAATGGTGACGATTCCGGTAAATACTTCTAAGCAAACTGTCTAATTTTGGTAAAACTGTTAAAGTACACAATGATAGTTCCCAGAAATGATTAAGAACGTGTAAGAAACACCTCAAGTACACGTAAATAGGTTCTTACTACATTTACCGTCGTATTCAATCACGGAGGTTTCCAGGGGAAATCTGTGAAATGACGCAAATACTGAAATGTTTACATCTCCGGGTACTTCCGGTGGCGTTTTCACGGGACTGTGCTTTGAAATATTAAGAGTTCATGCTTACAGGGCTCAGAATTGGTGTCTAAAGCCTTTGAATGACGAGAATAGTGTTGATGTTTACAATTAAGGAGGATTGGCTTTGTCGTTTTTTTGTGTGAATCAGTTAAAATGGTGACGATTCCGGTAAATACTTCTAAGCAAACTGTACAATTTTGGGAAACTGTTAAAATACACAATGATAGTTCCCAGAAATGATTAAGAACGTGAAGTAACACCTCAGATATACGTAAATAGGTTCTTACTAAATTTACTGTCTTATTCAATCAGGGAGGTTCCTAGTGGAAAGCTGTGAAAACACGGAAATACTGGTAATATTTACTTCTCCCGGTACTTCCGGTGGGGTTTTCATGGGACTGTGCTTTGAAATATTAAGAGTTCATGCTACAGAGCTCAGAATTGGTGTCTAAATCCTTGGAATGACGAGAATAGTGTTTCTGTTTACAATTAAAGAGGATTGGCTTTGGCGTTTTTTTGTGTGAATCAGTTAAAACGGTGACGATTCCGGTGAATACTTCTAAGCAAACTGTCTAATTTTGGTAAAACTGTTAAAGTACACAATGATAGTTCCCAGAAATGATTAAGAACGTGTAAGAAACACCTCAAGTACACGTAAATAGGTTCTTACTACATTTACCGTCGTATTCAATCACGGAGGTTTCCAGGGGAAATCTGTGAAATGACGCAAATACTGAAATGTTTACATCTCCGGGTACTTCCGGTGGCGTTTTCACGGGACTGTGCTTTGAAATATTAAGAGTTCATGCTTACAGGGCTCAGAATTGGTGTCTAAAGCCTTTGAATGACGAGAATAGTGTTGATGTTTACAATTAAGGAGGATTGGCTTTGTCGTTTTTTTGTGTGAATCAGTTAAAATGGTGACGATTCCGGTAAATACTTCTAAGCAAACTGTACAATTTTGGGAAAACTGTTAAAATACACAATGATAGTTCCCAGAAATGATTAAGAACGTGAAGAAACACCTCAAGTACACGTAAATAGGTTCTTACTAAATTTACTGTCTTATTCAATCAGGGAGGTTCCCCGTGGAAAGCTGTGAAAACACGGAAATACTGGTAATATTTACTTCTCCCGGTACTTCCGGTGGGGTTTTCATGGGACTGTGCTTTGAAATATTAAGAGTTCATGCTACAGAGCTCAGAATTGGTGTCTAAATCCTTGGAATGACGAGAATAGTGTTTCTGTTTACAATTAAAGAGGATTGGCTTTGGCGTTTTTTTGTGTGAATCAGTTAAAATGGTGACGATTCCGGTAAATACTTCTAAGCAAACTGTCCAATTTTGGGAAAACTGTTAAAGTACACAATGATAGTTCCCAGAAATGATTAAGAACGTGTAAGAAACACCTCAAGTACACGTAAATAGGTTCTTACTACATTTACCGTCGTATTCAATCACGGAGGTTTCCAGGGGAAATCTGTGAAATGACACAAATACTGAAATGTTTACATCTCCGGGTACTTCCGGTGGCGTTTTCACGGGACTGTGCTTTGAAATATTAAGAGTTCATGCTTACAGAGCTCAGAATTGGTGTCTAAAGCCTTGGAATGACGAGAATAGTGTTGATGTTTACAATTAAGGAGGATTGGCTTTGGCGTTTTTTTGTGTGAATCAGTTAAAATGGTGACGATTCCGGTAAATACTTCTAAGCAAACTGTCTAATTTTGGTAAAACTGTTAAAATACACAATGATAGTTCCCAGAAATGATTAAGAACGTGTAAGAAACACCCCAAGTACACGTAAATAGGTTCTTACTACATTTACCATCGTATTCTATCACGGAGGTTTCCAGGGGAAAGCTGTGTAATGCCGAAAATACTGGTAATATTTACATCTCCGGGTCCTTCCGGTAGTGTTTTCACGGGACTGTGCTTTGAAATATTAAGAGTTCCTGCTTACAGAGCTCAGAATTGGTGTCTAAAGCCTTGGAATGACGAGAATAGTGTTTCTGTTTACAATTAAGGAGGATTGGCTTTGGCGCTTTTTTGTGTGAACCAGTTAAAATGGTGACGATTCCGGTAAATACTTCTAAGCAAACTGTCTAATTTTGGTAAAACTGTTAAAGTACACAATGATAGTTCCCAGAAATGATTAAGAACGTGTAAGAAACACCTCAAGTACACGTAAATAGGTTCTTACTACATTTACCGTCGTATTCAATCACGGAGGTTTCCAGGGGAAATCTGTGAAATGACGCAAATACTGAAATGTTTACATCTCCGGGTACTTCCGGTGGCGTTTTCACGGGACTGTGCTTTGAAATATTAAGAGTTCATGCTTACAGGGCTCAGAATTGGTGTCTAAAGCCTTTGAATGACGAGAATAGTGTTGATGTTTACAATTAAGGAGGATTGGCTTTGTCGTTTTTTTGTGTGAATCAGTTAAAATGGTGACGATTCCGGTAAATACTTCTAAGCAAACTGTACAATTTTGGGAAAACTGTTAAAATACACAATGATAGTTCCCAGAAATGATTAAGAACGTGAAGAAACACCTCAAGTACACGTAAATAGGTTCTTAGTAAATTTACTGTCTTATTCAATCAGGGAGGTTCCCCGTGGAAAGCTGTGAAAACACGGAAATACTGGTAATATTTACTTCTCCCGGTACTTCCGGTGGGGTTTTCATGGGACTGTGCTTTGAAATATTAAGAGTTCATGCTACAGAGCTCAGAATTGGTGTCTAAATCCTTGGAATGACGAGAATAGTGTTTCTGTTTACAATTAAAGAGGATTGGCTTTGGCGTTTTTTTGTGTGAATCAGTTAAAATGGTGACGATTCCGGTAAATACTTCTAAGCAAACTGTCCAATTTTGGGAAAACTGTTAAAGTACACAATGATAGTTCCCAGAAATGATTAAGAACGTGTAAGAAACACCTCAAGTACACGTAAATAGGTTCTTACTACATTTACCGTCGTATTCAATCACGGAGGTTTCCAGGGGAAATCTGTGAAATGACACAAATACTGAAATGTTTACATCTCCGGGTACTTCCGGTGGCGTTTTCACGGGACTGTGCTTTGAAATATTAAGAGTTCATGCTTACAGGGCTCAGAATAGGTGTCTAAAGCCTTGGAATGACGAGAATAGTGTTTCTGTTTACAATTAAGGAGGATTGGCTTTGGCGCTTTTTTGTGTGAACCAGTTAAAATGGTGACGATTCCGGTAAATACTTCTAAGCAAACTGTCTAATTTTGGTAAAACTGTTAAAGTACACAATGATAGTTCCCAGAAATGATTAAGAACGTGTAAGAAACACCTCAAGTACACGTAAATAGGTTCTTACTACATTTACCGTCGTATTCAATCACGGAGGTTTCCAGGGGAAATCTGTGAAATGACGCAAATACTGAAATGTTTACATCTCCGGGTACTTCCGGTGGCGTTTTCACGGGACTGTGCTTTGAAATATTAAGAGTTCATGCTTACAGGGCTCAGAATTGGTGTCTAAAGCCTTTGAATGACGAGAATAGTGTTGATGTTTACAATTAAGGAGGATTGGCTTTGTCGTTTTTTTGTGTGAATCAGTTAAAATGGTGACGATTCCGGTAAATACTTCTAAGCAAACTGTACAATTTTGGGAAAACTGTTAAAATACACAATGATAGTTCCCAGAAATGATTAAGAACGTGAAGAAACACCTCAAGTACACGTAAATAGGTTCTTACTAAATTTACTGTCTTATTCAATCAGGGAGGTTCCTAGTGGAAAGCTGTGAAAACACGGAAATACTGGTAATATTTACTTCTCCCGGTACTTCCGGTGGGGTTTTCATGGGACTGTGCTTTGAAATATTAAGAGTTCATGCTACAGAGCTCAGAATTGGTGTCTAAATCCTTGGAATGACGTTAATAGTGTTTCTGTTTACAATTAAAGAGGATTGGCTTTGGCGTTTTTTTGTGTGAATCAGTTAAAATGGTGACGATTCCGGTAAATACTTCTAAGCAAACTGTCCAATTTTGGGAAAACTGTTAAAGTACACAATGATAGTTCCCAGAAATGATTAAGAACGTGTAAGAAACACCTCAAGTACACGTAAATAGGTTCTTACTACATTTACCGTCGTATTCAATCACGGAGGTTTCCAGGGGAAATCTGTGAAATGACGCAAATACTGAAATGTTTACATCTCCGGGTACTTCCGGTGGCGTTTTCACGGGACTGTGCTTTGAAATATTAAGAGTTCATGCTTACAGAGCTCAGAATTGGTGTCTAAAGCCTTGGAATGACGAGAATAGTGTTGATGTTTACAATTAAGGAGGATTGGCTTTGGCGTTTTTTTGTGTGAATCAGTTAAAATGGTGACGATTCCGGTAAATACTTCTAAGCAAACTGTCTAATTTTGGTAAAACTGTTAAAATACACAATGATAGTTCCCAGAAATGATTAAGAACGTGTAAGAAACACCCCAAGTACACGTAAATAGGTTCTTACTACATTTACCATCGTATTCTATCACGGAGGTTTCCAGGGGAAAGCTGTGTAATGCCGAAAATACTGGTAATATTTACATCTCCGGGTCCTTCCGGTAGTGTTTTCACGGGACTGTGCTTTGAAATATTAAGAGTTCCTGCTTACAGAGCTCAGAATTGGTGTCTAAAGCCTTGGAATGACGAGAATAGTGTTTCTGTTTACAATTAAGGAGGATTGGCTTTGGCGCTTTTTTGTGTGAACCAGTTAAAATGGTGACGATTCCGGTAAATACTTCTAAGCAAACTGTCTAATTTTGGTAAAACTGTTAAAGTACACAATGATAGTTCCCAGAAATGATTAAGAACGTGTAAGAAACACCTCAAGTACACGTAAATAGGTTCTTACTACATTTACCGTCCTATTCAATCACGGAGGTTTCCAGGGGAAATCTGTGAAATGACGCAAATACTGAAATGTTTACATCTCCGGGTACTTCCGGTGGCGTTTTCACGGGACTGTGCTTTGAAATATTAAGAGTTCATGCTTACAGGGCTCAGAATTGGTGTCTAAAGCCTTTGAATGACGAGAATAGTGTTGATGTTTACAATTAAGGAGGATTGGCTTTGTCGTTTTTTTGTGTGAATCAGTTAAAATGGTGACGATTCCGGTAAATACTTCTAAGCAAACTGTACAATTTTGGGAAACTGTTAAAATACACAATGATAGTTCCCAGAAATGATTAAGAACGTGAAGTAACACCTCAGATATACGTAAATAGGTTCTTACTAAATTTACTGTCTTATTCAATCAGGGAGGTTCCTAGTGGAAAGCTGTGAAAACACGGAAATACTGGTAATATTTACTTCTCCCGGTACTTCCGGTGGGGTTTTCATGGGACTGTGCTTTGAAATATTAAGAGTTCATGCTACAGAGCTCAGAATTGGTGTCTAAATCCTTGGAATGACGAGAATAGTGTTTCTGTTTACAATTAAAGAGGATTGGCTTTGGCGTTTTTTTGTGTGAATCAGTTAAAACGGTGACGATTCCGGTGAATACTTCTAAGCAAACTGTCTAATTTTGGTAAAACTGTTAAAGTACACAATGATAGTTCCCAGAAATGATTAAGAACGTGTAAGAAACACCTCAAGTACACGTAAATAGGTTCTTACTACATTTACCGTCGTATTCAATCACGGAGGTTTCCAGGGGAAATCTGTGAAATGACGCAAATACTGAAATGTTTACATCTCCGGGTACTTCCGGTGGCGTTTTCACGGGACTGTGCTTTGAAATATTAAGAGTTCATGCTTACAGGGCTCAGAATTGGTGTCTAAAGCCTTTGAATGACGAGAATAGTGTTGATGTTTACAATTAAGGAGGATTGGCTTTGTCGTTTTTTTGTGTGAATCAGTTAAAATGGTGACGATTCCGGTAAATACTTCTAAGCAAACTGTACAATTTTGGGAAAACTGTTAAAATACACAATGATAGTTCCCAGAAATGATTAAGAACGTGAAGAAACACCTCAAGTACACGTAAATAGGTTCTTACTAAATTTACTGTCTTATTCAATCAGGGAGGTTCCCCGTGGAAAGCTGTGAAAACACGGAAATACTGGTAATATTTACTTCTCCCGGTACTTCCGGTGGGGTTTTCATGGGACTGTGCTTTGAAATATTAAGAGTTCATGCTACAGAGCTCAGAATTGGTGTCTAAATCCTTGGAATGACGAGAATAGTGTTTCTGTTTACAATTAAAGAGGATTGGCTTTGGCGTTTTTTTGTGTGAATCAGTTAAAATGGTGACGATTCCGGTAAATACTTCTAAGCAAACTGTCCAATTTTGGGAAAACTGTTAAAGTACACAATGATAGTTCCCAGAAATGATTAAGAACGTGTAAGAAACACCTCAAGTACACGTAAATAGGTTCTTACTACATTTACCGTCGTATTCAATCACGGAGGTTTCCAGGGGAAATCTGTGAAATGACACAAATACTGAAATGTTTACATCTCCGGGTACTTCCGGTGGCGTTTTCACGGGACTGTGCTTTGAAATATTAAGAGTTCATGCTTACAGAGCTCAGAATTGGTGTCTAAAGCCTTGGAATGACGAGAATAGTGTTGATGTTTACAATTAAGGAGGATTGGCTTTGGCGTTTTTTTGTGTGAATCAGTTAAAATGGTGACGATTCCGGTAAATACTTCTAAGCAAACTGTCTAATTTTGGTAAAACTGTTAAAATACACAATGATAGTTCCCAGAAATGATTAAGAACGTGTAAGAAACACCCCAAGTACACGTAAATAGGTTCTTACTACATTTACCATCGTATTCTATCACGGAGGTTTCCAGGGGAAAGCTGTGTAATGCCGAAAATACTGGTAATATTTACATCTCCGGGTCCTTCCGGTAGTGTTTTCACGGGACTGTGCTTTGAAATATTAAGAGTTCCTGCTTACAGAGCTCAGAATTGGTGTCTAAAGCCTTGGAATGACGAGAATAGTGTTTCTGTTTACAATTAAGGAGGATTGGCTTTGGCGCTTTTTTGTGTGAACCAGTTAAAATGGTGACGATTCCGGTAAATACTTCTAAGCAAACTGTCTAATTTTGGTAAAACTGTTAAAGTACACAATGATAGTTCCCAGAAATGATTAAGAACGTGTAAGAAACACCTCAAGTACACGTAAATAGGTTCTTACTACATTTACCGTCGTATTCAATCACGGAGGTTTCCAGGGGAAATCTGTGAAATGACGCAAATACTGAAATGTTTACATCTCCGGGTACTTCCGGTGGCGTTTTCACGGGACTGTGCTTTGAAATATTAAGAGTTCATGCTTACAGGGCTCAGAATTGGTGTCTAAAGCCTTTGAATGACGAGAATAGTGTTGATGTTTACAATTAAGGAGGATTGGCTTTGTCGTTTTTTTGTGTGAATCAGTTAAAATGGTGACGATTCCGGTAAATACTTCTAAGCAAACTGTACAATTTTGGGAAAACTGTTAAAATACACAATGATAGTTCCCAGAAATGATTAAGAACGTGAAGAAACACCTCAAGTACACGTAAATAGGTTCTTACTAAATTTACTGTCTTATTCAATCAGGGAGGTTCCCCGTGGAAAGCTGTGAAAACACGGAAATACTGGTAATATTTACTTCTCCCGGTACTTCCGGTGGGGTTTTCATGGGACTGTGCTTTGAAATATTAAGAGTTCATGCTACAGAGCTCAGAATTGGTGTCTAAATCCTTGGAATGACGAGAATAGTGTTTCTGTTTACAATTAAAGAGGATTGGCTTTGGCGTTTTTTTGTGTGAATCAGTTAAAATGGTGACGATTCCGGTAAATACTTCTAAGCAAACTGTCCAATTTTGGGAAAACTGTTAAAGTACACAATGATAGTTCCCAGAAATGATTAAGAACGTGTAAGAAACACCTCAAGTACACGTAAATAGGTTCTTACTACATTTACCGTCGTATTCAATCACGGAGGTTTCCAGGGGAAATCTGTGAAATGACACAAATACTGAAATGTTTACATCTCCGGGTACTTCCGGTGGCGTTTTCACGGGACTGTGCTTTGAAATATTAAGAGTTCATGCTTACAGGGCTCAGAATAGGTGTCTAAAGCCTTGGAATGACGAGAATAGTGTTTCTGTTTACAATTAAGGAGGATTGGCTTTGGCGCTTTTTTGTGTGAACCAGTTAAAATGGTGACGATTCCGGTAAATACTTCTAAGCAAACTGTCTAATTTTGGTAAAACTGTTAAAGTACACAATGATAGTTCCCAGAAATGATTAAGAACGTGTAAGAAACACCTCAAGTACACGTAAATAGGTTCTTACTACATTTACCGTCGTATTCAATCACGGAGGTTTCCAGGGGAAATCTGTGAAATGACGCAAATACTGAAATGTTTACATCTCCGGGTACTTCCGGTGGCGTTTTCACGGGACTGTGCTTTGAAATATTAAGAGTTCATGCTTACAGGGCTCAGAATTGGTGTCTAAAGCCTTTGAATGACGAGAATAGTGTTGATGTTTACAATTAAGGAGGATTGGCTTTGTCGTTTTTTTGTGTGAATCAGTTAAAATGGTGACGATTCCGGTAAATACTTCTAAGCAAACTGTACAATTTTGGGAAAACTGTTAAAATACACAATGATAGTTCCCAGAAATGATTAAGAACGTGAAGAAACACCTCAAGTACACGTAAATAGGTTCTTACTAAATTTACTGTCTTATTCAATCAGGGAGGTTCCTAGTGGAAAGCTGTGAAAACACGGAAATACTGGTAATATTTACTTCTCCCGGTACTTCCGGTGGGGTTTTCATGGGACTGTGCTTTGAAATATTAAGAGTTCATGCTACAGAGCTCAGAATTGGTGTCTAAATCCTTGGAATGACGAGAATAGTGTTTCTGTTTACAATTAAAGAGGATTGGCTTTGGCGTTTTTTTGTGTGAATCAGTTAAAATGGTGACGATTCCGGTAAATACTTCTAAGCAAACTGTCCAATTTTGGGAAAACTGTTAAAGTACACAATGATAGTTCCCAGAAATGATTAAGAACGTGTAAGAAACACCTCAAGTACACGTAAATAGGTTCTTACTACATTTACCGTCGTATTCAATCACGGAGGTTTCCAGGGGAAATCTGTGAAATGACGCAAATACTGAAATGTTTACATCTCCGGGTACTTCCGGTGGCGTTTTCACGGGACTGTGCTTTGAAATATTAAGAGTTCATGCTTACAGAGCTCAGAATTGGTGTCTAAAGCCTTGGAATGACGAGAATAGTGTTGATGTTTACAATTAAGGAGGATTGGCTTTGGCGTTTTTTTGTGTGAATCAGTTAAAATGGTGACGATTCCGGTAAATACTTCTAAGCAAACTGTCTAATTTTGGTAAAACTGTTAAAATACACAATGATAGTTCCCAGAAATGATTAAGAACGTGTAAGAAACACCCCAAGTACACGTAAATAGGTTCTTACTACATTTACCATCGTATTCTATCACGGAGGTTTCCAGGGGAAAGCTGTGTAATGCCGAAAATACTGAAATGTTTACATCTCCGGGTACTTCCGGTGGCGTTTTCACGGGACTGTGCTTTGAAATATTAAGAGTTCATGCTACAGAGCTCAGAATTGGTGTCTAAATCCTTGGAATGACGAGAATAGTGTTTCTGTTTACAATTAAAGAGGATTGGCTTTGGCGTTTTTTTGTGTGAATCAGTTAAAACGGTGACGATTCCGGTGAATACTTCTAAGCAAACTGTCTAATTTTGGTAAAACTGTTAAAGTACACAATGATAGTTCCCAGAAATGATTAAGAACGTGTAAGAAACACCTCAAGTACACGTAAATAGGTTCTTACTACATTTACCGTCGTATTCAATCACGGAGGTTTCCAGGGGAAATCTGTGAAATGACGCAAATACTGAAATGTTTACATCTCCGGGTACTTCCGGTGGCGTTTTCACGGGACTGTGCTTTGAAATATTAAGAGTTCATGCTTACAGGGCTCAGAATTGGTGTCTAAAGCCTTTGAATGACGAGAATAGTGTTGATGTTTACAATTAAGGAGGATTGGCTTTGTCGTTTTTTTGTGTGAATCAGTTAAAATGGTGACGATTCCGGTAAATACTTCTAAGCAAACTGTACAATTTTGGGAAAACTGTTAAAATACACAATGATAGTTCCCAGAAATGATTAAGAACGTGAAGAAACACCTCAAGTACACGTAAATAGGTTCTTACTAAATTTACTGTCTTATTCAATCAGGGAGGTTCCCCGTGGAAAGCTGTGAAAACACGGAAATACTGGTAATATTTACTTCTCCCGGTACTTCCGGTGGGGTTTTCATGGGACTGTGCTTTGAAATATTAAGAGTTCATGCTACAGAGCTCAGAATTGGTGTCTAAATCCTTGGAATGACGAGAATAGTGTTTCTGTTTACAATTAAAGAGGATTGGCTTTGGCGTTTTTTTGTGTGAATCAGTTAAAATGGTGACGATTCCGGTAAATACTTCTAAGCAAACTGTCCAATTTTGGGAAAACTGTTAAAGTACACAATGATAGTTCCCAGAAATGATTAAGAACGTGTAAGAAACACCTCAAGTACACGTAAATAGGTTCTTACTACATTTACCGTCGTATTCAATCACGGAGGTTTCCAGGGGAAATCTGTGAAATGACACAAATACTGAAATGTTTACATCTCCGGGTACTTCCGGTGGCGTTTTCACGGGACTGTGCTTTGAAATATTAAGAGTTCATGCTTACAGAGCTCAGAATTGGTGTCTAAAGCCTTGGAATGACGAGAATAGTGTTGATGTTTACAATTAAGGAGGATTGGCTTTGGCGTTTTTTTGTGTGAATCAGTTAAAATGGTGACGATTCCGGTAAATACTTCTAAGCAAACTGTCTAATTTTGGTAAAACTGTTAAAATACACAATGATAGTTCCCAGAAATGATTAAGAACGTGTAAGAAACACCCCAAGTACACGTAAATAGGTTCTTACTACATTTACCGTCGTATTCAATCACGGAGGTTTCCAGGGGAAATCTGTGAAATGACACAAATACTGAAATGTTTACATCTCCGGGTACTTCCGGTGGCGTTTTCACGGGACTGTGCTTTGAAATATTAAGAGTTCATGCTTACAGGGCTCAGAATAGGTGTCTAAAGCCTTGGAATGACGAGAATAGTGTTTCTGTTTACAATTAAGGAGGATTGGCTTTGGCGCTTTTTTGTGTGAACCAGTTAAAATGGTGACGATTCCGGTAAATACTTCTAAGCAAACTGTCTAATTTTGGTAAAACTGTTAAAGTACACAATGATAGTTCCCAGAAATGATTAAGAACGTGTAAGAAACACCTCAAGTACACGTAAATAGGTTCTTACTACATTTACCGTCGTATTCAATCACGGAGGTTTCCAGGGGAAATCTGTGAAATGACGCAAATACTGAAATGTTTACATCTCCGGGTACTTCCGGTGGCGTTTTCACGGGACTGTGCTTTGAAATATTAAGAGTTCATGCTTACAGGGCTCAGAATTGGTGTCTAAAGCCTTTGAATGACGAGAATAGTGTTGATGTTTACAATTAAGGAGGATTGGCTTTGTCGTTTTTTTGTGTGAATCAGTTAAAATGGTGACGATTCCGGTAAATACTTCTAAGCAAACTGTACAATTTTGGGAAACTGTTAAAATACACAATGATAGTTCCCAGAAATGATTAAGAACGTGAAGTAACACCTCAGATATACGTAAATAGGTTCTTACTAAATTTACTGTCTTATTCAATCAGGGAGGTTCCTAGTGGAAAGCTGTGAAAACACGGAAATACTGGTAATATTTACTTCTCCCGGTACTTCCGGTGGGGTTTTCATGGGACTGTGCTTTGAAATATTAAGAGTTCATGCTACAGAGCTCAGAATTGGTGTCTAAATCCTTGGAATGACGAGAATAGTGTTTCTGTTTACAATTAAAGAGGATTGGCTTTGGCGTTTTTTTGTGTGAATCAGTTAAAACGGTGACGATTCCGGTGAATACTTCTAAGCAAACTGTCTAATTTTGGTAAAACTGTTAAAGTACACAATGATAGTTCCCAGAAATGATTAAGAACGTGTAAGAAACACCTCAAGTACACGTAAATAGGTTCTTACTACATTTACCGTCGTATTCAATCACGGAGGTTTCCAGGGGAAATCTGTGAAATGACGCAAATACTGAAATGTTTACATCTCCGGGTACTTCCGGTGGCGTTTTCACGGGACTGTGCTTTGAAATATTAAGAGTTCATGCTTACAGGGCTCAGAATTGGTGTCTAAAGCCTTTGAATGACGAGAATAGTGTTGATGTTTACAATTAAGGAGGATTGGCTTTGTCGTTTTTTTGTGTGAATCAGTTAAAATGGTGACGATTCCGGTAAATACTTCTAAGCAAACTGTACAATTTTGGGAAAACTGTTAAAATACACAATGATAGTTCCCAGAAATGATTAAGAACGTGAAGAAACACCTCAAGTACACGTAAATAGGTTCTTACTAAATTTACTGTCTTATTCAATCAGGGAGGTTCCCCGTGGAAAGCTGTGAAAACACGGAAATACTGGTAATATTTACTTCTCCCGGTACTTCCGGTGGGGTTTTCATGGGACTGTGCTTTGAAATATTAAGAGTTCATGCTACAGAGCTCAGAATTGGTGTCTAAATCCTTGGAATGACGAGAATAGTGTTATTGTTTACAATTAAAGAGGATTGGCTTTGGCGTTTTTTTGTGTGAATCAGTTAAAATGGTGACGATTCCGGTAAATACTTCTAAGCAAACTGTCCAATTTTGGGAAAACTGTTAAAGTACACAATGATAGTTCCCAGAAATGATTAAGAACGTGTAAGAAACACCTCAAGTACACGTAAATAGGTTCTTACTACATTTACCGTCGTATTCAATCACGGAGGTTTCCAGGGGAAATCTGTGAAATGACACAAATACTGAAATGTTTACATC
This sequence comes from Myotis daubentonii, assembly GCF_963259705.1. Lineage (NCBI taxonomy): Eukaryota > Metazoa > Chordata > Mammalia > Chiroptera > Vespertilionidae > Myotis > Myotis daubentonii. Next base: position 173,588 of record NC_081853.1, on the reverse strand, counting down.
TCCGGGTACTTCCGGTGGCGTTTTCACGGGACTGTGCTTTGAAATATTAAGAGTTCATGCTTACAGAGCTCAGAATTGGTGTCTAAAGCCTTGGAATGACGAGAATAGTGTTGATGTTTACAATTAAGGAGGATTGGCTTTGGCGTTTTTTTGTGTGAATCAGTTAAAATGGTGACGATTCCGGTAAATACTTCTAAGCAAACTGTCTAATTTTGGTAAAACTGTTAAAATACACAATGATAGTTCCCAGAAATGATTAAGAACGTGTAAGAAACACCCCAAGTACACGTAAATAGGTTCTTACTACATTTACCATCGTATTCTATCACGGAGGTTTCCAGGGGAAAGCTGTGTAATGCCGAAAATACTGGTAATATTTACATCTCCGGGTCCTTCCGGTAGTGTTTTCACGGGACTGTGCTTTGAAATATTAAGAGTTCCTGCTTACAGAGCTCAGAATTGGTGTCTAAAGCCTTGGAATGACGAGAATAGTGTTTCTGTTTACAATTAAGGAGGATTGGCTTTGGCGCTTTTTTGTGTGAACCAGTTAAAATGGTGACGATTCCGGTAAATACTTCTAAGCAAACTGTCTAATTTTGGTAAAACTGTTAAAGTACACAATGATAGTTCCCAGAAATGATTAAGAACGTGTAAGAAACACCTCAAGTACACGTAAATAGGTTCTTACTACATTTACCGTCGTATTCAATCACGGAGGTTTCCAGGGGAAATCTGTGAAATGACGCAAATACTGAAATGTTTACATCTCCGGGTACTTCCGGTGGCGTTTTCACGGGACTGTGCTTTGAAATATTAAGAGTTCATGCTTACAGGGCTCAGAATTGGTGTCTAAAGCCTTTGAATGACGAGAATAGTGTTGATGTTTACAATTAAGGAGGATTGGCTTTGTCGTTTTTTTGTGTGAATCAGTTAAAATGGTGACGATTCCGGTAAATACTTCTAAGCAAACTGTACAATTTTGGGAAAACTGTTAAAATACACAATGATAGTTCCCAGAAATGATTAAGAACGTGAAGAAACACCTCAAGTACACGTAAATAGGTTCTTAGTAAATTTACTGTCTTATTCAATCAGGGAGGTTCCCCGTGGAAAGCTGTGAAAACACGGAAATACTGGTAATATTTACTTCTCCCGGTACTTCCGGTGGGGTTTTCATGGGACTGTGCTTTGAAATATTAAGAGTTCATGCTACAGAGCTCAGAATTGGTGTCTAAATCCTTGGAATGACGAGAATAGTGTTTCTGTTTACAATTAAAGAGGATTGGCTTTGGCGTTTTTTTGTGTGAATCAGTTAAAATGGTGACGATTCCGGTAAATACTTCTAAGCAAACTGTCCAATTTTGGGAAAACTGTTAAAGTACACAATGATAGTTCCCAGAAATGATTAAGAACGTGTAAGAAACACCTCAAGTACACGTAAATAGGTTCTTACTACATTTACCGTCGTATTCAATCACGGAGGTTTCCAGGGGAAATCTGTGAAATGACACAAATACTGAAATGTTTACATCTCCGGGTACTTCCGGTGGCGTTTTCACGGGACTGTGCTTTGAAATATTAAGAGTTCATGCTTACAGGGCTCAGAATAGGTGTCTAAAGCCTTGGAATGACGAGAATAGTGTTTCTGTTTACAATTAAGGAGGATTGGCTTTGGCGCTTTTTTGTGTGAACCAGTTAAAATGGTGACGATTCCGGTAAATACTTCTAAGCAAACTGTCTAATTTTGGTAAAACTGTTAAAGTACACAATGATAGTTCCCAGAAATGATTAAGAACGTGTAAGAAACACCTCAAGTACACGTAAATAGGTTCTTACTACATTTACCGTCGTATTCAATCACGGAGGTTTCCAGGGGAAATCTGTGAAATGACGCAAATACTGAAATGTTTACATCTCCGGGTACTTCCGGTGGCGTTTTCACGGGACTGTGCTTTGAAATATTAAGAGTTCATGCTTACAGGGCTCAGAATTGGTGTCTAAAGCCTTTGAATGACGAGAATAGTGTTGATGTTTACAATTAAGGAGGATTGGCTTTGTCGTTTTTTTGTGTGAATCAGTTAAAATGGTGACGATTCCGGTAAATACTTCTAAGCAAACTGTACAATTTTGGGAAAACTGTTAAAATACACAATGATAGTTCCCAGAAATGATTAAGAACGTGAAGAAACACCTCAAGTACACGTAAATAGGTTCTTACTAAATTTACTGTCTTATTCAATCAGGGAGGTTCCTAGTGGAAAGCTGTGAAAACACGGAAATACTGGTAATATTTACTTCTCCCGGTACTTCCGGTGGGGTTTTCATGGGACTGTGCTTTGAAATATTAAGAGTTCATGCTACAGAGCTCAGAATTGGTGTCTAAATCCTTGGAATGACGTTAATAGTGTTTCTGTTTACAATTAAAGAGGATTGGCTTTGGCGTTTTTTTGTGTGAATCAGTTAAAATGGTGACGATTCCGGTAAATACTTCTAAGCAAACTGTCCAATTTTGGGAAAACTGTTAAAGTACACAATGATAGTTCCCAGAAATGATTAAGAACGTGTAAGAAACACCTCAAGTACACGTAAATAGGTTCTTACTACATTTACCGTCGTATTCAATCACGGAGGTTTCCAGGGGAAATCTGTGAAATGACGCAAATACTGAAATGTTTACATCTCCGGGTACTTCCGGTGGCGTTTTCACGGGACTGTGCTTTGAAATATTAAGAGTTCATGCTTACAGAGCTCAGAATTGGTGTCTAAAGCCTTGGAATGACGAGAATAGTGTTGATGTTTACAATTAAGGAGGATTGGCTTTGGCGTTTTTTTGTGTGAATCAGTTAAAATGGTGACGATTCCGGTAAATACTTCTAAGCAAACTGTCTAATTTTGGTAAAACTGTTAAAATACACAATGATAGTTCCCAGAAATGATTAAGAACGTGTAAGAAACACCCCAAGTACACGTAAATAGGTTCTTACTACATTTACCATCGTATTCTATCACGGAGGTTTCCAGGGGAAAGCTGTGTAATGCCGAAAATACTGGTAATATTTACATCTCCGGGTCCTTCCGGTAGTGTTTTCACGGGACTGTGCTTTGAAATATTAAGAGTTCCTGCTTACAGAGCTCAGAATTGGTGTCTAAAGCCTTGGAATGACGAGAATAGTGTTTCTGTTTACAATTAAGGAGGATTGGCTTTGGCGCTTTTTTGTGTGAACCAGTTAAAATGGTGACGATTCCGGTAAATACTTCTAAGCAAACTGTCTAATTTTGGTAAAACTGTTAAAGTACACAATGATAGTTCCCAGAAATGATTAAGAACGTGTAAGAAACACCTCAAGTACACGTAAATAGGTTCTTACTACATTTACCGTCCTATTCAATCACGGAGGTTTCCAGGGGAAATCTGTGAAATGACGCAAATACTGAAATGTTTACATCTCCGGGTACTTCCGGTGGCGTTTTCACGGGACTGTGCTTTGAAATATTAAGAGTTCATGCTTACAGGGCTCAGAATTGGTGTCTAAAGCCTTTGAATGACGAGAATAGTGTTGATGTTTACAATTAAGGAGGATTGGCTTTGTCGTTTTTTTGTGTGAATCAGTTAAAATGGTGACGATTCCGGTAAATACTTCTAAGCAAACTGTACAATTTTGGGAAACTGTTAAAATACACAATGATAGTTCCCAGAAATGATTAAGAACGTGAAGTAACACCTCAGATATACGTAAATAGGTTCTTACTAAATTTACTGTCTTATTCAATCAGGGAGGTTCCTAGTGGAAAGCTGTGAAAACACGGAAATACTGGTAATATTTACTTCTCCCGGTACTTCCGGTGGGGTTTTCATGGGACTGTGCTTTGAAATATTAAGAGTTCATGCTACAGAGCTCAGAATTGGTGTCTAAATCCTTGGAATGACGAGAATAGTGTTTCTGTTTACAATTAAAGAGGATTGGCTTTGGCGTTTTTTTGTGTGAATCAGTTAAAACGGTGACGATTCCGGTGAATACTTCTAAGCAAACTGTCTAATTTTGGTAAAACTGTTAAAGTACACAATGATAGTTCCCAGAAATGATTAAGAACGTGTAAGAAACACCTCAAGTACACGTAAATAGGTTCTTACTACATTTACCGTCGTATTCAATCACGGAGGTTTCCAGGGGAAATCTGTGAAATGACGCAAATACTGAAATGTTTACATCTCCGGGTACTTCCGGTGGCGTTTTCACGGGACTGTGCTTTGAAATATTAAGAGTTCATGCTTACAGGGCTCAGAATTGGTGTCTAAAGCCTTTGAATGACGAGAATAGTGTTGATGTTTACAATTAAGGAGGATTGGCTTTGTCGTTTTTTTGTGTGAATCAGTTAAAATGGTGACGATTCCGGTAAATACTTCTAAGCAAACTGTACAATTTTGGGAAAACTGTTAAAATACACAATGATAGTTCCCAGAAATGATTAAGAACGTGAAGAAACACCTCAAGTACACGTAAATAGGTTCTTACTAAATTTACTGTCTTATTCAATCAGGGAGGTTCCCCGTGGAAAGCTGTGAAAACACGGAAATACTGGTAATATTTACTTCTCCCGGTACTTCCGGTGGGGTTTTCATGGGACTGTGCTTTGAAATATTAAGAGTTCATGCTACAGAGCTCAGAATTGGTGTCTAAATCCTTGGAATGACGAGAATAGTGTTTCTGTTTACAATTAAAGAGGATTGGCTTTGGCGTTTTTTTGTGTGAATCAGTTAAAATGGTGACGATTCCGGTAAATACTTCTAAGCAAACTGTCCAATTTTGGGAAAACTGTTAAAGTACACAATGATAGTTCCCAGAAATGATTAAGAACGTGTAAGAAACACCTCAAGTACACGTAAATAGGTTCTTACTACATTTACCGTCGTATTCAATCACGGAGGTTTCCAGGGGAAATCTGTGAAATGACACAAATACTGAAATGTTTACATCTCCGGGTACTTCCGGTGGCGTTTTCACGGGACTGTGCTTTGAAATATTAAGAGTTCATGCTTACAGAGCTCAGAATTGGTGTCTAAAGCCTTGGAATGACGAGAATAGTGTTGATGTTTACAATTAAGGAGGATTGGCTTTGGCGTTTTTTTGTGTGAATCAGTTAAAATGGTGACGATTCCGGTAAATACTTCTAAGCAAACTGTCTAATTTTGGTAAAACTGTTAAAATACACAATGATAGTTCCCAGAAATGATTAAGAACGTGTAAGAAACACCCCAAGTACACGTAAATAGGTTCTTACTACATTTACCATCGTATTCTATCACGGAGGTTTCCAGGGGAAAGCTGTGTAATGCCGAAAATACTGGTAATATTTACATCTCCGGGTCCTTCCGGTAGTGTTTTCACGGGACTGTGCTTTGAAATATTAAGAGTTCCTGCTTACAGAGCTCAGAATTGGTGTCTAAAGCCTTGGAATGACGAGAATAGTGTTTCTGTTTACAATTAAGGAGGATTGGCTTTGGCGCTTTTTTGTGTGAACCAGTTAAAATGGTGACGATTCCGGTAAATACTTCTAAGCAAACTGTCTAATTTTGGTAAAACTGTTAAAGTACACAATGATAGTTCCCAGAAATGATTAAGAACGTGTAAGAAACACCTCAAGTACACGTAAATAGGTTCTTACTACATTTACCGTCGTATTCAATCACGGAGGTTTCCAGGGGAAATCTGTGAAATGACGCAAATACTGAAATGTTTACATCTCCGGGTACTTCCGGTGGCGTTTTCACGGGACTGTGCTTTGAAATATTAAGAGTTCATGCTTACAGGGCTCAGAATTGGTGTCTAAAGCCTTTGAATGACGAGAATAGTGTTGATGTTTACAATTAAGGAGGATTGGCTTTGTCGTTTTTTTGTGTGAATCAGTTAAAATGGTGACGATTCCGGTAAATACTTCTAAGCAAACTGTACAATTTTGGGAAAACTGTTAAAATACACAATGATAGTTCCCAGAAATGATTAAGAACGTGAAGAAACACCTCAAGTACACGTAAATAGGTTCTTACTAAATTTACTGTCTTATTCAATCAGGGAGGTTCCCCGTGGAAAGCTGTGAAAACACGGAAATACTGGTAATATTTACTTCTCCCGGTACTTCCGGTGGGGTTTTCATGGGACTGTGCTTTGAAATATTAAGAGTTCATGCTACAGAGCTCAGAATTGGTGTCTAAATCCTTGGAATGACGAGAATAGTGTTTCTGTTTACAATTAAAGAGGATTGGCTTTGGCGTTTTTTTGTGTGAATCAGTTAAAATGGTGACGATTCCGGTAAATACTTCTAAGCAAACTGTCCAATTTTGGGAAAACTGTTAAAGTACACAATGATAGTTCCCAGAAATGATTAAGAACGTGTAAGAAACACCTCAAGTACACGTAAATAGGTTCTTACTACATTTACCGTCGTATTCAATCACGGAGGTTTCCAGGGGAAATCTGTGAAATGACACAAATACTGAAATGTTTACATCTCCGGGTACTTCCGGTGGCGTTTTCACGGGACTGTGCTTTGAAATATTAAGAGTTCATGCTTACAGGGCTCAGAATAGGTGTCTAAAGCCTTGGAATGACGAGAATAGTGTTTCTGTTTACAATTAAGGAGGATTGGCTTTGGCGCTTTTTTGTGTGAACCAGTTAAAATGGTGACGATTCCGGTAAATACTTCTAAGCAAACTGTCTAATTTTGGTAAAACTGTTAAAGTACACAATGATAGTTCCCAGAAATGATTAAGAACGTGTAAGAAACACCTCAAGTACACGTAAATAGGTTCTTACTACATTTACCGTCGTATTCAATCACGGAGGTTTCCAGGGGAAATCTGTGAAATGACGCAAATACTGAAATGTTTACATCTCCGGGTACTTCCGGTGGCGTTTTCACGGGACTGTGCTTTGAAATATTAAGAGTTCATGCTTACAGGGCTCAGAATTGGTGTCTAAAGCCTTTGAATGACGAGAATAGTGTTGATGTTTACAATTAAGGAGGATTGGCTTTGTCGTTTTTTTGTGTGAATCAGTTAAAATGGTGACGATTCCGGTAAATACTTCTAAGCAAACTGTACAATTTTGGGAAAACTGTTAAAATACACAATGATAGTTCCCAGAAATGATTAAGAACGTGAAGAAACACCTCAAGTACACGTAAATAGGTTCTTACTAAATTTACTGTCTTATTCAATCAGGGAGGTTCCTAGTGGAAAGCTGTGAAAACACGGAAATACTGGTAATATTTACTTCTCCCGGTACTTCCGGTGGGGTTTTCATGGGACTGTGCTTTGAAATATTAAGAGTTCATGCTACAGAGCTCAGAATTGGTGTCTAAATCCTTGGAATGACGAGAATAGTGTTTCTGTTTACAATTAAAGAGGATTGGCTTTGGCGTTTTTTTGTGTGAATCAGTTAAAATGGTGACGATTCCGGTAAATACTTCTAAGCAAACTGTCCAATTTTGGGAAAACTGTTAAAGTACACAATGATAGTTCCCAGAAATGATTAAGAACGTGTAAGAAACACCTCAAGTACACGTAAATAGGTTCTTACTACATTTACCGTCGTATTCAATCACGGAGGTTTCCAGGGGAAATCTGTGAAATGACGCAAATACTGAAATGTTTACATCTCCGGGTACTTCCGGTGGCGTTTTCACGGGACTGTGCTTTGAAATATTAAGAGTTCATGCTTACAGAGCTCAGAATTGGTGTCTAAAGCCTTGGAATGACGAGAATAGTGTTGATGTTTACAATTAAGGAGGATTGGCTTTGGCGTTTTTTTGTGTGAATCAGTTAAAATGGTGACGATTCCGGTAAATACTTCTAAGCAAACTGTCTAATTTTGGTAAAACTGTTAAAATACACAATGATAGTTCCCAGAAATGATTAAGAACGTGTAAGAAACACCCCAAGTACACGTAAATAGGTTCTTACTACATTTACCATCGTATTCTATCACGGAGGTTTCCAGGGGAAAGCTGTGTAATGCCGAAAATACTGGTAATATTTACATCTCCGGGTCCTTCCGGTAGTGTTTTCACGGGACTGTGCTTTGAAATATTAAGAGTTCCTGCTTACAGAGCTCAGAATTGGTGTCTAAAGCCTTGGAATGACGAGAATAGTGTTTCTGTTTACAATTAAGGAGGATTGGCTTTGGCGCTTTTTTGTGTGAACCAGTTAAAATGGTGACGATTCCGGTAAATACTTCTAAGCAAACTGTCTAATTTTGGTAAAACTGTTAAAGTACACAATGATAGTTCCCAGAAATGATTAAGAACGTGTAAGAAACACCTCAAGTACACGTAAATAGGTTCTTACTACATTTACCGTCCTATTCAATCACGGAGGTTTCCAGGGGAAATCTGTGAAATGACGCAAATACTGAAATGTTTACATCTCCGGGTACTTCCGGTGGCGTTTTCACGGGACTGTGCTTTGAAATATTAAGAGTTCATGCTTACAGGGCTCAGAATTGGTGTCTAAAGCCTTTGAATGACGAGAATAGTGTTGATGTTTACAATTAAGGAGGATTGGCTTTGTCGTTTTTTTGTGTGAATCAGTTAAAATGGTGACGATTCCGGTAAATACTTCTAAGCAAACTGTACAATTTTGGGAAAACTGTTAAAATACACAATGATAGTTCCCAGAAATGATTAAGAACGTGAAGAAACACCTCAAGTACACGTAAATAGGTTCTTACTAAATTTACTGTCTTATTCAATCAGGGAGGTTCCCCGTGGAAAGCTGTGAAAACACGGAAATACTGGTAATATTTACTTCTCCCGGTACTTCCGGTGGGGTTTTCATGGGACTGTGCTTTGAAATATTAAGAGTTCATGCTACAGAGCTCAGAATTGGTGTCTAAATCCTTGGAATGACGAGAATAGTGTTTCTGTTTACAATTAAAGAGGATTGGCTTTGGCGTTTTTTTGTGTGAATCAGTTAAAATGGTGACGATTCCGGTAAATACTTCTAAGCAAACTGTCCAATTTTGGGAAAACTGTTAAAGTACACAATGATAGTTCCCAGAAATGATTAAGAACGTGTAAGAAACACCTCAAGTACACGTAAATAGGTTCTTACTACATTTACCGTCGTATTCAATCACGGAGGTTTCCAGGGGAAATCTGTGAAATGACACAAATACTGAAATGTTTACATCTCCGGGTACTTCCGGTGGCGTTTTCACGGGACTGTGCTTTGAAATATTAAGAGTTCATGCTTACAGGGCTCAGAATAGGTGTCTAAAGCCTTGGAATGACGAGAATAGTGTTTCTGTTTACAATTAAGGAGGATTGGCTTTGGCGTTTTTTGTGTGAATCATTTAAAATGGTGAAGATTCCGGTAAATACTTCTAAGCAAACTGTCTAATTTTGGTAAAACTGTTAAAGTACACAATGATAGTTCCCAGAAATGATTAAGAACGTGTAAGAAACACCTCAAGTACACGTAAATAGGTTCTTACTACATTTACCGTCGTATTCAATCACGGAGGTTTCCAGGGGAAATCTGTGAAATGACACAAATACTGAAATGTTTACATCTCCGGGTACTTCCGGTGGCGTTTTCACGGGACTGTGCTTTGAAATATTAAGAGTTCATGCTTACAGAGCTCAGAATTGGTGTCTAAAGCCTTGGAATGACGAGAATAGTGTTTCTGTTTACAATTAAGGAGGATTGGCTTTGGCGTTTTTTTGTGTGAATCAGTTAAAATGGTGACGATTCCGGTAAATACTTCTAAGCAAACTGTCTAATTTTGGTAAAACTGTTAAAATACACAATGATAGTTCCCAGAAATGATTAAGAACGTGTAAGAAACACCCCAAGTACACGTAAATAGGTTCTTACTACATTTACCATCGTATTCTATCACGGAGGTTTCCAGGGGAAAGCTGTGTAATGCCGAAAATACTGGTAATATTTACATCTCCGGGTCCTTCCGGTAGTGTTTTCACGGGACTGTGCTTTGAAATATTAAGAGTTCCTGCTTACAGAGCTCAGAATTGGTGTCTAAAGCCTTGGAATGACGAGAATAGTGTTTCTGTTTACAATTAAGGAGGATTGGCTTTGGCGCTTTTTTGTGTGAACCAGTTAAAATGGTGACGATTCCGGTAAATACTTCTAAGCAAACTGTCTAATTTTGGTAAAACTGTTAAAGTACACAATGATAGTTCCCAGAAATGATTAAGAACGTGTAAGAAACACCTCAAGTACACGTAAATAGGTTCTTACTACATTTACCGTCGTATTCAATCACGGAGGTTTCCAGGGGAAATCTGTGAAATGACGCAAATACTGAAATGTTTACATCTCCGGGTACTTCCGGTGGCGTTTTCACGGGACTGTGCTTTGAAATATTAAGAGTTCATGCTTACAGGGCTCAGAATTGGTGTCTAAAGCCTTTGAATGACGAGAATAGTGTTGATGTTTACAATTAAGGAGGATTGGCTTTGTCGTTTTTTTGTGTGAATCAGTTAAAATGGTGACGATTCCGGTAAATACTTCTAAGCAAACTGTACAATTTTGGGAAAACTGTTAAAATACACAATGATAGTTCCCAGAAATGATTAAGAACGTGAAGAAACACCTCAAGTACACGTAAATAGGTTCTTACTAAATTTACTGTCTTATTCAATCAGGGAGGTTCCCCGTGGAAAGCTGTGAAAACACGGAAATACTGGTAATATTTACTTCTCCCGGTACTTCCGGTGGGGTTTTCATGGGACTGTGCTTTGAAATATTAAGAGTTCATGCTACAGAGCTCAGAATTGGTGTCTAAATCCTTGGAATGACGAGAATAGTGTTTCTGTTTACAATTAAAGAGGATTGGCTTTGGCGTTTTTTTGTGTGAATCAGTTAAAATGGTGACGATTCCGGTAAATACTTCTAAGCAAACAGTCCAATTTTGGGAAAACTGTTAAAGTACACAATGATAGTTCCCAGAAATGATTAAGAACGTGTAAGAAACACCTCAAGTACACGTAAATAGGTTCTTACTACATTTACCGTCGTATTCAATCACGGAGGTTTCCAGGGGAAATCTGTGAAATGACACAAATACTGAAATGTTTACATCTCCGGGTACTTCCGGTGGCGTTTTCACGGGACTGTGCTTTGAAATATTAAGAGTTCATGCTTACAGGGCTCAGAATTGGTGTCTAAAGCCTTGGAATGACGAGAATAGTGTTGATGTTTACAATTAAGGAGGATTGGCTTTGTCGTTTTTTTGTGTGAATCAGTTAAAATGGTGACGATTCCGGTAAATTCTTCTAAGCAAACTGTCTAATTTTGGTAAAACTATTAAAGTACACAATGATAGTTCCCAGAAATGATTAAGAACGTGTAAGAAACACCTCAAGTACACCTAAATAGATTCTTACTACATTTACTGTCGTATTCAATTACGGAGGTTTCCACTGGAAAGCTGTGAAATGCCGAAAATACTGGTAATATTTACATCTCCGGGTACTTCCGGTGGCGTTTTCACGGGACTGTGGTTTGAAATATTAAGAGTTCATGCCTACAGAGCTCAGAATTGGTGTCTAAAGCCTTGGAATGACGAGAATAGTGTTTCTGTTTACAATTAAGGAGGATTTTCTTTGGCGTTTTTTTGTGTGAATCAGTTAAAATGGTGACGATTCCGGTAAATACTTCTAAGCAAACTGTCCAATTTTGGGAAAACTGTTAAAATACACAATGATAGTTCCCAGAAATGATTAAGAACGTGTAAGAAACACCTCAAGTACAAGTAAATAGATTCTTACTACATTTACTGTCGTATTCAATCACGGAGGTTTCCAGGGCAAAGCTGTGAAATGACCCAAATACTGGTAATATTTACCTCTCCGGGTACTTCCGGTGGCGTTTTCACGAGACTGTGCTTTGATATATTAAGACTTCATGCTTACAGGGCTCAGAATTGGTGTCTAAAGCCTTGGAATGACGAGAATAGTGTTGAGTTTCACAATTAAGGAGGATTGGCTTTGTCGTTTTTTTGTGTGAATCAGTTAAAATGGTGACGATTCCGGTAAATACTTCTAAGCAAACTGTACAATTTTGGGAAAACTGTTAAAATACACAATGATAGTTCCCAGAAATGATTAAGAACGTGAAGAAACACCTCAAGTACACGTAAATAGGTTCTTACTAAATTTACTGTCTTATTCAATCAGGGAGGTTCCCCGTGGAAAGCTGTGAAAACACGGAAATACTGGTAATATTTACTTCTCCCGGTACTTCCGGTGGGGTTTTCATGGGACTGTGCTTTGAAATATTAAGAGTTCATGCTACAGAGCTCAGAATTGGTGTCTAAATCCTTGGAATGACGAGAATAGTGTTTCTGTTTACAATTAAAGAGGATTGGCTTTGGCGTTTTTTTGTGTGAATCAGTTAAAATGGTGACGATTCCGGTAAATACTTCTAAGCAAACTGTCCAATTTTGGGAAAACTGTTAAAGTACACAATGATAGTTCCCAGAAATGATTAAGAACGTGTAAGAAACACCTCAAGTACACGTAAATAGGTTCTTACTACATTTACCGTCGTATTCAATCACGGAGGTTTCCAGGGGAAATCTGTGAAATGACACAAATACTGAAATGTTTACATCTCCGGGTACTTCCGGTGGCGTTTTCACGGGACTGTGCTTTGAAATATTAAGAGTTCATGCTTACAGGGCTCAGAATTGGTGTCTAAAGCCTTGGAATGACGAGAATAGTGTTGATGTTTACAATTAAGGAGGATTGGCTTTGTCGTTTTTTTGTGTGAATCAGTTAAAATGGTGACGATTCCGGTAAATTCTTCTAAGCAAACTGTCTAATTTTGGTAAAACTATTAAAGTACACAATGATAGTTCCCAGAAATGATTAAGAACGTGTAAGAAACACCTCAAGTACACCTAAATAGATTCTTACTACATTTACTGTCGTATTCAATTACGGAGGTTTCCATTGGAAAGCTGTGAAATGCCGAAAATACTGGTAATATTTACATCTCCGGGTACTTCCGGTGGCGTTTTCACGGGACTGTGGTTTGAAATATTAAGAGTTCATGCTTACAGAGCTCAGAATTGGTGTCTAAAGCCTTGGAATGACGAGAATAGTGTTTCTGTTTACAATTAAGGAGGATTTTCTTTGGCGTTTTTTTGTGTGAATCAGTTAAAATGGTGACGATTCCGGTAAATACTTCTAAGCAAACTGTCCAATTTTGGGAAAACTGTTAAAATACACAATGATAGTTCCCAGAAATGATTAAGAACGTGTAAGAAACACCTCAAGTACAAGTAAATAGATTCTTACTACATTTACTGTCGTATTCAATCACGGAGGTTTCCAGGGCAAAGCTGTGAAATGACCCAAATACTGGTAATATTTACCTCTCCGGGTACTTCCGGTGGCGTTTTCACGGGACTGTGCTTTGAAATATTAAGAGTTCATGCTTACAGAGCTCAGAATTGGTGTCTAAAGCCTTGGAATGATGAGAATAGTGTTTCTGTTTACAATTAAGGAGGATTGGCTTTGGCGCTTTTTTGTGTGAATCAGTTAAAATGGTGACGATTCCGGTAAATACTTCTAAGCAAACTGTCTAATTTTGGTAAAACTGTTAAAGTACACAATGATAGTTCCCAGAAATGATTAAGAACGTGTAAGAAACACCTCAAGTACACGTAAATAGGTTCTTACTACATTTACCATCGTATTCTATCACGGAGGTTTCCAGGGGAAAGCTGTGTAATGCCGAAAATACTGGTAATATTTACATCTCCGGGTCCTTCCGGTAGTGTTTTCACGGGACTGTGCTTTGAAATATTAAGAGTTCATGCATACAGAGCTCAGAATTGGTGTCTAAAGCCTTGGAATGACGAGAATAGTGTTTCTGTTTACAATTAAGGAGGATTGGCTTTGGCGCTTTTTTGTGTGAACCAGTTAAAATGGTGACGATTCCGGTAAATACTTCTAAGCAAACTGTCTAATTTTGGTAAAACTGTTAAAGTACACAATGATAGTTCCCAGAAATGATTAAGAACGTGTAAGAAACACCTCAAGTACACGTAAATAGGTTCTTACTACATTTACCGTCGTATTCAATCACGGAGGTTTCCAGGTGAAATCTGTGAAATGACGCAAATACTGAAATGTTTACATCTCCGGGTACTTCCGGTGGCGTTTTCACGGGACTGTGCTTTGAAATATTAAGAGTTCATGCTTACAGGGCTCAGAATTGGTGTCTAAAGCCTTGGAATGACGAGAATAGTGTTTCTGTTTACAATTAAAGAGGATTGGCTTTGGCGTTTTTTTGTGTGAATCAGTTAAAATGGTGACGATTCCGGTAAATACTTCTAAGCAAACTGTCTAATTTTGGTAAAACTGTTAAAGTACACAATGATAGTTCCCAGAAATGATTAAGAACGTGTAAGAAACACCTCAAGTACACGTAAATAGGTTCTTACTACATTTACCGTCGTATTCAATCACGGAGGTTTCCAGGGGAAATCTGTGAAATGACGCAAATACTGAAATGTTTACATCTCCGGGTACTTCCGGTGGCGTTTTCACGGGACTGTGCTTTGAAATATTAAGAGTTCATGCTTACAGGGCTCAGAATTGGTGTCTAAAGCCTTTGAATGACGAGAATAGTGTTGATGTTTACAATTAAGGAGGATTGGCTTTGTCGTTTTTTTGTGTGAATCAGTTAAAATGGTGACGATTCCGGTAAATACTTCTAAGCAAACCTTACAATTTTGGGAAAACTGTTAAAATACACAATGATAGTTCCCAGAAATGATTAAGAACGTGAAGAAACACCTCAAGTACACGTAAATAGTTTCTTACTAAATTTACTGTCTTATTCAATCAGGGAGGTTCCCAGTGGAAAGCTGTGAAAACACGGAAATACTGGTAATATTTACTTCTCCCGGTACTTCCGGTGGCGTTTTCACGGGACTGTGCTTTGAAATATTAAGAGTTCATGCTTACAGGGCTCAGAATTGGTGTCTAAAGCCTTGGAATGACGAGAATAGTGTTTCTGTTTACAATTAAAGAGGATTGGCTTTGGCGTTTTTTTGTGTGAATCAGTTAAAATGGTGACGATTCCGGTAAATACTTCTAAGCAAACTGTCCAATTTTGGGAAAACTGTTAAAGTACACAATGATAGTTCCCAGAAATGATTAAGAACGTGTAAGAAACACCTCAAGTACACGGAAATAGGTTCTTACTACATTTACCGTCGTATTCAATCACGGAGGTTTCCAGGGGAAATCTGTGAAATGACACAAATACTGAAATGTTTACATCTCCGGGTACTTCCGGTGGCGTTTTCACGGGACTGTGGTTTGAAATATTAAGAGTTCATGCTTACAGAGCTCAGAATTGGTGTCTAAAGCCTTGGAATGAGGAGAATAGTGTTTCTGTTTACAATTAAGGAGGATTGGCTTTGTCGTTTTTTTGTGTGAATCAGTTAAAATGGTGACGATTCCGGTAAATACTTCTAAGCAAACTGTCCAATTTTGGGAAAACTGTTAAAATACACAATGATAGTTCCCAGAAATGATTAAGAACGTGTAAGAAACACCTCAAGTACAAGTAAATAGATTCTTACTACATTTACTGTCGTATTCAATCACGGAGGTTTCCAGGGCAAAGCTGTGAAATGACCCAAATACTGGTAATATTTACCTCTCCGGGTACTTCCGGTGGCGTTTTCACGAGACTGTGCTTTGAAATATTAAGACTTCATGCTTACAGGGCTCAGAATTGGTGTCTAAAGCCTTGGAATGACGAGAATAGTGTTGAGTTTCACAATTAAGGAGGATTGGCTTTGGCGTTTTTTTGTGTGAATCAGTTAAAACGGTGATGATTCCGGTGAATACTTCTAAGCAAACTGTCTAATTTTGGTAAAACTGTTAAAATACAGAATGATAGTTCCCAGAAATGATTAAGAACGTGTAAGAAACACCTGAAGTACACGTAAATAGGTTCTTACTAAATTTACTCTCTTATTCAATTAGGGAGGTTTCCGGTGGAAAGCTGTGAAAAGACGGAAATACTGATTATATTTACGTCTCCCGGTACTTCCGGTGGCGTTTTCACGGGACTGTGCTTTGAAATATTAAGAGTTCATGCTTACAGAGCTCAGAATTGGTGTCTAAAGCCTTGGAATGATGAGAATAGTGTTTCTGTTTACAATTAAGGAGGATTGGCTTTGGCGCTTTTTTGTGTGAATCAGTTAAAATGGTGACGATTCCGGTAAATACTTCTAAGCAAACTGTCTAATTTTGGTAAAACTGTTAAAGTACACAATGATAGTTCCCAGAAATGATTAAGAACGTGTAAGAAACACCTCAAGTACACGTAAATAGGTTCTTACTACATTTACCATCGTATTCTATCACGGAGGTTTCCAGGGGAAAGCTGTGTAATGCCGAAAATACTGGTAATATTTACATCTCCGGGTCCTTCCGGTAGTGTTTTCACGGGACTGTGCTTTGAAATATTAAGAGTTCATGCATACAGAGCTCAGAATTGGTGTCTAAAGCCTTGGAATGACGAGAATAGTGTTTCTGTTTACAATTAAGGAGGATTGGCTTTGGCGCTTTTTTGTGTGAACCAGTTAAAATGGTGACGATTCCGGTAAATACTTCTAAGCAAACTGTCTAATTTTGGTAAAACTGTTAAAGTACACAATGATAGTTCCCAGAAATGATTAAGAACGTGTAAGAAACACCTCAAGTACACGTAAATAGGTTCTTACTACATTTACCGTCGTATTCAATCACGGAGGTTTCCAGGGGAAATCTGTGAAATGACGCAAATACTGAAATGTTTACATCTCCGGGTACTTCCGGTGGCGTTTTCACGGGACTGTGCTTTGAAATATTAAGAGTTCATGCTTACAGGGCTCAGAATTGGTGTCTAAAGCCTTTGAATGACGAGAATAGTGTTGATGTTTACAATTAAGGAGGATTGGCTTTGTCGTTTTTTTGTGTGAATCAGTTAAAATGGTGACGATTCCGGTAAATACTTCTAAGCAAACTGTACAATTTTGGGAAAACTGTTAAAATACACAATGATAGTTCCCAGAAATGATTAAGAACGTGAAGAAACACCTCAAGTACACGTAAATAGGTTCTTACTAAATTTACTGTCTTATTCAATCAGGGAGGTTCCCAGTGGAAAGCTGTGAAAACACGGAAATACTGGTAATATTTACTTCTCCCGGTACTTCCGGTGGGGTTTTCATGGGACTGTGCTTTGAAATATTAAGAGTTCATGCTACAGAGCTCAGAATTGGTGTCTAAATCCTTGGAATGACGAGAATAGTGTTTCTGTTTACAATTAAAGAGGATTGGCTTTGGCGTTTTTTTGTGTGAATCAGTTAAAATGGTGACGATTCCGGTAAATACTTCTAAGCAAACTGTCCAATTTTGGGAAAACTGTTAAAGTACACAATGATAGTTCCCAGAAATGATTAAGAACGTGTAAGAAACACCTCAAGTACACGTAAATAGGTTCTTACTACATTTACCGTCGTATTCAATCACGGAGGTTTCCAGGGGAAATCTGTGAAATGACACAAATACTGAAATGTTTACATCTCCGGGTACTTCCGGTGGCGTTTTCACGGGACTGTGCTTTGAAATATTAAGAGTTCATGCTTACAGAGCTCAGAATTGGTGTCTAAAGCCTTGGAATGACGAGAATAGTGTTTCTGTTTACAATTAAGGAGGATTGGCTTTGGCGCTTTTTTGTGTGAACCAGTTAAAATGGTGACGATTCCGGTAAATACTTCTAAGCAAACTGTCCAATTTTGGGAAAACTGTTAAAATACACAATGATAGTTCCCAGAAATGATTAAGAACGTGTAAGAAACACCTCAAGTACAAGTAAATAGATTCTTACTACATTTACTGTCGTATTCAATCACGGAGGTTTCCAGGGCAAAGCTGTGAAATGACCCAAATACTGGTAATATTTACCTCTCCGGGTACTTCCGGTGGCGTTTTCACGAGACTGTGCTTTGAAATATTAAGACTTCATGCTTACAGGGCTCAGAATTGGTGTCTAAAGCCTTGGAATGACGAGAATAGTGTTGAGTTTCACAATTAAGGAGGATTGGCTTTGGCGTTTTTTTGTGTGAATCAGTTAAAATGGTGACGATTCCGGTGAATACTTCTAAGCAAACTGTCTAATTTTGGTAAAACTGTTAAAATACAGAATGATAGTTCCCAGAAATGATTAAGAACGTGTAAGAAACACCGGAAGTACACGTAAATAGGTTCTTACTAAATTTACTCTCTTATTCAATTAGGGAGGTTTCCGGTGGAAAGCTGTGAAAAGACGGAAATACTGATAATATTTACGTCTCCCGGTACTTCCGGTGGCGTTTTCACGGGACTGTGCTTTGAAATATTAAGAGTTCATGCTTACAGAGCTCAGAATTGGTGTCTAAAGCCTTGGAATGACGAGAATAGTGTTTCTGTTTACAATTAAGGAGGATTGGCTTTGGCGTTTTTTTGTGTGAATCAGTTAAAATGGTGACGATTCCGGTAAATACTTCTAAGCAAACTGTCTAATTTTGGTAAAACTGTTAAAATACACAATGATAGTTCCCAGAAATGATTAAGAACGTGTAAGAAACACCTCAAGTACACGTAAATAGGTTCTTACTACATTTACCATCGTATTCTATCACGGAGGTTTCCAGGGGAAAGCTGTGTAATGCCGAAAATACTGGTAATATTTACATCTCCGGGTCCTTCCGGTAGTGTTTTCACGGGACTGTGCTTTGAAATATTAAGAGTTCATGCATACAGAGCTCAGAATTGGTGTCTAAAGCCTTGGAATGACGAGAATAGTGTTTCTGTTTACAATTAAGGAGGATTGGCTTTGGCGCTTTTTTGTGTGAACCAGTTAAAATGGTGACGATTCCGGTAAATACTTCTAAGCAAACTGTCTAATTTTGGTAAAACTGTTAAAGTACACAATGATAGTTCCCAGAAATGATTAAGAACGTGTAAGAAACACCTCAAGTACACGTAAATAGGTTCTTACTACATTTACCGTCGTATTCAATCACGGAGGTTTCCAGGGGAAATCTGTGAAATGACGCAAATACTGAAATGTTTACATCTCCGGGTACTTCCGGTGGCGTTTTCACGGGACTGTGCTTTGAAATATTAAGAGTTCATGCTTACAGGGCTCAGAATTGGTGTCTAAAGCCTTTGAATGACGAGAATAGTGTTGATGTTTACAATTAAGGAGGATTGGCTTTGTCGTTTTTTTGTGTGAATCAGTTAAAATGGTGACGATTCCGGTAAATACTTCTAAGCAAACTGTACAATTTTGGGAAAACTGTTAAAATACACAATGATAGTTCCCAGAAATGATTAAGAACGTGAAGAAACACCTCAAGTACACGTAAATAGGTTCTTACTAAATTTACTGTCTTATTCAATCAGGGAGGTTCCTAGTGGAAAGCTGTGAAAACACGGAAATACTGGTAATATTTACTTCTCCCGGTACTTCCGGTGGGGTTTTCATGGGACTGTGCTTTGAAATATTAAGAGTTCATGCTACAGAGCTCAGAATTGGTGTCTAAATCCTTGGAATGACGAGAATAGTGTTTCTGTTTACAATTAAAGAGGATTGGCTTTGGCGTTTTTTTGTGTGAATCAGTTAAAATGGTGACGATTCCGGTAAATACTTCTAAGCAAACTGTCCAATTTTGGGAAAACTGTTAAAGTACACAATGATAGTTCCCAGAAATGATTAAGAACGTGTAAGAAACACCTCAAGTACACGTAAATAGGTTCTTACTACATTTACCTTCGTATTCAATCACGGAGGTTTCCAGGGGAAATCTGTGAAATGACACAAATACTGAAATGTTTACATCTCCGGGTACTTCCGGTGGCGTTTTCACGGGACTGTGCTTTGAAATATTAAGAGTTCATGCTTACAGAGCTCAGAATTGGTGTCTAAAGCCTTGGAATGACGAGAATAGTGTTTCTGTTTACAATTAAGGAGGATTGGCTTTGGCGCTTTTTTGTGTGAACCAGTTAAAATGGTGACGATTCCGGTAAATACTTCTAAGCAAACTGTCTAATTTTGGTAAAACTGTTAAAGTACACAATGATAGTTCCCAGAAATGATTAAGAACGTGTAAGAAACACCTCAAGTACACGTAAATAGGTTCTTACTACATTTACCGTCGTATTCAATCACGGAGGTTTCCAGGGGAAATCTGTGAAATGACGCAAATACTGAAATGTTTACATCTCCGGGTACTTCCGGTGGCGTTTTCACGGGACTGTGCTTTGAAATATTAAGAGTTCATGCTTACAGGGCTCAGAATTGGTGTCTAAAGCCTTTGAATGACGAGAATAGTGTTGAGGTTTACAATTAAGGAGGATTGGCTTTGTCGTTTTTTTGTGTGAATCAGTTAAAATGGTGACGATTCCGGTAAATACTTCTAAGCAAACTGTACAATTTTGGGAAAACTGTTAAAATACACAATGATAGTTCCCAGAAATGATTAAGAACGTGAAGAAACACCTCAAGTACACGTAAATAGGTTCTTACTAAATTTACTGTCTTATTCAATCAGGGAGGTTCCTAGTGGAAAGCTGTGAAAACACGGAAATACTGGTAATATTTACTTCTCCCGGTACTTCCGGTGGGGTTTTCATGGGACTGTGCTTTGAAATATTAAGAGTTCATGCTACAGAGCTCAGAATTGGTGTCTAAATCCTTGGAATGACGAGAATAGTGTTTCTGTTTACAATTAAAGAGGATTGGCTTTGGCGTTTTTTTGTGTGAATCAGTTAAAATGGTGACGATTCCGGTAAATACTTCTAAGCAAACTGTCCAATTTTGGGAAAACTGTTAAAGTACACAATGATAGTTCCCAGAAATGATTAAGAACGTGTAAGAAACACCTCAAGTACACGTAAATAGGTTCTTACTACATTTACCGTCGTATTCAATCACGGAGGTTTCCAGGGGAAATCTGTGAAATGACACAAATACTGAAATGTTTACATCTCCGGGTACTTCCGGTGGCGTTTTCACGGGACTGTGCTTTGAAATATTAAGAGTTCATGCTTACAGAGCTCAGAATTGGTGTCTAAAGCCTTGGAATGACGAGAATAGTGTTGATGTTTACAATTAAGGAGGATTGGCTTTGGCGTTTTTTTGTGTGAATCATTTAAAATGGTGACGATTCCGGTAAATACTTCTAAGCAAACTGTCTAATTTTGGTAAAACTGTTAAAGTACACAATGATAGTTCCCAGAAATGATTAAGAACGTGTAAGAAACACCTCAAGTACACGTAAATAGGTTCTTACTACATTTACCGTCGTATTCAATCACGGAGGTTTCCAGGGGAAATCTGTGAAATGACACAAATACTGAAATGTTTACATCTCCGGGTACTTCCGGTGGCGTTTTCACGGGACTGTGCTTTGAAATATTAAGAGTTCATGCTTACAGAGCTCAGAATTGGTGTCTAAAGCCTTGGAATGACGAGAATAGTGTTTCTGTTTACAATTAAGGAGGATTGGCTTTGGCGTTTTTTTGTGTGAATCAGTTAAAATGGTGACGATTCCGGTAAATACTTCTAAGCAAACTGTCTAATTTTGGTAAAACTGTTAAAATACACAATGATAGTTCCCAGAAATGATTAAGAACGTGTAAGAAACACCCCAAGTACACGTAAATAGGTTCTTACTACATTTACCATCGTATTCTATCACGGAGGTTTCCAGGGGAAAGCTGTGTAATGCCAAAAATACTGGTAATATTTACATCTCCGGGTCCTTCCGGTAGTGTTTTCACGGGACTGTGCTTTGAAATATTAAGAGTTCATGCTTACAGAGCTCAGAATTGGTGTCTAAAGCCTTGGAATGACGAGAATAGTGTTTCTGTTTACAATTAAGGAGGATTGGCTTTGGCGCTTTTTTGTGTGAACCAGTTAAAATGGTGACGATTCCGGTAAATACTTCTAAGCAAACTGTCTAATTTTGGTAAAACTGTTAAAGTACACAATGATAGTTCCCAGAAATGATTAAGAACGTGTAAGAAACACCTCAAGTACACGTAAATAGGTTCTTACTACATTTACCGTCGTATTCAATCACGGAGGTTTCCAGGGGAAATCTGTGAAATGACGCAAATACTGAAATGTTTACATCTCCGGGTACTTCCGGTGGCGTTTTCACGGGACTGTGCTTTGAAATATTAAGAGTTCATGCTTACAGGGCTCAGAATTGGTGTCTAAAGCCTTTGAATGACGAGACTAGTGTTGATGTTTACAATTAAGGAGGATTGGCTTTGTCGTTTTTTTGTGTGAATCAGTTAAAATGGTGACGATTCCGGTAAATACTTCTAAGCAAACTGTACAATTTTGGGAAAACTGTTAAAATACACAATGATAGTTCCCAGAAATGATTAAGAACGTGACGAAACACCTCAAGTACACGTAAATAGGTTCTTACTAAATTTACTGTCTTATTCAATCAGGGAGGTTCCCCGTGGAAAGCTGTGAAAACACGGAAATACTGGTAATATTTACTTCTCCCGGTACTTCCGGTGGGGTTTTCATGGGACTGTGCTTTGAAATATTAAGAGTTCATGCTACAGAGCTCAGAATTGGTGTCTAAATCCTTGGAATGACGAGAATAGTGTTTCTGTTTACAATTAAAGAGGATTGGCTTTGGCGTTTTTTTGTGTGAATCAGTTAAAATGGTGACGATTCCGGTAAATACTTCTAAGCAAACTGTCCAATTTTGGGAAAACTGTTAAAGTACACAATGATAGTTCCCAGAAATGATTAAGAACGTGTAAGAAACACCTCAAGTACACGTAAATAGGTTCTTACTACATTTACCGTCGTATTCAATCACGGAGGTTTCCAGGGGAAATCTGTGAAATGACACAAATACTGAAATGTTTACATCTCCGGGTACTTCCGGTGGCGTTTTCACGGGACTGTGCTTTGAAATATTAAGAGTTCATGCTTACAGAGCTCAGAATTGGTGTCTAAAGCCTTGGAATGACGAGAATAGTGTTTCTGTTTACAATTAAGGAGGATTGGCTTTGGCACTTTTTTGTGTGAACCAGTTAAAATGGTGACGATTCCGGTAAATACTTCTAAGCAAACTGTCTAATTTTGGTAAAACTGTTAAAGTACACAATGATAGTTCCCAGAAATGATTAAGAACGTGTAAGAAACACCTCAAGTACACGTAAATAGGTTCTTACTACATTTACCGTCGTATTCAATCACGGAGGTTTCCAGGGGAAATCTGTGAAATGACGCAAATACTGAAATGTTTACATCTCCGGGTACTTCCGGTGGCGTTTTCACGGGACTGTGCTTTGAAATATTAAGAGTTCATGCTTACAGGGCTCAGAATTGGTGTCTAAAGCCTTTGAATGACGAGAATAGTGTTGATGTTTACAATTAAGGAGGATTGGCTTTGTCGTTTTTTTGTGTGAATCAGTTAAAATGGTGACGATTCCGGTAAATACTTCTAAGCAAACTGTACAATTTTGGGAAAACTGTTAAAATACACAATGATAGTTCCCAGAAATGATTAAGAACGTGAAGTAACACCTCAAGTACACGTAAATAGGTTCTTACTAAATTTACTGTCTTATTCAATCAGGGAGGTTCCTAGTGGAAAGCTGTGAAAACACGGAAATACTGGTAATATTTACTTCTCCCGGTACTTCCGGTGGGGTTTTCATGGGACTGTGCTTTGAAATATTAAGAGTTCATGCTACAGAGCTCAGAATTGGTGTCTAAATCCTTGGAATGACGAGAATAGTGTTTCTGTTTACAATTAAAGAGGATTGGCTTTGGCGTTTTTTTGTGTGAATCAGTTAAAATGGTGACGATTCCGGTAAATACTTCTAAGCAAACTGTCCAATTTTGGGAAAACTGTTAAAGTACACAATGATAGTTCCCAGAAATGATTAAGAACGTGTAAGAAACACCTCAAGTACACGTAAATAGGTTCTTACTACATTTACCGTCGTATTCAATCACGGAGGTTTCCAGGGGAAATCTGTGAAATGACACAAATACTGAAATGTTTACATCTCCGGGTACTTCCGGTGGCGTTTTCACGGGACTGTGCTTTGAAATATTAAGAGTTCATGCTTACAGAGCTCAGAATTGGTGTCTAAAGCCTTGGAATGACGAGAATAGTGTTGATGTTTACAATTAAGGAGGATTGGCTTTGGCGTTTTTTTGTGTGAATCATTTAAAATGGTGACGATTCCGGTAAATACTCCTAAGCAAACTGTCTAATTTTGGTAAAACTGTTAAAATACACAATGATAGTTCCCAGAAATGATTAAGAACGTGTAAGAAACACCCCAAGTACACGTAAATAGGTTCTTACTACATTTACCATCGTATTCTATCACGGAGGTTTCCAGGGGAAAGCTGTGTAATTCCAAAAATACTGGTAATATTTACATCTCCGGGTCCTTCCGGTAGTGTTTTCACGGGACTGTGCTTTGAAATATTAAGAGTTCATGCTTACAGAGCTCAGAATTGGTGTCTAAAGCCTTGGAATGACGAGAATAGTGTTTCTGTTTACAATTAAGGAGGATTGGCTTTGGCGCTTTTTTGTGTGAACCAGTTAAAATGGTGACGATTCCGGTAAATACTTCTAAGCAAACTGTCTAATTTTGGTAAAACTGTTAAAGTACACAATGATAGTTCCCAGAAATGATTAAGAACGTGTAAGAAACACCTCAAGTACACGTAAATAGGTTCTTACTACATTTACCGTCGTATTCAATCACGGAGGTTTCCAGGGGAAATCTGTGAAATGACGCAAATACTGAAATGTTTACATCTCCGGGTACTTCCGGTGGCGTTTTCACGGGACTGTGCTTTGAAATACTAAGAGTTCATGCTTACAGGGCTCAGAATTGGTGTCTAAAGCCTTTGAATGACGAGAATAGTGTTGATGTTTACAATTAAGGAGGATTGGCTTTGTCGTTTTTTTGTGTGAATCAGTTAAAATGGTGACGATTCCGGTAAATACTTCTAAGCAAACTGTACAATTTTGGGAAAACTGTTAAAATACACAATGATAGTTCCCAGAAATGATTAAGAACGTGACGAAACACCTCAAGTACACGTAAATAGGTTCTTACTAAATTTACTGTCTTATTCAATCAGGGAGGTTCCCCGTGGAAAGCTGTGAAAACACGGAAATACTGGTAATATTTACTTCTCCCGGTACTTCCGGTGGGGTTTTCATGGGACTGTGCTTTGAAATATTAAGAGTTCATGCTACAGAGCTCAGAATTGGTGTCTAAATCCTTGGAATGACGAGAATAGTGTTTCTGTTTACAATTAAAGAGGATTGGCTTTGGCGTTTTTTTGTGTGAATCAGTTAAAATGGTGACGATTCCGGTAAATACTTCTAAGCAAACTGTCCAATTTTGGGAAAACTGTTAAAGTACACAATGATAGTTCCCAGAAATGATTAAGAACGTGTAAGAAACACCTCAAGTACACGTAAATAGGTTCTTACTACATTTACCGTCGTATTCAATCACGGAGGTTTCCAGGGGAAATCTGTGAAATGACACAAATACTGAAATGTTTACATCTCCGGGTACTTCCGGTGGCGTTTTCACGGGACTGTGCTTTGAAATATTAAGAGTTCATGCTTACAGAGCTCAGAATTGGTGTCTAAAGCCTTGGAATGACGAGAATAGTGTTTCTGTTTACAATTAAGGAGGATTGGCTTTGGCGCTTTTTTGTGTGAACCAGTTAAAATGGTGACGATTCCGGTAAATACTTCTAAGCAAACTGTCTAATTTTGGTAAAACTGTTAAAGTACACAATGATAGTTCCCAGAAATGATTAAGAACGTGTAAGAAACACCTCAAGTACACGTAAATAGGTTCTTACTAAATTTACTGTCTTATTCAATCAGGGAGGTTCCTAGTGGAAAGCTGTGAAAACACGGAAATACTGGTAATATTTACTTCTCCCGGTACTTCCGGTGGGGTTTTCATGGGACTGTGCTTTGAAATATTAAGAGTTCATGCTACAGAGCTCAGAATTGGTGTCTAAATCCTTGGAATGACGAGAATAGTGTTTCTGTTTACAATTAAAGAGGATTGGCTTTGGCGTTTTTTTGTGTGAATCAGTTAAAATGGTGACGATTCCGGTAAATACTTCTAAGCAAACTGTCCAATTTTGGGAAAACTGTTAAAGTACACAATGATAGTTCCCAGAAATGATTAAGAACGTGTAAGAAACACCTCAAGTACACGTAAATAGGTTCTTACTACATTTACCGTCGTATTCAATCACGGAGGTTTCCAGGGGAAATCTGTGAAATGACACAAATACTGAAATGTTTACATCTCCGGGTACTTCCGGTGGCGTTTTCACGGGACTGTGCTTTGAAATATTAAGAGTTCATGCTTACAGAGCTCAGAATTGGTGTCTAAAGCCTTGGAATGACGAGAATAGTGTTGATGTTTACAATTAAGGAGGATTGGCTTTGGCGTTTTTTTGTGTGAATCATTTAAAATGGTGACGATTCCGGTAAATACTTCTAAGCAAACTGTCTAATTTTGGTAAAACTGTTAAAGTACACAATGATAGTTCCCAGAAATGATTAAGAACGTGTAAGAAACACCTCAAGTACACGTAAATAGGTTCTTACTACATTTACCGTCGTATTCAATCACGGAGGTTTCCAGGGGAAATCTGTGAAATGACACAAATACTGAAATGTTTACATCTCCGGGTACTTCCGGTGGCGTTTTCACGGGACTGTGCTTTGAAATATTAAGAGTTCATGCTTACAGAGCTCAGAATTGGTGTCTAAAGCCTTGGAATGACGAGAATAGTGTTTCTGTTTACAATTAAGGAGGATTGGCTTTGGCGTTTTTTTGTGTGAATCAGTTAAAATGGTGACGATTCCGGTAAATACTTCTAAGCAAACTGTCTAATTTTGGTAAAACTGTTAAAATACACAATGATAGTTCCCAGAAATGATTAAGAACGTGTAAGAAACACCCCAAGTACACGTAAATAGGTTCTTACTACATTTACCATCGTATTCTATCACGGAGGTTTCCAGGGGAAAGCTGTGTAATGCCAAAAATACTGGTAATATTTACATCTCCGGGTCCTTCCGGTAGTGTTTTCACGGGACTGTGCTTTGAAATATTAAGAGTTCATGCTTACAGAGCTCAGAATTGGTGTCTAAAGCCTTGGAATGACGAGAATAGTGTTTCTGTTTACAATTAAGGAGGATTGGCTTTGGCGCTTTTTTGTGTGAACCAGTTAAAATGGTGACGATTCCGGTAAATACTTCTAAGCAAACTGTCTAATTTTGGTAAAACTGTTAAAGTACACAATGATAGTTCCCAGAAATGATTAAGAACGTGTAAGAAACACCTCAAGTACACGTAAATAGGTTCTTACTACATTTACCGTCGTATTCAATCACGGAGGTTTCCAGGGGAAATCTGTGAAATGACGCAAATACTGAAATGTTTACATCTCCGGGTACTTCCGGTGGCGTTTTCACGGGACTGTGCTTTGAAATATTAAGAGTTCATGCTTACAGGGCTCAGAATTGGTGTCTAAAGCCTTTGAATGACGAGAAT
The DNA here is from genome assembly GCF_963259705.1 of Myotis daubentonii. Taxonomy (NCBI): domain Eukaryota; kingdom Metazoa; phylum Chordata; class Mammalia; order Chiroptera; family Vespertilionidae; genus Myotis; species Myotis daubentonii. Next base: position 145,904 of record NC_081853.1, on the reverse strand, counting down.
AGTGTTGATGTTTACAATTAAGGAGGATTGGCTTTGTCGTTTTTTTGTGTGAATCAGTTAAAATGGTGACGATTCCGGTAAATACTTCTAAGCAAACTGTACAATTTTGGGAAAACTGTTAAAATACACAATGATAGTTCCCAGAAATGATTAAGAACGTGAAGAAACACCTCAAGTACACGTAAATAGGTTCTTACTAAATTTACTGTCTTATTCAATCAGGGAGATTCCCCGTGGAAAGCTGTGAAAACACGGAAATACTCGTAATATTTACTTCTCCCGGTACTTCCGGTGGGGTTTTCATGGGACTGTGATTTGAAATATTAAGAGTTCATGCTACAGAGCTCAGAATTGGTGTCTAAATCCTTGGAATGACGAGAATAGTGTTTCTGTTTACAATTAAAGAGGATTGGCTTTGGCGTTTTTTTGTGTGAATCAGTTAAAATGGTGACGATTCCGGTAAATACTTCTAAGCAAACTGTCCAATTTTGGGAAAACTGTTAAAGTACACAATGATAGTTCCCAGAAATGATTAAGAACGTGTAAGAAACACCTCAAGTACACGTAAATAGGTTCTTACTACATTTACCGTCGTATTCAATCACGGAGGTTTCCAGGGGAAATCTGTGAAATGACACAAATACTGAAATGTTTACATCTCCGGGTACTTCCGGTGGCGTTTTCACGGGACTGTGCTTTGAAATATTAAGAGTTCATGCTTACAGAGCTCAGAATTGGTGTCTAAAGCCTTGGAATGACGAGAATAGTGTTGATGTTTACAATTAAGGAGGATTGGCTTTGGCGTTTTTTTGTGTGAATCATTTAAAATGGTGACGATTCCGGTAAATACTTCTAAGCAAACTGTCTAATTTTGGTAAAACTGTTAAAGTACACAATGATAGTTCCCAGAAATGATTAAGAACGTGTAAGAAACACCTCAAGTACACGTAAATAGGTTCTTACTACATTTACCGTCGTATTCAATCACGGAGGTTTCCAGGGGAAATCTGTGAAATGACACAAATACTGAAATGTTTACATCTCCGGGTACTTCCGGTGGCGTTTTCACGGGACTGTGCTTTGAAATATTAAGAGTTCATGCTTACAGGGCTCAGAATTGGTGTCTAAAGCCTTGGAATGACGAGAATAGTGTTGATGTTTACAATTAAGGAGGATTGGCTTTGTCGTTTTTTTTGTGTGAATCAGTTAAAATGGTGACGATTCCGGTAAATTCTTCTAAGCAAACTGTCTAATTTTGGTAAAACTATTAAAGTACACAATGATAGTTCCCAGAAATGATTAAGAACGTGTAAGAAACACCTCAAGTACACCTAAATAGATTCTTACTACATTTACTGTCGTATTCAATTACGGAGGTTTCCATTGGAAAGCTGTGAAATGCCGAAAATACTGGTAATATTTACATCTCCGGGTACTTCCGGTGGCGTTTTCACGGGACTGTACTTTGAAATATTAAGACTTCATGCTTACAGGGCTCAGAATTGGTGTCTAAAGCCTTGGAATGACGAGAATAGTGTTGATGTTTACAATTAAGGAGGATTGGCTTTTGCGTTTTTTTTGTGTGAATCAGTGCAAATGGTGACGATTCCGGTAAATACTTCTAAGCAAACTGTCTAATTTTGGTAAAACTGTTAAAATACACAATGATAGTTCCCAGAAATGATTAAGAACGTGTAAGAAACACCTCAAGTACAAGTAAATAGATTCTTACTACATTTACTGTCGTATTCAATCACGCAGGTTTCCAGGGCAAAGCTCTGAAATGACCCAAATACTGGTAATATTTACCTCTCCGGGTACTTCCGGTGGCGTTTTCACGAGACTGTGCTTTGAAATATTAAGACTTCATGCTTACAGGGCTCAGAATTGGTGTCTAAAGCCTTGGAATGACGAGAATAGTGTTGAGTTTCACAATTAAGGAGGATTGGCTTTGGCGTTTTTTTGTGTGAATCAGTTAAAACGGTGACGATTCCGGTGAATACTTCTAAGCAAACTGTCTAATTTTGGTAAAACTGTTAAAATACAGAATGATAGTTCCCAGAAATGATTAAGAACGTGTAAGAAACACCTCAAGTACACGTAAATAGGTTCTTACTAAATTTACTCTCTTATTCAATCAGGGAGGTTTCCAGTGGAAAGCTGTGAAAAGACGGAAATACTGATAATATTTACGTCTCCCGGTACTTCCGGTGGCGTTTTCACGGGACTGTGCTTTGAAATATTAAGAGTTCATGCTTACAGAGCTCAGAATTGGTGTCTAAAGCCTTGGAATGACGAGAATAGTGTTTCTGTTTACAATTAAGGAGGATTGGCTTTGGCGTTTTTTTGTGTGAATCAGTTAAAATGGTGACGATTCCGGTAAATACTTCTAAGCAAACTGTCTAATTTTGGTAAAACTGTTAAAATACACAATGATAGTTCCCAGAAATGATTAAGAACGTGTAAGAAACACCTCAAGTTCACGTAAATAAGTTCTTACTACATTTACCATCGTATTCTATCACGGAGTTTTCCAGGGGAAAGCTGTGTAATGCCGAAAATACTGGTAATATTTACATCTCCGGGTCCTTCCGGTAGTGTTTTCACGGGACTGTGCTTTGAAATATTAAGAGTTCATGCTTACAGAGCTCAGAATTGGTGTCTAAAGCCTTGGAATGACGAGAATAGTGTTTCTGTTTACAATTAAGGAGGATTGGCTTTGGCGCTTTTTTGTGTGAACCAGTTAAAATGGTGACGATTCCGGTAAATACTTCTAAGCAAACTGTCTAATTTTGGTAAAACTGTTAAAGTACACAATGATAGTTCCCAGAAATGATTAAGAACGTGTAAGAAACACCTCAAGTACAAGTAAATAGATTCTTACTACATTTACTGTCGTATTCAATGACGGAGGTTTCCAGGGCAAAGCTGTGAAATGACCCAAATACTGGTAATATTTACCTCTCCGGGTACTTCCGGTGGCGTTTTCACGAGACTGTGCTTTGAAATATTAAGACTTCATGCTTCCAGGGCTCAGAATTGGTGTCTAAAGCCTTGGAATGACGAGAATAGTGTTGAGTTTCACAATTAAGGAGGATTGGCTTTGGTGTTTTTTTGTGTGAATCAGTTAAAACGGTGACGATTCCGGTGAATACTTCTAAGCAAACTGTCTAATTTTGGGAAAACTGTTAAAATACAGAATGATAGTTCCCAGAAATGATTAAGAACGTGTAAGAAACACCTCAAGTACACGTAAATAGGTTCTTACTAAATTTACTCTCTTATTCAATCAGGGAGGTTTCCAGTGGAAAGCTGTGAAAAGACGGAAATACTGATAATATTTACGTCTCCCAGTACTTCCGGTGGCGTTTTCACGGGACTGTGCTTTGAAATATTAAGAGTTCATGCTTACAGAGCTCAGAATTGGTGTCTAAAGCCTTGGAATGACGAGAATAGTTTTTTTGTTTACAATTAAGGAGGATTGGCTTTGGCGTTTTTTTGTGTGAATCAGTTAAAATGGTGACGATTCCGGTAAATACTTCTAAGCAAACTGTCCAATTTTGGGAAAACTGTTAAAATACACAATGATAGTTCCCAGAAATGATTAAGAACGTGTAAGAAACACCTCAAGTACACGTAAATAGGTTCTTACTACATTTACCATCGTATTCTATCACGGAGGTTTCCAGGGGAAAGCTGTGTAATGCCGAAAATACTGGTAATATTTACATCTCCGGGTCCTTCCGGTAGTGTTTTCACGGGACTGTGCTTTGAAATATTAAGAGTTCATGCTTACAGAGCTCAGAATTGGTGTCTAAAGCCTTGGAATGACGAGAATAGTGTTTCTGTTTACAATTAAGGAGGATTGGCTTTGGCGCTTTTTTGTGTGAACCAGTTAAAATGGTGACGATTCCGGTAAATACTTCTAAGCAAACTGTCTAATTTTGGTAAAACTGTTAAAGTACACAATGATAGTTCCCAGAAATGATTAAGAACGTGTAAGGAACACCTCAAGTACAAGTAAATAGATTCTTACTACATTTACTGTCGTATTCAATCACGGAGGTTTCCAGGGCAAAGCTGTGAAATGACCCAAATACTGGTAATATTTACCTCTCCGGGTACTTCCGGTGGCGTTTTCACGAAACTGTGCTTTGAAATATTAAGACTTCATGCTTACAGGGCTCAGAATTGGTGTCTAAAGCCTTGGAATGACGAGAATAGTGTTGAGTTTCACAATTAAGGAGGATTGGCTTTGGCGTTTTTTTGTGAGAATCAGTTAAAACGGTGACGATTCCGGTGAATACTTCTAAGCAAACTGTCTAATTTTGGTAAAACTGTTAAAATACACAATGATAGTTCCCAGAAATGATTAAGAACGTGTAAGAAACACCTCAAGTACACGTATATAGGTTCTTACTAAATTTACTCTCTTATTCAATCAGGGAGGTTTCCAGTGGAAAGCTGTGAAAAGACGGAAATACTGATAATATTTACGTCTCCCGGTACTTCCGGTGGCGTTTTCACGGGACTGTGCTTTGAAATATTAAGAGTTCATGCTTACAGAGCTCAGAATTGGTGTCTAAAGCCTTGGAATGACGAGAATAGTGTTTCTGTTTACAATTAAGGAGGATTGGCTTTGGCGTTTTTTTGTGTGAATCAGTTAAAATGGTGACGATTCCGGTAAATACTTCTAAGCAAACTGTCTAATTTTGGTAAAACTGTTAAAATACACAATGATAGTTCCCAGAAATGATTAAGAACGTGTAAGAAACACCTCAAGTACACGTAAATAGGTTCTTACTACATTTACCATCGTATTCTATCACGGAGGTTTCCAGGGGAAAGCTGTGTAATGCCGAAAATACTGGTAATATTTACATCTCCGGGTCCTTCCGGTAGTGTTTTCACGGGACTGTGCTTTGAAATATTAAGAGTTCATGCTTACAGAGCTCAGAATTGGTGTCTAAAGCCTTGGAATGACGAGAATAGCGTTTCTGTTTACAATTAAGGAGGATTGGCTTTGGCGCTTTTTTGTGTGAACCAGTTAAAATGGTGACGATTCCGGTAAATACTTCTAAGCAAACTGTCTAATTTTGGTAAAACTGTTAAAGTACACAATGATAGTTCCCAGAAATGATTAAGACGTGTAATGCCGAAAATACTGGTAATATTTACATCTCCGGGTCCTTCCGGTAGTGTTTTCACGGGACTGTGCTTTGAAATATTAAGAGTTCATGCTTACAGAGCTCAGAATTGGTGTCTAAAGCCTTGGAATGACGAGAATAGCGTTTCTGTTTACAATTAAGGAGGATTGGCTTTGGCGCTTTTTTGTGTGAACCAGTTAAAATGGTGACGATTCCGGTAAATACTTCTAAGCAAACTGTCTAATTTTGGTAAAACTGTTAAAGTACACAATGATAGTTCCCAGAAATGATTAAGAACGTGTAAGAAACACCTCAAGTACACGTAAATAGGTTCTTACTACATTTACCGTCGTATTCAATCACGGAGGTTTCCAGGGGAAATCTGTGAAATGACGCAAATACTGAAATGTTTACATCTCCGGGTACTTCTGGTGGCGTTTTCACGGGACTGTGCTTTGAAATATTAAGAGTTCATGCTTACAGGGCTCAGAATTGGTGTCTAAAGCCTTTGAATGACGAGAATGGTGTTGATGTTTACAATTAAGGAGGATTGGCTTTGTCGTTTTTTTGTGTGAATCAGTTAAAATGGTGACGATTCCGGTAAATACTTCTAAGCAAACTGTACAATTTTGGGAAAACTGTTAAAATACACAATGATAGTTCCCAGAAATGATTAAGAACGTGAAGAAACACCTCAAGTACACGTAAATAGGTTCTTACTAAATTTACTGTCTTATTCAATCAGGGAGGTTCCCCGTGGAAAGCTGTGAAAACACGGAAATACTGGTAATATTTACTTCTCCCGGTACTTCCGGTGGGGTATTCATGGGACTGTGCTTTGAAATATTAAGAGTTTATGCTACAGAGCTCAGAATTGGTGTCTAAATCCTTGGAATGACTAGAATAGTGTTTCTGTTTACAATTAAAGAGGATTGGCTTTGGCGTTTTTTTGTGTGAATCAGTTAAAATGGTGACGATTCCGGTAAATACTTCTAAGCAAACTGTCCAATTTTGGGAAAACTGTTAAAGTACACAATGATAGTTCCCAGAAATGATTAAGAACGTGTAAGAAACACCTCAAGTACACGTAAATAGGTTCTTACTACATTTACCGTCGTATTCAATCACGGAGGTTTCCAGGGGAAATCTGTGAAATGACACAAATACTGAAATGTTTACATCTCCGGGTACTTCCGGTGGCGTTTTCACGGGACTGTGCTTTGAAATATTAAGAGTTCATGCTTACAGAGCTCAGAATTGGTGTCTAAAGCCTTGGAATGACGAGAATAGTGTTGATGTTTACAATTAAGGAGGATTGGCTTTGGCGTTTTTTTGTGTGAATCAGTTAAAATGGTGACGATTCCGGTAAATACTTCTAAGCAAACTGTCTAATTTTGGGAAAACTGTTAAAGTACACAATGATAGTTCCCAGAAATGATTAAGAACGTGTAAGAAACACCTCAAGTACACGTAAATAGGTTCTTACTACATTTACCGTCGTATTCAATCACGGAGGTTTCCAGGGCAAAGCTGTGAAATGACACAAATACTGAAATGTTTACATCTCCGGGTACTTCCGGTGGCGTTTTCATGGGACTGTGCTTTGAAATATTAAGAGTTCATGCTTACAGGGCTCAGAATTGGTGTCTAAAGCCTTGGAATGACGAGAATAGTGTTGATGTTTACAATTAAGGAGGATTGGCTTTGGCGTTTTTTTTGTGTGAATCAGTTAAAATGGTGACGATTCCGGTAAATACTTCTAAGCAAACTGTCTAATTTTGGTAAAACTGTTAAAATACACAATGATAGTTCCCAGAAATGATTAATAACGTGTAAGAAACACCTCAAGTACACGTAAATAGTTTCTTACTAAATTTACTGTCTTATTCAATCAGGGAGGTTTCCAGTGGAAAGCTGTGAAAAGACAGAAATACTGGTAATATTTAAGTCTCCGGGCACTTCCGGTGGCGTTTTCACGGGACTGTGCTTTGAAATATTAAGAGTTCATGCTTACAGAGCTCAGAATTGGTGTCTAAAGCCTTGGAATGACGAGAATAGTGTTTCTGTTTACAATTAAGGAGGATTGGCTTTGTCGTTTTTTTGTGTGAATCAGTTAAAATGGTGACGATTCCGGTAAATACTTCTAAGCAAACTGTCTAATTTTGGGAAAACTGTTAAAATACACAATGATAGTTCCCAGAAATGATTAAGAACGTGTAAGAAACACCTCAAGTACACGTAAATAGGTTCTTACTACATTTACCGTCGTATTCAATCACGGAGGTTTCCAGGGGAAATCTGTGAAATGACACAAATACTGAAATGTTTACATCTCCGGGTACTTCCGGTGGCGTTTTCACGGGACTGTGCTTTGAAATATTAAGAGTTCATGCTTACAGGGCTCAGAATTGGTGTCTAAAGCCTTGGAATGACGAGAATAGTGTTGATGTTTACAATTAAGGAGGATTGGCTTTGGCGTTTTTTTTGTGTGAATCAGTTAAAATGGTGACGATTCCGGTAAATACTTCTAAGCAAACTGTCTAATTTTGGTAAAACTGTTAAAATACACAATGATAGTTCCCAGAAATGATTAATAACGTGTAAGAAACACCTCAAGTACACGTAAATAGTTTCTTACTAAATTTACTGTCTTATTCAATCAGGGAGGTTTCCAGTGGAAAGCTGTGAAAAGACAGAAATACTGGTAATATTTAAGTCTCCGGGTACTTCCGGTGGCATTTTTACGGGACTGTGGTTTGAAATATTAAGAGTTCATGCTTACAGAGCTCAGAATTGGTGTCTAAAGCCTTGGAATGACGAGAATAGTGTTTCTGTTTACAATTAAGGAGGATTGGCTTTGTCGTTTTTTTGTGTGAATCAGTTAAAATGGTGACGATTCCGGTAAATACTTCTAAGCAAACTGTCCAATTTTGGGAAAACTGTTAAAATACACAATGATAGTTCCCAGAAATGATTAAGAACGTGTAAAAAACACCTCAAGTACAAGTAAATAGATTCTTACTACATTTACTGTCGTATTCAATCACGGAGGTTTCCAGGGCAAAGCTGTGAAATGACCCAAATACTGGTAATATTTACCTCTCCGGGTACTTCCGGTGGCGTTTTCACGAGACTGTGCTTTGAAATATTAAGACTTCATGCTTCCAGGGCTCAGAATTGGTGTCTAAAGCCTTGGAATGACGAGAATAGTGTTGAGTTTCACAATTAAGGAGGATTGGCTTTGGCGTTTTTTTGTGTGAATCAGTTAAAACGGTGACGATTCCGGTGAATACTTCTAAGCAAACTGTCTAATTTTGGTAAAACTGTTAAAATACAGAATGATAGTTCCCAGAAATGATTAAGAACGTGTAAGAAACACCTCAAGTACACGTAAATAGGTTCTTACTAAATTTACTCTCTTATTCAATCAGGGAGGTTTCCAGTGGAAAGCTGTGAAAAGACGGAAATACTGATAATATTTACGTCTCCCGGTACTTCCGGTGGCGTTTTCACGGGACTGTGCTTTGAAATATTAAGAGTTCATGCTTACAGAGCTCAGAATTGGTGTCTAAAGCCTTGGAATGACGAGAATAGTGTTTCTGTTTACAATTAAGGAGGATTGGCTTTGGCGTTTTTTTGTGTGAATCAGTTAAAATGGTGACGATTCCGGTAAATACTTCTAAGCAAACTGTCCAATTTTGGGAAAACTGTTAAAGTACACAATGATAGTTCCCAGAAATGATTAAGAACGTGTAAGAAACACCTCAAGTACACGTAAATAGGTTCTTACTACATTTACCGTCGTATTCAATCACGGAGGTTTCCAGGGGAAATCTGTGAAATGACACAAATACTGAAATGTTTACATCTCCGGGTACTTCCGGTGGCGTTTTCACGGGACTGTGCTTTGAAATATTAAGAGTTCATGCTTACAGAGCTCAGAATTGGTGTCTAAAGCCTTGGAATGACGAGAATAGTGTTTCTGTTTACAATTAAGGAGGATTGGCTTTGGCGCTTTTTTGTGTGAACCAGTTAAAATGGTGACGATTCCGGTAAATACTTCTAAGCAAACTGTCTAATTTTGGTAAAACTGTTAAAGTACACAATGATAGTTCCCAGAAATGATTAAGAACGTGTAAGAAACACCTCAAGTACACGTAAATAGGTTCTTACTACATTTACCGTCGTATTCAATCACGGAGGTTTCCAGGGGAAATCTGTGAAATGACGCAAATACTGAAATGTTTACATCTCCGGGTACTTCCGGTGGCGTTTTCACGGGACTGTGCTTTGAAATATTAAGAGTTCATGCTTACAGGGCTCAGAATTGGTGTCTAAAGCCTTTGAATGACGAGAATAGTGTTGATGTTTACAATTAAGGAGGATTGGCTTTGTCGTTTTTTTGTGTGAATCAGTTAAAATGGTGACGATTCCGGTAAATACTTCTAAGCAAACTGTACAATTTTGGGAAAACTGTTAAAATACACAATGATAGTTCCCAGAAATGATTAAGAACGTGAAGTAACACCTCAAGTACACGTAAATAGGTTCTTACTAAATTTACTGTCTTATTCAATCAGGGAGGTTCCTAGTGGAAAGCTGTGAAAACACGGAAATACTGGTAATATTTACTTCTCCCGGTACTTCCGGTGGGGTTTTCATGGGACTGTGCTTTGAAATATTAAGAGTTCATGCTACAGAGCTCAGAATTGGTGTCTAAATCCTTGGAATGACGAGAATAGTGTTTCTGTTTACAATTAAAGAGGATTGGCTTTGGCGTTTTTTTGTGTGAATCAGTTAAAATGGTGACGATTCCGGTAAATACTTCTAAGCAAACTGTCCAATTTTGGGAAAACTGTTAAAGTACACAATGATAGTTCCCAGAAATGATTAAGAACGTGTAAGAAACACCTCAAGTACACGTAAATAGGTTCTTACTACATTTACCGTCGTATTCAATCACGGAGGTTTCCAGGGGAAATCTGTGAAATGACACAAATACTGAAATGTTTACATCTCCGGGTACTTCCGGTGGCGTTTTCACGGGACTGTGCTTTGAAATATTAAGAGTTCATGCTTACAGAGCTCAGAATTGGTGTCTAAAGCCTTGGAATGACGAGAATAGTGTTGATGTTTACAATTAAGGAGGATTGGCTTTGGCGTTTTTTTGTGTGAATCATTTAAAATGGTGACGATTCCGGTAAATACTCCTAAGCAAACTGTCTAATTTTGGTAAAACTGTTAAAATACACAATGATAGTTCCCAGAAATGATTAAGAACGTGTAAGAAACACCCCAAGTACACGTAAATAGGTTCTTACTACATTTACCATCGTATTCTATCACGGAGGTTTCCAGGGGAAAGCTGTGTAATTCCAAAAATACTGGTAATATTTACATCTCCGGGTCCTTCCGGTAGTGTTTTCACGGGACTGTGCTTTGAAATATTAAGAGTTCATGCTTACAGAGCTCAGAATTGGTGTCTAAAGCCTTGGAATGACGAGAATAGTGTTTCTGTTTACAATTAAGGAGGATTGGCTTTGGCGCTTTTTTGTGTGAACCAGTTAAAATGGTGACGATTCCGGTAAATACTTCTAAGCAAACTGTCTAATTTTGGTAAAACTGTTAAAGTACACAATGATAGTTCCCAGAAATGATTAAGAACGTGTAAGAAACACCTCAAGTACACGTAAATAGGTTCTTACTACATTTACCGTCGTATTCAATCACGGAGGTTTCCAGGGGAAATCTGTGAAATGACGCAAATACTGAAATGTTTACATCTCCGGGTACTTCCGGTGGCGTTTTCACGGGACTGTGCTTTGAAATATTAAGAGTTCATGCTTACAGGGCTCAGAATTGGTGTCTAAAGCCTTTGAATGACGAGAATAGTGTTGATGTTTACAATTAAGGAGGATTGGCTTTGTCGTTTTTTTGTGTGAATCAGTTAAAATGGTGACGATTCCGGTAAATACTTCTAAGCAAACTGTACAATTTTGGGAAAACTGTTAAAATACACAATGATAGTTCCCAGAAATGATTAAGAACGTGAAGTAACACCTCAAGTACACGTAAATAGGTTCTTACTAAATTTACTGTCTTATTCAATCAGGGAGGTTCCTAGTGGAAAGCTGTGAAAACACGGAAATACTGGTAATATTTACTTCTCCCGGTACTTCCGGTGGGGTTTTCATGGGACTGTGCTTTGAAATATTAAGAGTTCATGCTACAGAGCTCAGAATTGGTGTCTAAATCCTTGGAATGACGAGAATAGTGTTTCTGTTTACAATTAAAGAGGATTGGCTTTGGCGTTTTTTTGTGTGAATCAGTTAAAATGGTGACGATTCCGGTAAATACTTCTAAGCAAACTGTCCAATTTTGGGAAAACTGTTAAAGTACACAATGATAGTTCCCAGAAATGATTAAGAACGTGTAAGAAACACCTCAAGTACACGTAAATAGGTTCTTACTACATTTACCGTCGTATTCAATCACGGAGGTTTCCAGGGGAAATCTGTGAAATGACACAAATACTGAAATGTTTACATCTCCGGGTACTTCCGGTGGCGTTTTCATGGGACTGTGCTTTGAAATATTAAGAGTTCATGCTTACAGAGCTCAGAATTGGTGTCTAAAGCCTTGGAATGACGAGAATAGTGTTGATGTTTACAATTAAGGAGGATTGGCTTTGGCGTTTTTTTGTGTGAATCATTTAAAATGGTGACGATTCCGGTAAATACTCCTAAGCAAACTGTCTAATTTTGGTAAAACTGTTAAAATACACAATGATAGTTCCCAGAAATGATTAAGAACGTGTAAGAAACACCCCAAGTACACGTAAATAGGTTCTTACTACATTTACCATCGTATTCTATCACGGAGGTTTCCAGGGGAAAGCTGTGTAATTCCAAAAATACTGGTAATATTTACATCTCCGGGTCCTTCCGGTAGTGTTTTCACGGGACTGTGCTTTGAAATATTAAGAGTTCATGCTTACAGAGCTCAGAATTGGTGTCTAAAGCCTTGGAATGACGAGAATAGTGTTTCTGTTTACAATTAAGGAGGATTGGCTTTGGCGCTTTTTTGTGTGAACCAGTTAAAATGGTGACGATTCCGGTAAATACTTCTAAGCAAACTGTCTAATTTTGGTAAAACTGTTAAAGTACACAATGATAGTTCCCAGAAATGATTAAGAACGTGTAAGAAACACCTCAAGTACACGTAAATAGGTTCTTACTACATTTACCGTCGTATTCAATCACGGAGGTTTCCAGGGGAAATCTGTGAAATGACGCAAATACTGAAATGTTTACATCTCCGGGTACTTCCGGTGGCGTTTTCACGGGACTGTGCTTTGAAATATTAAGAGTTCATGCTTACAGGGCTCAGAATTGGTGTCTAAAGCCTTTGAATGACGAGAATAGTGTTGATGTTTACAATTAAGGAGGATTGGCTTTGTCGTTTTTTTGTGTGAATCAGTTAAAATGGTGACGATTCCGGTAAATACTTCTAAGCAAACTGTACAATTTTGGGAAAACTGTTAAAATACACAATGATAGTTCCCAGAAATGATTAAGAACGTGAAGTAACACCTCAAGTACACGTAAATAGGTTCTTACTAAATTTACTGTCTTATTCAATCAGGGAGGTTCCTAGTGGAAAGCTGTGAAAACACGGAAATACTGGTAATATTTACTTCTCCCGGTACTTCCGGTGGGGTTTTCATGGGACTGTGCTTTGAAATATTAAGAGTTCATGCTACAGAGCTCAGAATTGGTGTCTAAATCCTTGGAATGACGAGAATAGTGTTTCTGTTTACAATTAAAGAGGATTGGCTTTGGCGTTTTTTTGTGTGAATCAGTTAAAATGGTGACGATTCCGGTAAATACTTCTAAGCAAACTGTCCAATTTTGGGAAAACTGTTAAAGTACACAATGATAGTTCCCAGAAATGATTAAGAACGTGTAAGAAACACCTCAAGTACACGTAAATAGGTTCTTACTACATTTACCGTCGTATTCAATCACGGAGGTTTCCAGGGGAAATCTGTGAAATGACACAAATACTGAAATGTTTACATCTCCGGGTACTTCCGGTGGCGTTTTCACGGGACTGTGCTTTGAAATATTAAGAGTTCATGCTTACAGAGCTCAGAATTGGTGTCTAAAGCCTTGGAATGACGAGAATAGTGTTGATGTTTACAATTAAGGAGGATTGGCTTTGGCGTTTTTTTGTGTGAATCATTTAAAATGGTGACGATTCCGGTAAATACTCCTAAGCAAACTGTCTAATTTTGGTAAAACTGTTAAAATACACAATGATAGTTCCCAGAAATGATTAAGAACGTGTAAGAAACACCCCAAGTACACGTAAATAGGTTCTTACTACATTTACCATCGTATTCTATCACGGAGGTTTCCAGGGGAAAGCTGTGTAATTCCAAAAATACTGGTAATATTTACATCTCCGGGTCCTTCCGGTAGTGTTTTCACGGGACTGTGCTTTGAAATATTAAGAGTTCATGCTTACAGAGCTCAGAATTGGTGTCTAAAGCCTTGGAATGACGAGAATAGTGTTTCTGTTTACAATTAAGGAGGATTGGCTTTGGCGCTTTTTTGTGTGAACCAGTTAAAATGGTGACGATTCCGGTAAATACTTCTAAGCAAACTGTCTAATTTTGGTAAAACTGTTAAAGTACACAATGATAGTTCCCAGAAATGATTAAGAACGTGTAAGAAACACCTCAAGTACACGTAAATAGGTTCTTACTACATTTACCGTCGTATTCAATCACGGAGGTTTCCAGGGGAAATCTGTGAAATGACGCAAATACTGAAATGTTTACATCTCCGGGTACTTCCGGTGGCGTTTTCACGGGACTGTGCTTTGAAATATTAAGAGTTCATGCTTACAGGGCTCAGAATTGGTGTCTAAAGCCTTTGAATGACGAGAATAGTGTTGATGTTTACAATTAAGGAGGATTGGCTTTGTCGTTTTTTTGTGTGAATCAGTTAAAATGGTGACGATTCCGGTAAATACTTCTAAGCAAACTGTACAATTTTGGGAAAACTGTTAAAATACACAATGATAGTTCCCAGAAATGATTAAGAACGTGAAGTAACACCTCAAGTACACGTAAATAGGTTCTTACTAAATTTACTGTCTTATTCAATCAGGGAGGTTCCTAGTGGAAAGCTGTGAAAACACGGAAATACTGGTAATATTTACTTCTCCCGGTACTTCCGGTGGGGTTTTCATGGGACTGTGCTTTGAAATATTAAGAGTTCATGCTACAGAGCTCAGAATTGGTGTCTAAATCCTTGGAATGACGAGAATAGTGTTTCTGTTTACAATTAAAGAGGATTGGCTTTGGCGTTTTTTTGTGTGAATCAGTTAAAATGGTGACGATTCCGGTAAATACTTCTAAGCAAACTGTCCAATTTTGGGAAAACTGTTAAAGTACACAATGATAGTTCCCAGAAATGATTAAGAACGTGTAAGAAACACCTCAAGTACACGTAAATAGGTTCTTACTACATTTACCGTCGTATTCAATCACGGAGGTTTCCAGGGGAAATCTGTGAAATGACACAAATACTGAAATGTTTACATCTCCGGGTACTTCCGGTGGCGTTTTCATGGGACTGTGCTTTGAAATATTAAGAGTTCATGCTTACAGAGCTCAGAATTGGTGTCTAAAGCCTTGGAATGACGAGAATAGTGTTGATGTTTACAATTAAGGAGGATTGGCTTTGGCGTTTTTTTGTGTGAATCATTTAAAATGGTGACGATTCCGGTAAATACTCCTAAGCAAACTGTCTAATTTTGGTAAAACTGTTAAAATACACAATGATAGTTCCCAGAAATGATTAAGAACGTGTAAGAAACACCCCAAGTACACGTAAATAGGTTCTTACTACATTTACCATCGTATTCTATCACGGAGGTTTCCAGGGGAAAGCTGTGTAATTCCAAAAATACTGGTAATATTTACATCTCCGGGTCCTTCCGGTAGTGTTTTCACGGGACTGTGCTTTGAAATATTAAGAGTTCATGCTTACAGAGCTCAGAATTGGTGTCTAAAGCCTTGGAATGACGAGAATAGTGTTTCTGTTTACAATTAAGGAGGATTGGCTTTGGCGCTTTTTTGTGTGAACCAGTTAAAATGGTGACGATTCCGGTAAATACTTCTAAGCAAACTGTCTAATTTTGGTAAAACTGTTAAAGTACACAATGATAGTTCCCAGAAATGATTAAGAACGTGTAAGAAACACCTCAAGTACACGTAAATAGGTTCTTACTACATTTACCGTCGTATTCAATCACGGAGGTTTCCAGGGGAAATCTGTGAAATGACGCAAATACTGAAATGTTTACATCTCCGGGTACTTCCGGTGGCGTTTTCACGGGACTGTGCTTTGAAATATTAAGAGTTCATGCTTACAGGGCTCAGAATTGGTGTCTAAAGCCTTTGAATGACGAGAATAGTGTTGATGTTTACAATTAAGGAGGATTGGCTTTGTCGTTTTTTTGTGTGAATCAGTTAAAATGGTGACGATTCCGGTAAATACTTCTAAGCAAACTGTACAATTTTGGGAAAACTGTTAAAATACACAATGATAGTTCCCAGAAATGATTAAGAACGTGAAGTAACACCTCAAGTACACGTAAATAGGTTCTTACTAAATTTACTGTCTTATTCAATCAGGGAGGTTCCTAGTGGAAAGCTGTGAAAACACGGAAATACTGGTAATATTTACTTCTCCCGGTACTTCCGGTGGGGTTTTCATGGGACTGTGCTTTGAAATATTAAGAGTTCATGCTACAGAGCTCAGAATTGGTGTCTAAATCCTTGGAATGACGAGAATAGTGTTTCTGTTTACAATTAAAGAGGATTGGCTTTGGCGTTTTTTTGTGTGAATCAGTTAAAATGGTGACGATTCCGGTAAATACTTCTAAGCAAACTGTCCAATTTTGGGAAAACTGTTAAAGTACACAATGATAGTTCCCAGAAATGATTAAGAACGTGTAAGAAACACCTCAAGTACACGTAAATAGGTTCTTACTACATTTACCGTCGTATTCAATCACGGAGGTTTCCAGGGGAAATCTGTGAAATGACACAAATACTGAAATGTTTACATCTCCGGGTACTTCCGGTGGCGTTTTCACGGGACTGTGCTTTGAAATATTAAGAGTTCATGCTTACAGAGCTCAGAATTGGTGTCTAAAGCCTTGGAATGACGAGAATAGTGTTGATGTTTACAATTAAGGAGGATTGGCTTTGGCGTTTTTTTGTGTGAATCATTTAAAATGGTGACGATTCCGGTAAATACTTCTAAGCAAACTGTCTAATTTTGGTAAAACTGTTAAAGTACACAATGATAGTTCCCAGAAATGATTAAGAACGTGTAAGAAACACCTCAAGTACACGTAAATAGGTTCTTACTACATTTACCGTCGTATTCAATCACGGAGGTTTCCAGGGGAAATCTGTGAAATGACACAAATACTGAAATGTTTACATCTCCGGGTACTTCCGGTGGCGTTTTCACGGGACTGTGCTTTGAAATATTAAGAGTTCATGCTTACAGAGCTCAGAATTGGTGTCTAAAGCCTTGGAATGACGAGAATAGTGTTTCTGTTTACAATTAAGGAGGATTGGCTTTGGCGTTTTTTTGTGTGAATCAGTTAAAATGGTGACGATTCCGGTAAATACTTCTAAGCAAACTGTCTAATTTTGGTAAAACTGTTAAAATACACAATGATAGTTCCCAGAAATGATTAAGAACGTGTAAGAAACACCCCAAGTACACGTAAATAGGTTCTTACTACATTTACCATCGTATTCTATCACGGAGGTTTCCAGGGGAAAGCTGTGTAATGCCAAAAATACTGGTAATATTTACATCTCCGGGTCCTTCCGGTAGTGTTTTCACGGGACTGTGCTTTGAAATATTAAGAGTTAATGCTTACAGAGCTCAGAATTGGTGTCTAAAGCCTTGGAATGACGAGAATAGTGTTTCTGTTTACAATTAAGGAGGATTGGCTTTGGCGCTTTTTTGTGTGAACCAGTTAAAATGGTGACGATTCCGGTAAATACTTCTAAGCAAACTGTCTAATTTTGGTAAAACTGTTAAAGTACACAATGATAGTTCCCAGAAATGATTAAGAACGTGTAAGAAACACCTCAAGTACACGTAAATAGGTTCTTACTACATTTACCGTCGTATTCAATCACGGAGGTTTCCAGGGGAAATCTGTGAAATGACGCAAATACTGAAATGTTTACATCTCCGGGTACTTCCGGTGGCGTTTTCACGGGACTGTGCTTTGAAATATTAAGAGTTCATGCTTACAGGGCTCAGAATTGGTGTCTAAAGCCTTTGAATGACGAGAATAGTGTTGATGTTTACAATTAAGGAGGATTGGCTTTGTCGTTTTTTTGTGTGAATCAGTTAAAATGGTGACGATTCCGGTAAATACTTCTAAGCAAACTGTACAATTTTGGGAAAACTGTTAAAATACACAATGATAGTTCCCAGAAATGATTAAGAACGTGAAGAAACACCTCAAGTACACGTAAATAGGTTCTTACTAAATTTACTGTCTTATTCAATCAGGGAGGTTCCCCGTGGAAAGCTGTGAAAACACGGAAATACTGGTAATATTTACTTCTCCCGGTACTTCCGGTGGGGTTTTCATGGGACTGTGCTTTGAAATATTAAGAGTTCATGCTACAGAGCTCAGAATTGGTGTCTAAATCCTTGGAATGACGAGAATAGTGTTTCTGTTTACAATTAAAGAGGATTGGCTTTGGCGTTTTTTTGTGTGAATCAGTTAAAATGGTGACGATTCCGGTAAATACTTCTAAGCAAACTGTCCAATTTTGGGAAAACTGTTAAAGTACACAATGATAGTTCCCAGAAATGATTAAGAACGTGTAAGAAACACCTCAAGTACACGTAAATAGGTTCTTACTACATTTACCGTCGTATTCAATCACGGAGGTTTCCAGGGGAAATCTGTGAAATGACACAAATACTGAAATGTTTACATCTCCGGGTACTTCCGGTGGCGTTTTCACGGGACTGTGCTTTGAAATATTAAGAGTTCATGCTTACAGAGCTCAGAATTGGTGTCTAAAGCCTTGGAATGACGAGAATAGTGTTTCTGTTTACAATTAAGGAGGATTGGCTTTGGCGCTTTTTTGTGTGAACCAGTTAAAATGGTGACGATTCCGGTAAATACTTCTAAGCAAACTGTCTAATTTTGGTAAAACTGTTAAAATACACAATGATAGTTCCCAGAAATGATTAAGAACGTGAAGTAACACCTCAAGTACACGTAAATAGGTTCTTACTAAATTTACTGTCTTATTCAATCAGGGAGGTTCCTAGTGGAAAGCTGTGAAAACACGGAAATACTGGTAATATTTACTTCTCCCGGTACTTCCGGTGGGGTTTTCATGGGACTGTGCTTTGAAATATTAAGAGTTCATGCTACAGAGCTCAGAATTGGTGTCTAAATCCTTGGAATGACGAGAATAGTGTTTCTGTTTACAATTAAAGAGGATTGGCTTTGGCGTTTTTTTGTGTGAATCAGTTAAAATGGTGACGATTCCGGTAAATACTTCTAAGCAAACTGTCCAATTTTGGGAAAACTGTTAAAGTACACAATGATAGTTCCCAGAAATGATTAAGAACGTGTAAGAAACACCTCAAGTACACGTAAATAGGTTCTTACTACATTTACCGTCGTATTCAATCACGGAGGTTTCCAGGGGAAATCTGTGAAATGACACAAATACTGAAATGTTTACATCTCCGGGTACTTCCGGTGGCGTTTTCACGGGACTGTGCTTTGAAATATTAAGAGTTCATGCTTACAGAGCTCAGAATTGGTGTCTAAAGCCTTGGAATGACGAGAATAGTGTTGATGTTTACAATTAAGGAGGATTGGCTTTGGCGTTTTTTTGTGTGAATCATTTAAAATGGTGACGATTCCGGTAAATACTTCTAAGCAAACTGTCTAATTTTGGTAAAACTGTTAAAGTACACAATGATAGTTCCCAGAAATGATTAAGAACGTGTAAGAAACACCTCAAGTACACGTAAATAGGTTCTTACTACATTTACCGTCGTATTCAATCACGGAGGTTTCCAGGGGAAATCTGTGAAATGACACAAATACTGAAATGTTTACATCTCCGGGTACTTCCGGTGGCGTTTTCACGGGACTGTGCTTTGAAATATTAAGAGTTCATGCTTACAGTGCTCAGAATTGGTGTCTAAAGCCTTGGAATGACGAGAATAGTGTTTCTGTTTACAATTAAGGAGGATTGGCTTTGGCGTTTTTTTGTGTGAATCAGTTAAAATGGTGACGATTCCGGTAAATACTTCTAAGCAAACTGTCTAATTTTGGTAAAACTGTTAAAATACACAATGATAGTTCCCAGAAATGATTAAGAACGTGTAAGAAACACCTCAAGTACACGTAAATAGGTTCTTACTACATTTACCGTCGTATTCAATCACGGAGGTTTCCAGGGGAAATCTGTGAAATGACACAAATACTGAAATGTTTACATCTCCGGGTACTTCCGGTGGCGTTTTCACGGGACTGTGCTTTGAAATATTAAGAGTTCATGCTTACAGGGCTCAGAATTGGTGTCTAAAGCCTTGGAATGACGAGAATAGTGTTGATGTTTACAATTAAGGAGGATTGGCTTTGTCGTTTTTTTTGTGTGAATCAGTTAAAATGGTGACGATTCCGGTAAATTCTTCTAAGCAAACTGTCTAATTTTGGTAAAACTATTAAAGTACACAATGATAGTTCCCAGAAATGATTAAGAACGTGTAAGAAACACCTCAAGTACACCTAAATAGATTCTTACTACATTTACTGTCGTATTCAATTACGGAGGTTTCCATTGGAAAGCTGTGAAATGCCGAAAATACTGGTAATATTTACATCTCCGGGTACTTCCGGTGGCGTTTTCACGGGACTGTACTTTGAAATATTAAGACTTCATGCTTACAGGGCTCAGAATTGGTGTCTAAAGCCTTGGAATGACGAGAATAGTGTTGATGTTTACAATTAAGGAGGATTGGCTTTGGCGTTTTTTTTGTGTGAATCAGTGCAAATGGTGACGATTCCGGTAAATACTTCTAAGCAAACTGTCTAATTTTGGTAAAACTGTTAAAATACACAATGATAGTTCCCAGAAATGATTAAGAACGTGTAAGAAACACCTCAAGTACAAGTAAATAGATTCTTACTACATTTACTGTCGTATTCAATCACGCAGGTTTCCAGGGCAAAGCTGTGAAATGACCCTAATACTGGTAATATTTACCTCTCCGGGTACTTCCGGTGGCGTTTTCATGAGACTGTGCTTTGAAATATTAAGACTTCATGCTTACAGGGCTCAGAATTGGTGTCTAAAGCCTTGGAATGACGAGAATAGTGTTGAGTTTCACAATTAAGGAGGATTGGCTTTGGCGTTTTTTTGTGTGAATCAGTTAAAACGGTGACGATTCCGGTGAATACTTCTAAGCAAACTGTCTAATTTTGGTAAAACTGTTAAAATACAGAATGATAGTTCCCAGAAATGATTAAGAACGTGTAAGAAACACCTCAAGTACACGTAAATAGGTTCTTACTAAATTTACTCTCTTATTCAATCAGGGAGGTTTCCAGTGGAAAGCTGTGAAAAGACGGAAATACTGATAATATTTACGTCTCCCGGTACTTCCGGTGGCGTTTTCACGGGACTGTGCTTTGAAATATTAAGAGTTCATGCTTACAGAGCTCAGAATTGGTGTCTAAAGCCTTGGAATGACGAGAATAGTGTTTCTGTTTACAATTAAGGAGGATTGGCTTTGGCGTTTTTTTGTGTGAATCAGTTAAAATGGTGACGATTCCGGTAAATACTTCTAAGCAAACTGTCTAATTTTGGTAAAACTGTTAAAATACACAATGATAGTTCCCAGAAATGATTAAGAACGTGTAAGAAACACCTCAAGTTCACGTAAATAAGTTCTTACTACATTTACCATCGTATTCTATCACGGAGTTTTCCAGGGGAAAGCTGTGTAATGCTGAAAATACTGGTAATATTTACATCTCCGGGTCCTTCCGGTAGTGTTTTCACGGGACTGTGCTTTGAAATATTAAGAGTTCATGCTTACAGAGCTCAGAATTGGTGTCTAAAGCCTTGGAATGACGAGAATAGTGTTTCTGTTTACAATTAAGGAGGATTGGCTTTGGCGCTTTTTTGTGTGAACCAGTTAAAATGGTGACGATTCCGGTAAATACTTCTAAGCAAACTGTCTAATTTTGGTAAAACTGTTAAAGTACACAATGATAGTTCCCAGAAATGATTAAGAACGTGTAAGAAACACCTCAAGTACAAGTAAATAGATTCTTACTACATTTACTGTCGTATTCAATGACGGAGGTTTCCAGGGCAAAGCTGTGAAATGACCCAAATACTGGTAATATTTACCTCTCCGGGTACTTCCGGTGGCGTTTTCACGAGACTGTGCTTTGAAATATTAAGACTTCATGCTTCCAGGGCTCAGAATTGGTGTCTAAAGCCTTGGAATGACGAGAATAGTTTTGAGTTTCACAATTAAGGAGGATTGGCTTTGGTGTTTTTTTGTGTGAATCAGTTAAAACGGTGACGATTCCGGTGAAT
This sequence comes from Myotis daubentonii, assembly GCF_963259705.1. NCBI lineage: Eukaryota > Metazoa > Chordata > Mammalia > Chiroptera > Vespertilionidae > Myotis > Myotis daubentonii. Next base: position 124,055 of record NC_081853.1, on the reverse strand, counting down.
ACTTCTAAGCAAACTGTCTAATTTTGGGAAAACTGTTAAAATACAGAATGATAGTTCCCAGAAATGATTAAGAACGTGTAAGAAACACCTCAAGTACACGTAAATAGGTTCTTACTAAATTTACTCTCTTATTCAATCAGGGAGGTTTCCAGTGGAAAGCTGTGAAAAGACGGAAATACTGATAATATTTACGTCTCCCAGTACTTCCGGTGGCGTTTTCACGGGACTGTGCTTTGAAATATTAAGAGTTCATGCTTACAGAGCTCAGAATTGGTGTCTAAAGCCTTGGAATGACGAGAATAGTTTTTTTGTTTACAATTAAGGAGGATTGGCTTTGGCGTTTTTTTGTGTGAATCAGTTAAAATGGTGACGATTCCGGTAAATACTTCTAAGCAAACTGTCTAATTTTGGTAAAACTGTTAAAATACACAATGATAGTTCCCAGAAATGATTAAGAACGTGTAAGAAACACCTCAAGTACACGTAAATAGGTTCTTACTACATTTACCATCGTATTCTATCACGGAGGTTTCCAGGGGAAAGCTGTGTAATGCCGAAAATACTGGTAATATTTACATCTCCGGGTCCTTCCGGTAGTGTTTTCACGGGACTGTGCTTTGAAATATTAAGAGTTCATGCTTACAGAGCTCAGAATTGGTGTCTAAAGCCTTGGAATGACGAGAATAGTGTTTCTGTTTACAATTAAGGAGGATTGGCTTTGGCGCTTTTTTGTGTGAACCAGTTAAAATGGTGACGATTCCGGTAAATACTTCTAAGCAAACTGTCTAATTTTGGTAAAACTGTTAAAGTACACAATGATAGTTCCCAGAAATGATTAAGAACGTGTAAGGAACACCTCAAGTACAAGTAAATAGATTCTTACTACATTTACTGTCGTATTCAATCACGGAGGTTTCCAGGGCAAAGCTGTGAAATGACCCAAATACTGGTAATATTTACCTCTCCGGGTACTTCCGGTGGCGTTTTCACGAAACTGTGCTTTGAAATATTAAGACTTCATGCTTACAGGGCTCAGAATTGGTGTCTAAAGCCTTGGAATGACGAGAATAGTGTTGAGTTTCACAATTAAGGAGGATTGGCTTTGGCGTTTTTTTGTGAGAATCAGTTAAAACGGTGACGATTCCGGTGAATACTTCTAAGCAAACTGTCTAATTTTGGTAAAACTGTTAAAATACAGAATGATAGTTCCCAGAAATGATTAAGAACGTGTAAGAAACACCTCAAGTACACGTATATAGGTTCTTACTAAATTTACTCTCTTATTCAATCAGGGAGGTTTCCAGTGGAAAGCTGTGAAAAGACGGAAATACTGATAATATTTACGTCTCCCGGTACTTCCGGTGGCGTTTTCACGGGACTGTGCTTTGAAATATTAAGAGTTCATGCTTACAGAGCTCAGAATTGGTGTCTAAAGCCTTGGAATGACGAGAATAGTGTTTCTGTTTACAATTAAGGAGGATTGGCTTTGGCGTTTTTTTGTGTGAATCAGTTAAAATGGTGACGATTCCGGTAAATACTTCTAAGCAAACTGTCTAATTTTGGTAAAACTGTTAAAATACACAATGATAGTTCCCAGAAATGATTAAGAACGTGTAAGAAACACCTCAAGTACACGTAAATAGGTTCTTACTACATTTACCATCGTATTCTATCACGGAGGTTTCCAGGGGAAAGCTGTGTAATGCCGAAAATACTGGTAATATTTACATCTCCGGGTCCTTCCGGTAGTGTTTTCACGGGACTGTGCTTTGAAATATTAAGAGTTCATGCTTACAGAGCTCAGAATTGGTGTCTAAAGCCTTGGAATGACGAGAATAGCGTTTCTGTTTACAATTAAGGAGGATTGGCTTTGGCGCTTTTTTGTGTGAACCAGTTAAAATGGTGACGATTCCGGTAAATACTTCTAAGCAAACTGTCTAATTTTGGTAAAACTGTTAAAGTACACAATGATAGTTCCCAGAAATGATTAAGAACGTGTAAGAAACACCTCAAGTACACGTAAATAGGTTCTTACTACATTTACCGTCGTATTCAATCACGGAGGTTTCCAGGGGAAATCTGTGAAATGACGCAAATACTGAAATGTTTACATCTCCGGGTACTTCCGGTGGCGTTTTCACGGGACTGTGCTTTGAAATATTAAGAGTTCATGCTTACAGGGCTCAGAATTGGTGTCTAAAGCCTTTGAATGACGAGAATAGTGTTGATGTTTACAATTAAGGAGGATTGGCTTTGTCGTTTTTTTGTGTGAATCAGTTAAAATGGTGACGATTCCGGTAAATACTTCTAAGCAAACTGTACAATTTTGGGAAAACTGTTAAAATACACAATGATAGTTCCCAGAAATGATTAAGAACGTGAAGAAACACCTCAAGTACACGTAAATAGGTTCTTACTAAATTTACTGTCTTATTCAATCAGGGAGGTTCCCCGTGGAAAGCTGTGAAAACACGGAAATACTGGTAATATTTACTTCTCCCGGTACTTCCGGTGGGGTATTCATGGGACTGTGCTTTGAAATATTAAGAGTTCATGCTACAGAGCTCAGAATTGGTGTCTAAATCCTTGGAATGACTAGAATAGTGTTTCTGTTTACAATTAAAGAGGATTGGCTTTGGCGTTTTTTTGTGTGAATCAGTTAAAATGGTGACGATTCCGGTAAATACTTCTAAGCAAACTGTCCAATTTTGGGAAAACTGTTAAAGTACACAATGATAGTTCCCAGAAATGATTAAGAACGTGTAAGAAACACCTCAAGTACACGTAAATAGGTTCTTACTACATTTACCGTCGTATTCAATCACGGAGGTTTCCAGGGGAAATCTGTGAAATGACACAAATACTGAAATGTTTACATCTCCGGGTACTTCCGGTGGCGTTTTCACGGGACTGTGCTTTGAAATATTAAGAGTTCATGCTTACAGAGCTCAGAATTGGTGTCTAAAGCCTTGGAATGACGAGAATAGTGTTGATGTTTACAATTAAGGAGGATTGGCTTTGGCGTTTTTTTGTGTGAATCAGTTAAAATGGTGACGATTCCGGTAAATACTTCTAAGCAAACTGTCTAATTTTGGTAAAACTGTTAAAGTACACAATGATAGTTCCCAGAAATGATTAAGAACGTGTAAGAAACACCTCAAGTACACGTAAATAGGTTCTTACTACATTTACCGTCGTATTCAATCACGGAGGTTTCCAGGGGAAATCTGTGAAATGACACAAATACTGAAATGTTTACATCTCCGGGTACTTCCGGTGGCGTTTTCACGGGACTGTGCTTTGAAATATTAAGAGTTCATGCTTACAGGGCTCAGAATTGGTGTCTAAAGCCTTGGAATGACGAGAATAGTGTTGATGTTTACAATTAAGGAGGATTGGCTTTGGCGTTTTTTTTGTGTGAATCAGTTAAAATGGTGACGATTCCGGTAAATACTTCTAAGCAAACTGTCTAATTTTGGTAAAACTGTTAAAATACACAATGATAGTTCCCAGAAATGATTAATAACGTGTAAGAAACACCTCAAGTACACGTAAATAGTTTCTTACTAAATTTACTGTCTTATTCAATCAGGGAGGTTTCCAGTGGAAAGCTGTGAAAAGACAGAAATACTGGTAATATTTAAGTCTCCGGGTACTTCCGGTGGCATTTTCACGGGACTGTGGTTTGAAATATTAAGAGTTCATGCTTACAGAGCTCAGAATTGGTGTCTAAAGCCTTGGAATGACGAGAATAGTGTTTCTGTTTACAATTAAGGAGGATTGGCTTTGTCGTTTTTTTGTGTGAATCAGTTAAAATGGTGACGATTCCGGTAAATACTTCTAAGCAAACTGTCCAATTTTGGGAAAACTGTTAAAATACACAATGATAGTTCCCAGAAATGATTAAGAACGTGTAAGAAACACCTCAAGTACACGTAAATAGGTTCTTACTACATTTTCCGTCGTATTCAATCACGGAGGTTTCCATTGGAAAGCTGTGAAATGCCGAAAATACTGGTAATATTTACATCTCCGGGTACTTCCGGTGGCGTTTTCACGGGACTGTGCTTTGAAATATTAAGAGTTCATGCTTACAGGGCTCAGAATTGGTGTCTAAAGCCTTGGAATGACGAGAATAGTGTTGATGTTTACAATTAAGGAGGATTGGCTTTGGCGTTTTTTTTTGTGTGAATCAGTTAAAATGGTGACGATTCCGGTAAATACTTCTAAGCAAACTGTCTAATTTTGGTAAAACTGTTAAAATACACAATGATAGTTCCCAGAAATGATTAAGAACGTGTAAGAAACACCTCAAGTACACGTAAATAGTTTCTTACTAAATTTACTGTCTTATTCAATCAGGGAGGTTTCCAGTGGAAAGCTGTGAAAAGACAGAAATACTGGTAATATTTAAGTCTCCGGGTACTTCCGGTGGCATTTTTACGGGACTGTGGTTTGAAATATTAAGAGTTCATGCTTACAGAGCTCAGAATTGGTGTCTACAGCCTTGGAATGACGAGAATAGTGTTTCTGTTTACAATTAAGGAGGATTGGCTTTGTCGTTTTTTTGTGTGAATCAGTTAAAATGGTGACGATTCCGGTAAATACTTCTAAGCAAACTGTCCAATTTTGGGAAAACTGTTAAAATACACAATGATAGTTCCCAGAAATGATTAAGAACGTGTAAAAAACACCTCAAGTACAAGTAAATAGATTCTTACTACATTTACTGTCGTATTCAATCACGGAGGTTTCCAGGGCAAAGCTGTGAAATGACCCAAATACTGGTAATATTTACCTCTCCGGGTACTTCCGGTGGCGTTTTCACGAGACTGTGCTTTGAAATATTAAGACTTCATGCTTCCAGGGCTCAGAATTGGTGTCTAAAGCCTTGGAATGACGAGAATAGTGTTGAGTTTCACAATTAAGGAGGATTGGCTTTGGCGTTTTTTTGTGTGAATCAGTTAAAACGGTGACGATTCCGGTGAATACTTCTAAGCAAACTGTCTAATTTTGGTAAAACTGTTAAAATACAGAATGATAGTTCCCAGAAATGATTAAGAACGTGTAAGAAACACCTCAAGTACACGTAAATAGGTTCTTACTAAATTTACTCTCTTATTCAATCAGGGAGGTTTCCAGTGGAAAGCTGTGAAAAGACGGAAATACTGATAATATTTACGTCTCCCGGTACTTCCGGTGGCGTTTTCACGGGACTGTGCTTTGAAATATTAAGAGTTCATGCTTACAGAGCTCAGAATTGGTGTCTAAAGCCTTGGAATGCCGAGAATAGTGTTTCTGTTTACAATTAAGGAGGATTGGCTTTGGCGTTTTTTTGTGTGAATCAGTTAAAATGGTGACGATTCCGGTAAATACTTCTAAGCAAACTGTCTAATTTTGGTAAAACTGTTAAAATACACAATGATAGTTCCCAGAAATGATTAAGAACGTGTAAGAAACACCTCAAGTACACGTAAATAGGTTCTTACTACATTTACCATCGTATTCTATCACGGAGTTTTCCAGGGGAAAGCTGTGTAATGCCGAAAATACTGGTAATATTTACATCTCCGGGTCCTTCCGGTAGTGTTTTCACGGGACTGTGCTTTGAAATATTAAGAGTTCATGCTTACAGAGCTCAGAATTGGTGTCTAAAGCCTTGGAATGACGAGAATAGTGTTTCTGTTTACAATTAAGGAGGATGGGCTTTGGCGCTTTTTTGTGTGAACCAGTTAAAATGGTGACGATTCCGGTAAATACTTCTAAGCAAACTGTCTAATTTTGGTAAAACTGTTAAAGTACACAATGATAGTTCCCAGAAATGATTAAGAACGTGTAAGAAACACCTCAAGTACAAGTAAATAGATTCTTACTACATTTACTGTCGTATTCAATGACGGAGGTTTCCAGGGCAAAGCTGTGAAATGACCCAAATACTGGTAATATTTACCTCTCCGGGTACTTCCGGTGGCGTTTTCACGAGACTGTGCTTTGAAATATTAAGACTTCATGCTTACAGGGCTCAGAATTGGTGTCTAAAGCCTTGGAATGACGAGAATAGTGTTGATGTTTACAATTAAGGAGGATTGGCTTTGGCGTTTTTTTGTGTGAATCAGTTAAAATGGTGACGATTCCGGTAAATACTTCTAAGCAAACTGTCTAATTTTGGTAAAACTGTTAAAGTACACAATGATAGTTCCCAGAAATGATTAAGAACGTGTAAGAAACACCTCAAGTACACGTAAATAGGTTCTTACTACATTTACCGTCGTATTCAATCACGGAGGTTTCCAGGGGAAATCTGTGAAATGACACAGATACTGAAATGTTTACATCTCCGGGTACTTCCGGTGGCGTTTTCACGGGACTGTGCTTTGAAATATTAAGAGTTCATGCTTACAGGGCTCAGAATTGGTGTCTAAAGCCTTGGAATGACGAGAATAGTGTTGATGTTTACAATTAAGGAGGATTGGCTTTGGCGTTTTTTTTGTGTGAATCAGTTAAAATGGTGACGATTCCGGTAAATACTTCTAAGCAAACTGTCTAATTTTGGTAAAACTGTTAAAATACACAATGATAGTTCCCAGAAATGATTAAGAACGTGTAAGAAACACCTCAAGTACACGTAAATAGTTTCTTACTAAATTTACTGTCTGTTTCAATCAGGGAGGTTTCCAGTGGAAAGCTGTGAAAAGACAGAAATACTGGTAATATTTAAGTCTCCGGGTACTTCCGGTGGCGTTTTCACGGGACTGTGGTTTGAAATATTAAGAGTTCATGCTTACAGAGCTCAGAATTGGTGTCTAAAGCCTTGGAAAGACGAGAATAGTGTTTCTGTTTACAATTACGGAGGATTGGCTTTGTCGTTTTTTTGTGTGAATCAGTTAAAATGGTGACGATTCCGGTAAATACTTCTAAGCAAACTGTCCAATTTTGGGAAAACTGTTAAAATACACAATGATAGTTCCCAGAAATGATTAAGAACGTGTAAGAAACACCTCAAGTACAAGTAAATAGATTCTTACTACATTTACTGTCGTATTCAATCACGGAGGTTTCCAGGGCAAAGCTGTGAAATGACCCAAATACTGGTAATATTTACCTCTCCGGGTACTTCCGGTGGCGTTTTCACGAGACTGTGCTTTGAAATATTAAGACTTCATGCTTACAGGGCTCAGAATTGGTGTCTAAAGCCTTGGAATGACGAGAATAGTGTTGAGTTTCACACTTAAGGAGGATTGGCTTTGGCGTTTTTTTGTGTGAATCAGTTAAAACGGTGACGATTCCGGTGAATACTTCTAAGCAAACTGTCTAATTTTGGTAAAACTGTTAAAATACACAATGAGAGTTCCCAGAAATGATTAAGAACGTGTAAGAAACACCTCAAGTACACGTAAATAGGTTCTTACTAAATTTACTCTCTTATTCAATCAGGGAGGTTTCCAGTGGAAAGCTGTGAAAAGACGGAAATACTGATAATATTTACGTCTCCCGGTACTTCCGGTGGCGTTTTCACGGGACTGTGCTTTGAAATATTAAGAGTTCATGCTTACAGAGCTCAGAATTGGTGTCTAAAGCCTTGGAATGACGAGAATAGTGTTTCTGTTTACAATTAAGGAGGATTGGCTTTGGCGTTTTTTTGTGTGAATCAGTTAAAATGGTGACGATTCCGGTAAATACTTCTAAGCAAACTGTCTAATTTTGGTAAAACTGTTAAAATACACAATGATAGTTCCCAGAAATGATTAAGAACGTGTAAGAAACACCTCAAGTACACGTAAATAGGTTCTTACTACATTTACCATCGTATTCTATCACGGAGGTTTCCAGGGGAAAGCTGTGTAATGCCGAAAATACTGGTAATATTTACATCTCCGGGTCCTTCCGGTAGCGTTTTCACGGGACTGTGCTTTGAAATATTAAGAGTTCATGCTTACAGAGCTCAGAATTGGTGTCTAAAGCCTTGGAATGACGAGAATAGTGTTGATGTTTACAATTAAGGAGGATTGGCTTTGTCGTTTTTTTGTGTGAATCAGTTAAAATGGTGACGATTCCGGTAAATACTTCTAAGCAAACTGTCTAATTTTGGTAAAACTGTTAAAGTACACAATGATAGTTCCCAGAAATGATTAAGAACGTGTAAGAAACACCTCAAGTACACGTAAATAGGTTCTTACTACATTTACCGTCGTATTCAATCACGGACGTTTCCAGGGGAAATCTGTGAAATGACGCAAATACTGAAATGTTTACATCTCCGGGTACTTCCGGTGGCGTTTTCACGGGACTGTGCTTTGAAATATTAAGAGTTCATGCTTACAGGGCTCAGAATTGGTGTCTAAAGCCTTTGAATGACGAGAATAGTGTTGATGTTTACAATTAAGGAGGATTGGCTTTGTCGTTTTTTTGTGTGAATCAGTTAAAATGGTGACGATTCCGGTAAATACTTCTAAGCAAACTGTACAATTTTGGGAAAACTGTTAAAATACACAATGATAGTTCCCAGAAATGATTAAGAACGTGAAGAAACACCTCACGTACACGTAAATAGGTTCTTACTAAATTTACTGTCTTATTCAATCAGGGAAGTTCCCAGTGGAAAGCTGTGAAAACACGGAAATACTGGTAATATTTACTTCTCCCGGTACTTCCGGTGGGGTTTTCATGGGACTGTGCTTTGAAATATTAAGAGTTCATGCTACAGAGCTCAGAATTGGTGTCTAAATCCTTGGAATGATGAGAATAGTGTTTCTGTTTACAATTAAAGAGGATTGGCTTTGGCGTTTTTTTGTGTGAATCAGTTAAAATGGTGACGATTCCGGTAAATACTTCTAAGCAAACTGTCCAATTTTGGGAAAACTGTTAAAGTACACAATGATAGTTCCCAGAAATGATTAAGAACGTGTAAGAAACACCTCAAGTACACGTAAATATGTTCTTACTACATTTACCGTCGTATTCAATCACGGAGGTTTCCAGGGGAAATCTGTGAAATGACACAAATACTGAAATGTTTACATTTCCGGGTACTTCCGGTGGCGTTTTCACGGGACTGTGCTTTGAAATATTAAGAGTTCATGCTTACAGGGCTCAGAATTGGTGTCTAAAGCCTTGGAATGACGAGAATAGTGTTGAGTTTCACAATTAAGTAGGATTGGCTTTGGTGTTTTTTTGTGTGAATCAGTTAAAACGATGACGATTCCGGTGAATACTTCTAAGCAAACTGTCTAATTTTGGGAAAACTGTTAAAATACAGAATGATAGTTCCCAGAAATGATTAAGAACGTGTAAGAAACACCTCAAGTACACGTAAATAGGTTCTTACTAAATTTACTCTCTTATTCAATCAGGGAGGTTTCCAGTGGAAAGCTGTGAAAAGACGGAAATACTGATAATATTTACGTCTCCCAGTACTTCCGGTGGCGTTTTCACGGGACTGTGCTTTGAAATATTAAGAGTAGATGCTTACAGAGCTCAGAATTGGTGTCTAAAGCCTTGGAATGACGAGAATAGTTTTTTTGTTTACAATTAAGGAGGATTGGCTTTGGCGTTTTTTTGTGTGAATCAGTTAAAATGGTGACGATTCCGGTAAATGCTTCTAAGCAAACTGTCTAATTTTGGTAAAACTGTTAAAATACACAATGATAGTTCCCAGAAATGATTAAGAACGTGTAAGAAACACCTCAAGTACACGTAAATAGGTTCTTACTACATTTACCATCGTATTCTATCACGGAGGTTTCCAGGGGAAAGCTGTGTAATGCCGAAAATACTGGTAATATTTACATCTCCGGGTCCTTCCGGTAGCGTTTTCACGGGACTGTGCTTTGAAATATTAAGAGTTCATGCTTACAGAGCTCAGAATTGGTGTCTAAAGCCTTGGAATGACGAGAATAGTGTTGATGTTTACAATTAAGGAGGATTGGCTTTGTCGTTTTTTTGTGTGAATCAGTTAAAATGGTGACGATTCCGGTAAATACTTCTAAGCAAACTGTCTAATTTTGGTAAAACTGTTAAAGTACACAATGATAGTTCCCAGAAATGATTAAGAACGTGTAAGAAACACCTCAAGTACACGTAAATAGGTTCTTACTACATTTACCGTCGTATTCAATCACGGACGTTTCCAGGGGAAATCTGTGAAATGACGCAAATACTGAAATGTTTACATCTCCGGGTACTTCCGGTGGCGTTTTCACGGGACTGTGCTTTGAAATATTAAGAGTTCATGCTTACAGGGCTCAGAATTGGTGTCTAAAGCCTTTGAATGACGAGAATAGTGTTGATGTTTACAATTAAGGAGGATTGGCTTTGTCGTTTTTTTGTGTGAATCAGTTAAAATGGTGACGATTCCGGTAAATACTTCTAAGCAAACTGTACAATTTTGGGAAAACTGTTAAAATACACAATGATAGTTCCCAGAAATGATTAAGAACGTGAAGAAACACCTCACGTACACGTAAATAGGTTCTTACTAAATTTACTGTCTTATTCAATCAGGGAAGTTCCCAGTGGAAAGCTGTGAAAACACGGAAATACTGGTAATATTTACTTCTCCCGGTACTTCCGGTGGGGTTTTCATGGGACTGTGCTTTGAAATATTAAGAGTTCATGCTACAGAGCTCAGAATTGGTGTCTAAATCCTTGGAATGATGAGAATAGTGTTTCTGTTTACAATTAAAGAGGATTGGCTTTGGCGTTTTTTTGTGTGAATCAGTTAAAATGGTGACGATTCCGGTAAATACTTCTAAGCAAACTGTCCAATTTTGGGAAAACTGTTAAAGTACACAATGATAGTTCCCAGAAATGATTAAGAACGTGTAAGAAACACCTCAAGTACACGTAAATATGTTCTTACTACATTTACCGTCGTATTCAATCACGGAGGTTTCCAGGGGAAATCTGTGAAATGACACAAATACTGAAATGTTTACATTTCCGGGTACTTCCGGTGGCGTTTTCACGGGACTGTGCTTTGAAATATTAAGAGTTCATGCTTACAGGGCTCAGAATTGGTGTCTAAAGCCTTGGAATGACGAGAATAGTGTTGAGTTTCACAATTAAGTAGGATTGGCTTTGGTGTTTTTTTGTGTGAATCAGTTAAAACGATGACGATTCCGGTGAATACTTCTAAGCAAACTGTCTAATTTTGGGAAAACTGTTAAAATACAGAATGATAGTTCCCAGAAATGATTAAGAACGTGTAAGAAACACCTCAAGTACACGTAAATAGGTTCTTACTAAATTTACTCTCTTATTCAATCAGGGAGGTTTCCAGTGGAAAGCTGTGAAAAGACGGAAATACTGATAATATTTACGTCTCCCAGTACTTCCGGTGGCGTTTTCACGGGACTGTGCTTTGAAATATTAAGAGTAGATGCTTACAGAGCTCAGAATTGGTGTCTAAAGCCTTGGAATGACGAGAATAGTTTTTTTGTTTACAATTAAGGAGGATTGGCTTTGGCGTTTTTTTGTGTGAATCAGTTAAAATGGTGACGATTCCGGTAAATGCTTCTAAGCAAACTGTCTAATTTTGGTAAAACTGTTAAAATACACAATGATAGTTCCCAGAAATGATTAAGAACGTGTAAGAAACACCTCAAGTACACGTAAATAGGTTCTTACTACATTTACCATCGTATTCTATCACGGAGGTTTCGGGGAAAGCTGTGTAATGCCGAAAATACTGGTAATATTTACATCTCCGGGTCCTTCCGGTAGTGTTTTCACGGGACTGTGGTTTGAAATATTAAGAGTTCATGCTTACAGAGCTCAGAATTGGTGTCTAAAGCCTTGGAATGACGAGAATAGTGTTTCTGTTTACAATTAAGGAGGATTGGCTTTGGCGCTTTTTTGTGTGAACCAGTTAAAATGGTGACGATTCCGGTAAATACTTCTAAGCAAACTGTCTAATTTTGGTAAAACTGTTAAAGTACACAATGATAGTTCCCAGAAATGATTAAGAACGTGTAAGGAACACCTCAAGTACAAGTAAATAGATTCTTACTACATTTACTGTCGTATTCAATCACGGAGGTTTCCAGGGCAAAGCTGTGAAATGACCCAAATACTGGTAATATTTACCTCTCCGGGTACTTCCGGTGGCGTTTTCACGAGACTGTGCTTTGAAATATTAAGACTTCATGCTTACAGGGCTCAGAATTGGTGTCTAAAGCCTTGGAATGACGAGAATAGTGTTGAGTTTCACAATTAAGGAGGATTGGCTTTGGCGTTTTTTTGTGTGAATCAGTTAAAACGGTGACGATTCCGGTGAATACTTCTAAGCAAACTGTCTAATTTTGGTAAAACTGTTAAAATACAGAATGATAGTTCCCAGAAATGATTAAGAACGTGTAAGAAACACCTCAAGTACACGTATATAGGTTCTTACTAAATTTACTCTCTTATTCAATCAGGGAGGTTTCCAGTGGAAAGCTGTGAAAAGACGGAAATACTGATAATATTTACGTCTCCCGGTACTTCCGGTGGCGTTTTCACGGGACTGTGCTTTGAAATATTAAGAGTTCATGCTTACAGGGCTCAGAATTGGTGTCTAAAGCCTTGGAATGACGAGAATAGTGTTGATGTTTACAATTAAGGAGGATTGGCTTTGTCCTTTTTTTGTGTGAATCAGTTAAAATGGTGACGATTCCGGTAAATACTTCTAAGCAAACTGTACAATTTTGGGAAAACTGTTAAAATACACAATGATAGTTCCCAGAAATGATTAAGAACGTGAAGAAACACCTCAAGTACACGTAAATAGGTTCTTACTACATTTACCATCGTATTCTATCACGGAGGTTTCGGGGAAAGCTGTGTAATGCCGAAAATACTGGTAATATTTACATCTCCGGGTCCTTCCGGTAGTGTTTTCACGGGACTGTGGTTTGAAATATTAAGAGTTCATGCTTACAGAGCTCAGAATTGGTGTCTAAAGCCTTGGAATGACGAGAATAGTGTTTCTGTTTACAATTAAGGAGGATTGGCTTTGGCGCTTTTTTGTGTGAACCAGTTAAAATGGTGACGATTCCGGTAAATACTTCTAAGCAAACTGTCTAATTTTGGTAAAACTGTTAAAGTACACAATGATAGTTCCCAGAAATGATTAAGAACGTGTAAGGAACACCTCAAGTACAAGTAAATAGATTCTTACTACATTTACTGTCGTATTCAATCACGGAGGTTTCCAGGGCAAAGCTGTGAAATGACCCAAATACTGGTAATATTTACCTCTCCGGGTACTTCCGGTGGCGTTTTCACGAGACTGTGCTTTGAAATATTAAGACTTCATGCTTACAGGGCTCAGAATTGGTGTCTAAAGCCTTGGAATGACGAGAATAGTGTTGAGTTTCACAATTAAGGAGGATTGGCTTTGGCGTTTTTTTGTGTGAATCAGTTAAAACGGTGACGATTCCGGTGAATACTTCTAAGCAAACTGTCTAATTTTGGTAAAACTGTTAAAATACAGAATGATAGTTCCCAGAAATGATTAAGAACGTGTAAGAAACACCTCAAGTACACGTATATAGGTTCTTACTAAATTTACTCTCTTATTCAATCAGGGAGGTTTCCAGTGGAAAGCTGTGAAAAGACGGAAATACTGATAATATTTACGTCTCCCGGTACTTCCGGTGGCGTTTTCACGGGACTGTGCTTTGAAATATTAAGAGTTCATGCTTACAGGGCTCAGAATTGGTGTCTAAAGCCTTGGAATGACGAGAATAGTGTTGATGTTTACAATTAAGGAGGATTGGCTTTGTCCTTTTTTTGTGTGAATCAGTTAAAATGGTGACGATTCCGGTAAATACTTCTAAGCAAACTGTACAATTTTGGGAAAACTGTTAAAATACACAATGATAGTTCCCAGAAATGATTAAGAACGTGAAGAAACACCTCAAGTACACGTAAATAGGTTCTTACTACATTTACCATCGTATTCTATCACGGAGGTTTCGGGGAAAGCTGTGTAATGCCGAAAATACTGGTAATATTTACATCTCCGGGTCCTTCCGGTAGTGTTTTCACGGGACTGTGGTTTGAAATATTAAGAGTTCATGCTTACAGAGCTCAGAATTGGTGTCTAAAGCCTTGGAATGACGAGAATAGTGTTTCTGTTTACAATTAAGGAGGATTGGCTTTGGCGCTTTTTTGTGTGAACCAGTTAAAATGGTGACGATTCCGGTAAATACTTCTAAGCAAACTGTCTAATTTTGGTAAAACTGTTAAAGTACACAATGATAGTTCCCAGAAATGATTAAGAACGTGTAAGGAACACCTCAAGTACAAGTAAATAGATTCTTACTACATTTACTGTCGTATTCAATCACGGAGGTTTCCAGGGCAAAGCTGTGAAATGACCCAAATACTGGTAATATTTACCTCTCCGGGTACTTCCGGTGGCGTTTTCACGAGACTGTGCTTTGAAATATTAAGACTTCATGCTTACAGGGCTCAGAATTGGTGTCTAAAGCCTTGGAATGACGAGAATAGTGTTGAGTTTCACAATTAAGGAGGATTGGCTTTGGCGTTTTTTTGTGTGAATCAGTTAAAACGGTGACGATTCCGGTGAATACTTCTAAGCAAACTGTCTAATTTTGGTAAAACTGTTAAAATACAGAATGATAGTTCCCAGAAATGATTAAGAACGTGTAAGAAACACCTCAAGTACACGTATATAGGTTCTTACTAAATTTACTCTCTTATTCAATCAGGGAGGTTTCCAGTGGAAAGCTGTGAAAAGACGGAAATACTGATAATATTTACGTCTCCCGGTACTTCCGGTGGCGTTTTCACGGGACTGTGCTTTGAAATATTAAGAGTTCATGCTTACAGGGCTCAAAATTGGTGTCTAAAGCCTTGGAATGACGAGAATAGTGTTGATGTTTACAATTAAGGAGGATTGGCTTTGTCCTTTTTTTGTGTGAATCAGTTAAAATGGTGACGATTCCGGTAAATACTTCTAAGCAAACTGTACAATTTTGGGAAAACTGTTAAAATACACAATGATAGTTCCCAGAAATGATTAAGAACGTGAAGAAACACCTCAAGTACACGTAAATAGGTTCTTACTAAATTTACTGTCTTATTCAATCAGGGAGGTTCCCAGTGGAAAGCTGTGAAAACACGGAAATACTGGTAATATTTACTTCTCCCGGTACTTCCGGTGGGGTTTTCATGGGACTGTGCTTTGAAATATTAAGAGTTCATGCTACAGAGCTCAGAATTGGTGTTTAAATCCTTGGAATGACGAGAATAGTGTTTCTGTTTACAATTAAAGAGGATTGGCTTTGGCGTTTTTTTGTGTGAATCAGTTAAAATGGTGACGATTCCGGTAAATACTTCTAAGCAAACTGTCCAATTTTGGGAAAACTGTTAAAGTACACAATGATAGTTCCCAGAAATGATTAAGAACGTGTAAGAAACACCTCAAGTACACGTAAATAGGTTCTTACTACATTTACCGTCGTATTCAATCACGGAGGTTTCCAGGGGAAATCTGTGAAATGACACAAATACTGAAATGTTTACCTCTCCGGGTACTTCCGGTGGCGTTTTCACGAGACTGTGCTTTGAAATATTAAGACTTCATGCTTACAGGGCTCAGAATTGGTGTCTAAAGCCTTGGAATGACGAGAATAGTGTTGATGTTTACAATTAAGGAGGATTGGCTTTGGCGTTTTTTTGTGTGAATCAGTTAAAATGGTGACGATTCCGGTAAATACTTCTAAGCAAACTGTCTAATTTTGGTAAAACTGTTAAAGTACACAATGATAGTTCCCAGAAATGATTAAGAACGTGTAAGAAACACCTCAAGTACACGTAAATAGGTTCTTACTACATTTACCGTCGTATTCAATCACGGAGGTTTCCAGGGGAAATCTGTGAAATGACACAGATACTGAAATGTTTACATCTCCGGGTACTTCCGGTGGCGTTTTCACGGGACTGTGCTTTGAAATATTAAGAGTTCATGCTTACAGGGCTCAGAATTGGTGTCTAAAGCCTTGGAATGACGAGAATAGTGTTGATGTTTACAATTAAGGAGGATTGGCTTTGTCGTTTTTTTGTGTGAATCAGTTAAAATGGTGACGATTCCGGTAAATTCTTCTAAGCAAACTGTCTAATTTTGGTAAAACTATTAAAGTACACAATGATAGTTCCCAGAAATGATTAAGAACGTGTAAGAAACACCTCAAGTACACCTAAATAGATTCTTACTACATTTACTGTCGTATTCAATTACGGAGGTTTCCATTGGAAAGCTGTGAAATGCCGAAAATACTGGTAATATTTACATCTCCGGGTACTTCCGGTGGCGTTTTCACGGGACTGTACTTTGAAATATTAAGACTTCATGCTTACAGGGCTCAGAATTGGTGTCTAAAGCCTTGGAATGACGAGAATAGTGTTGATGTTTACAATTAAGGAGGATTGGCTTTGGCGTTTTTTTTGTGTGAATCAGTTAAAATGGTGACGATTCCGGTAAATACTTCTAAGCAAACTGTCTAATTTTGGTAAAACTGTTAAAATACACAATGATAGTTCCCAGAAATGATTAAGAACGTGTAAGAAACACCTCAAGTACACGTAAATAGTTTCTTACTAAATTTACTGTCTGTTTCAATCAGGGAGGTTTCCAGTGGAAAGCTGTGAAAAGACAGAAATACTGGTAATATTTAAGTCTCCGGGTACTTCCGGTGGCGTTTTCACGGGACTGTGGTTTGAAATATTAAGAGTTCATGCTTACAGAGCTCAGAATTGGTGTCTAAAGCCTTGGAAAGACGAGAATAGTGTTTCTGTTTACAATTACGGAGGATTGGCTTTGTCGTTTTTTTGTGTGAATCAGTTAAAATGGTGACGATTCCGGTAAATACTTCTAAGCAAACTGTCCAATTTTGGGAAAACTGTTAAAATACACAATGAGAGTTCCCAGAAATGATTAAGAACGTGTAAGAAACACCTCAAGTACACGTAAATAGGTTCTTACTAAATTTACTCTCTTATTCAATCAGGGAGGTTTCCAGTGGAAAGCTGTGAAAAGACGGAAATACTGATAATATTTACGTCTCCCGGTACTTCCGGTGGCGTTTTCACGGGACTGTGCTTTGAAATATTAAGAGTTCATGCTTACAGAGCTCAGAATTGGTGTCTAAAGCCTTGGAATGACGAGAATAGTGTTTCTGTTTACAATTAAGGAGGATTGGCTTTGGCGTTTTTTTGTGTGAATCAGTTAAAATGGTGACGATTCCGGTAAATACTTCTAAGCAAACTGTCTAATTTTGGTAAAACTGTTAAAATACACAATGATAGTTCCCAGAAATGATTAAGAACGTGTAAGAAACACCTCAAGTACACGTAAATAGGTTCTTACTACATTTACCATCGTATTCTATCACGGAGGTTTCCAGGGGAAAGCTGTGTAATGCCGAAAATACTGGTAATATTTACATCTCCGGGTCCTTCCGGTAGCGTTTTCACGGGACTGTGCTTTGAAATATTAAGAGTTCATGCTTACAGAGCTCAGAATTGGTGTCTAAAGCCTTGGAATGACGAGAATAGTGTTTCTGTTTACAATTAAGGAGGATTGGCTTTGGCGCTTTTTTGTGTGAACCAGTTAAAATGGTGACGATTCCGGTAAATACTTCTAAGCAAACTGTCTAATTTTGGTAAAACTGTTAAAGTACACAATGATAGTTCCCAGAAATGATTAAGAACGTGTAAGAAACACCTCAAGTACACGTAAATAGGTTCTTACTACATTTACCGTCGTATTCAATCACGGAGGTTTCCAGGGGAAATCTGTGAAATGACGCAAATACTGAAATGTTTACATCTCCGGGTACTTCCGGTGGCGTTTTCACGGGACTGTGCTTTGAAATATTAAGAGTTCATGCTTACAGGGCTCAGAATTGGTGTCTAAAGCCTTTGAATGACGAGAATAGTGTTGATGTTTACAATTAAGGAGGATTGGCTTTGTCGTTTTTTTGTGTGAATCAGTTAAAATGGTGACGATTCCGGTAAATACTTCTAAGCAAACTGTACAATTTTGGGAAAACTGTTAAAATACACAATGATAGTTCCCAGAAATGATTAAGAACGTGAAGAAACACCTCACGTACACGTAAATAGGTTCTTACTAAATTTACTGTCTTATTCAATCAGGGAAGTTCCCAGTGGAAAGCTGTGAAAACACGGAAATACTGGTAATATTTACTTCTCCCGGTACTTCCGGTGGGGTTTTCATGGGACTGTGCTTTGAAATATTAAGAGTTCATGCTACAGAGCTCAGAATTGGTGTCTAAATCCTTGGAATGACGAGAATAGTGTTTCTGTTTACAATTAAAGAGGATTGGCTTTGGCGTTTTTTTGTGTGAATCAGTTAAAATGGTGACGATTCCGGTAAATACTTCTAAGCAAACTGTCCAATTTTGGGAAAACTGTTAAAGTACACAATGATAGTTCCCAGAAATGATTAAGAACGTGTAAGAAACACCTCAAGTACACGTAAATATGTTCTTACTACATTTACCGTCGTATTCAATCACGGAGGTTTCCAGGGGAAATCTGTGAAATGACACAAATACTGAAATGTTTACATTTCCGGGTACTTCCGGTGGCGTTTTCACGGGACTGTGCTTTGAAATATTAAGAGTTCATGCTTACAGGGCTCAGAATTGGTGTCTAAAGCCTTGGAATGACGAGAATAGTGTTGAGTTTCACAATTAAGGAGGATTGGCTTTGGTGTTTTTTTGTGTGAATCAGTTAAAACGATGACGATTCCGGTGAATACTTCTAAGCAAACTGTCTAATTTTGGGAAAACTGTTAAAATACAGAATGATAGTTCCCAGAAATGATTAAGAACGTGTAAGAAACACCTCAAGTACACGTAAATAGGTTCTTACTAAATTTACTCTCTTATTCAATCAGGGAGGTTTCCAGTGGAAAGCTGTGAAAAGACGGAAATACTGATAATATTTACGTCTCCCAGTACTTCCGGTGGCGTTTTCACGGGACTGTGCTTTGAAATATTAAGAGTAGATGCTTACAGAGCTCAGAATTGGTGTCTAAAGCCTTGGAATGACGAGAATAGTTTTTTTGTTTACAATTAAGGAGGATTGGCTTTGGCGTTTTTTTGTGTGAATCAGTTAAAATGGTGACGATTCCGGTAAATACTTCTAAGCAAACTGTCTAATTTTGGTAAAACTGTTAAAATACACAATGATAGTTCCCAGAAATGATTAAGAACGTGTAAGAAACACCTCAAGTACACGTAAATAGGTTCTTACTACATTTACCATCGTATTCTATCACGGAGGTTTCGGGGAAAGCTGTGTAATGCCGAAAATACTGGTAATATTTACATCTCCGGGTCCTTCCGGTAGTGTTTTCACGGGACTGTGGTTTGAAATATTAAGAGTTCATGCTTACAGAGCTCAGAATTGGTGTCTAAAGCCTTGGAATGACGAGAATAGTGTTTCTGTTTACAATTAAGGAGGATTGGCTTTGGCGCTTTTTTGTGTGAACCAGTTAAAATGGTGACGATTCCGGTAAATACTTCTAAGCAAACTGTCTAATTTTGGTAAAACTGTTAAAGTACACAATGATAGTTCCCAGAAATGATTAAGAACGTGTAAGGAACACCTCAAGTACAAGTAAATAGATTCTTACTACATTTACTGTCGTATTCAATCACGGAGGTTTCCAGGGCAAAGCTGTGAAACGACCCAAATACTGGTAATATTTACCTCTCCGGGTACTTCCGGTGGCGTTTTCACGAGACTGTGCTTTGAAATATTAAGACTTCATGCTTACAGGGCTCAGAATTGGTGTCTAAAGCCTTGGAATGACGAGAATAGTGTTGATGTTTACAATTAAGGAGGATTGGCTTTGTCCATTTTTTGTGTGAATCAGTTAAAATGGTGACGATTCCGGTAAATACTTCTAAGCAAACTGTACAATTTTGGGAAAACTGTTAAAATACACAATGATAGTTCCCAGAAATGATTAAGAACGTGAAGAAACACCTCAAGTACACGTAAATAGGTTCTTACTAAATTTACTGTCTTATTCAATCAGGGAGGTTCCCAGTGGAAAGCTGTGAAAACACGGAAATACTGGTAATATTTACTTCTCCCGGTACTTCCGGTGGGGTTTTCATGGGACTGTGCTTTGAAATATTAAGAGTTCATGCTACAGAGCTCAGAATTGGTGTTTAAATCCTTGGAATGACGAGAATAGTGTTTCTGTTTACAATTAAAGAGGATTGGCTTTGGCGTTTTTTTGTGTGAATCAGTTAAAATGGTGACGATTCCGGTAAATACTTCTAAGCAAACTGTCTAATTTTGGTAAAACTGTTAAAATACACAATGATAGTTCCCAGAAATGATTAAGAACGTGTAAGAAACACCTCAAGTACACGTAAATAGGTTCTTACTACATTTACCATCGTATTCTATCACGGAGGTTTCCAGGGGAAAGCTGTGTAATGCCGAAAATACTGGTAATATTTACATCTCCGGGTCCTTCCGGTAGCGTTTTCACGGGACTGTGCTTTGAAATATTAAGAGTTCATGCTTACAGAGCTCAGAATTGGTGTCTAAAGCCTTGGAATGACGAGAATAGTGTTGATGTTTACAATTAAGGAGGATTGGCTTTGTCGTTTTTTTGTGTGAATCAGTTAAAATGGTGACGATTCCGGTAAATACTTCTAAGCAAACTGTCTAATTTTGGTAAAACTGTTAAAGTACACAATGATAGTTCCCAGAAATGATTAAGAACGTGTAAGAAACACCTCAAGTACACGTAAATAGGTTCTTACTACATTTACCGTCGTATTCAATCACGGAGGTTTCCAGGGGAAATCTGTGAAATGACGC
Source organism: Myotis daubentonii (assembly GCF_963259705.1). Classification (NCBI taxonomy): domain Eukaryota; kingdom Metazoa; phylum Chordata; class Mammalia; order Chiroptera; family Vespertilionidae; genus Myotis; species Myotis daubentonii. The sequence goes on along the minus strand of NC_081853.1, from coordinate 103,175 downwards.
AAATACTGAAATGTTTACATCTCCGGGTACTTCCGGTGGCGTTTTCACGGGACTGTGCTTTGAAATATTAAGAGTTCATGCTTACAGGGCTCAGAATTGGTGTCTAAAGCCTTTGAATGACGAGAATAGTGTTGATGTTTACAATTAAGGAGGATTGGCTTTGTCGTTTTTTTGTGTGAATCAGTTAAAATGGTGACGATTCCGGTAAATACTTCTAAGCAAACTGTACAATTTTGGGAAAACTGTTAAAATACACAATGATAGTTCCCAGAAATGATTAAGAACGTGAAGAAACACCTCACGTACACGTAAATAGGTTCTTACTAAATTTACTGTCTTATTCAATCAGGGAAGTTCCCAGTGGAAAGCTGTGAAAACACGGAAATACTGGTAATATTTACTTCTCCCGGTACTTCCGGTGGGGTTTTCATGGGACTGTGCTTTGAAATATTAAGAGTTCATGCTACAGAGCTCAGAATTGGTGTCTAAATCCTTGGAATGACGAGAATAGTGTTTCTGTTTACAATTAAAGAGGATTGGCTTTGGCGTTTTTTTGTGTGAATCAGTTAAAATGGTGACGATTCCGGTAAATACTTCTAAGCAAACTGTCCAATTTTGGGAAAACTGTTAAAGTACACAATGATAGTTCCCAGAAATGATTAAGAACGTGTAAGAAACACCTCAAGTACACGTAAATATGTTCTTACTACATTTACCGTCGTATTCAATCACGGAGGTTTCCAGGGGAAATCTGTGAAATGACACAAATACTGAAATGTTTACATTTCCGGGTACTTCCGGTGGCGTTTTCACGGGACTGTGCTTTGAAATATTAAGAGTTCATGCTTACAGGGCTCAGAATTGGTGTCTAAAGCCTTGGAATGACGAGAATAGTGTTGAGTTTCACAATTAAGGAGGATTGGCTTTGGTGTTTTTTTGTGTGAATCAGTTAAAACGATGACGATTCCGGTGAATACTTCTAAGCAAACTGTCTAATTTTGGTAAAACTGTTAAAGTACACAATGATAGTTCCCAGAAATGATTAAGAACGTGTAAGGAACACCTCAAGTACAAGTAAATAGATTCTTACTACATTTACTGTCGTATTCAATCACGGAGGTTTCCAGGGCAAAGCTGTGAAACGACCCAAATACTGGTAATATTTACCTCTCCGGGTACTTCCGGTGGCGTTTTCACGAGACTGTGCTTTGAAATATTAAGACTTCATGCTTACAGGGCTCAGAATTGGTGTCTAAAGCCTTGGAATGACGAGAATAGTGTTGATGTTTACAATTAAGGAGGATTGGCTTTGTCCATTTTTTGTGTGAATCAGTTAAAATGGTGACGATTCCGGTAAATACTTCTAAGCAAACTGTACAATTTTGGGAAAACTGTTAAAATACACAATGATAGTTCCCAGAAATGATTAAGAACGTGAAGAAACACCTCAAGTACACGTAAATAGGTTCTTACTAAATTTACTGTCTTATTCAATCAGGGAGGTTCCCAGTGGAAAGCTGTGAAAACACGGAAATACTGGTAATATTTACTTCTCCCGGTACTTCCGGTGGGGTTTTCATGGGACTGTGCTTTGAAATATTAAGAGTTCATGCTACAGAGCTCAGAATTGGTGTTTAAATCCTTGGAATGACGAGAATAGTGTTTCTGTTTACAATTAAAGAGGATTGGCTTTGGCGTTTTTTTGTGTGAATCAGTTAAAATGGTGACGATTCCGGTAAATACTTCTAAGCAAACTGTCTAATTTTGGTAAAACTGTTAAAATACACAATGATAGTTCCCAGAAATGATTAAGAACGTGTAAGAAACACCTCAAGTACACGTAAATAGGTTCTTACTACATTTACCATCGTATTCTATCACGGAGGTTTCCAGGGGAAAGCTGTGTAATGCCGAAAATACTGGTAATATTTACATCTCCGGGTCCTTCCGGTAGCGTTTTCACGGGACTGTGCTTTGAAATATTAAGAGTTCATGCTTACAGAGCTCAGAATTGGTGTCTAAAGCCTTGGAATGACGAGAATAGTGTTGATGTTTACAATTAAGGAGGATTGGCTTTGTCGTTTTTTTGTGTGAATCAGTTAAAATGGTGACGATTCCGGTAAATACTTCTAAGCAAACTGTCTAATTTTGGTAAAACTGTTAAAGTACACAATGATAGTTCCCAGAAATGATTAAGAACGTGTAAGAAACACCTCAAGTACACGTAAATAGGTTCTTACTACATTTACCGTCGTATTCAATCACGGAGGTTTCCAGGGGAAATCTGTGAAATGACGCAAATACTGAAATGTTTACATCTCCGGGTACTTCCGGTGGCGTTTTCACGGGACTGTGCTTTGAAATATTAAGAGTTCATGCTTACAGGGCTCAGAATTGGTGTCTAAAGCCTTTGAATGACGAGAATAGTGTTGATGTTTACAATTAAGGAGGATTGGCTTTGTCGTTTTTTTGTGTGAATCAGTTAAAATGGTGACGATTCCGGTAAATACTTCTAAGCAAACTGTACAATTTTGGGAAAACTGTTAAAATACACAATGATAGTTCCCAGAAATGATTAAGAACGTGAAGAAACACCTCACGTACACGTAAATAGGTTCTTACTAAATTTACTGTCTTATTCAATCAGGGAAGTTCCCAGTGGAAAGCTGTGAAAACACGGAAATACTGGTAATATTTACTTCTCCCGGTACTTCCGGTGGGGTTTTCATGGGACTGTGCTTTGAAATATTAAGAGTTCATGCTACAGAGCTCAGAATTGGTGTCTAAATCCTTGGAATGACGAGAATAGTGTTTCTGTTTACAATTAAAGAGGATTGGCTTTGGCGTTTTTTTGTGTGAATCAGTTAAAATGGTGACGATTCCGGTAAATACTTCTAAGCAAACTGTCCAATTTTGGGAAAACTGTTAAAGTACACAATGATAGTTCCCAGAAATGATTAAGAACGTGTAAGAAACACCTCAAGTACACGTAAATATGTTCTTACTACATTTACCGTCGTATTCAATCACGGAGGTTTCCAGGGGAAATCTGTGAAATGACACAAATACTGAAATGTTTACATTTCCGGGTACTTCCGGTGGCGTTTTCACGGGACTGTGCTTTGAAATATTAAGAGTTCATGCTTACAGGGCTCAGAATTGGTGTCTAAAGCCTTGGAATGACGAGAATAGTGTTGAGTTTCACAATTAAGGAGGATTGGCTTTGGTGTTTTTTTGTGTGAATCAGTTAAAACGATGACGATTCCGGTGAATACTTCTAAGCAAACTGTCTAATTTTGGGAAAACTGTTAAAATACAGAATGATAGTTCCCAGAAATGATTAAGAACGTGTAAGAAACACCTCAAGTACACGTAAATAGGTTCTTACTAAATTTACTCTCTTATTCAATCAGGGAGGTTTCCAGTGGAAAGCTGTGAAAAGACGGAAATACTGATAATATTTACGTCTCCCAGTACTTCCGGTGGCGTTTTCACGGGACTGTGCTTTGAAATATTAAGAGTAGATGCTTACAGAGCTCAGAATTGGTGTCTAAAGCCTTGGAATGACGAGAATAGTTTTTTTGTTTACAATTAAGGAGGATTGGCTTTGGCGTTTTTTTGTGTGAATCAGTTAAAATGGTGACGATTCCGGTAAATACTTCTAAGCAAACTGTCTAATTTTGGTAAAACTGTTAAAATACACAATGATAGTTCCCAGAAATGATTAAGAACGTGTAAGAAACACCTCAAGTACACGTAAATAGGTTCTTACTACATTTACCATCGTATTCTATCACGGAGGTTTCGGGGAAAGCTGTGTAATGCCGAAAATACTGGTAATATTTACATCTCCGGGTCCTTCCGGTAGTGTTTTCACGGGACTGTGGTTTGAAATATTAAGAGTTCATGCTTACAGAGCTCAGAATTGGTGTCTAAAGCCTTGGAATGACGAGAATAGTGTTTCTGTTTACAATTAAGGAGGATTGGCTTTGGCGCTTTTTTGTGTGAACCAGTTAAAATGGTGACGATTCCGGTAAATACTTCTAAGCAAACTGTCTAATTTTGGTAAAACTGTTAAAGTACACAATGATAGTTCCCAGAAATGATTAAGAACGTGTAAGGAACACCTCAAGTACAAGTAAATAGATTCTTACTACATTTACTGTCGTATTCAATCACGGAGGTTTCCAGGGCAAAGCTGTGAAACGACCCAAATACTGGTAATATTTACCTCTCCGGGTACTTCCGGTGGCGTTTTCACGAGACTGTGCTTTGAAATATTAAGACTTCATGCTTACAGGGCTCAGAATTGGTGTCTAAAGCCTTGGAATGACGAGAATAGTGTTGATGTTTACAATTAAGGAGGATTGGCTTTGTCCATTTTTTGTGTGAATCAGTTAAAATGGTGACGATTCCGGTAAATACTTCTAAGCAAACTGTCCAATTTTGGGAAAACTGTTAAAATACACAATGATAGTTCCCAGAAATGATTAAGAACGTGAAGAAACACCTCAAGTACACGTAAATAGGTTCTTACTAAATTTACTGTCTTATTCAATCAGGGAGGTTCCCAGTGGAAAGCTGTGAAAACACGGAAATACTGGTAATATTTACTTCTCCCGGTACTTCCGGTGGGGTTTTCATGGGACTGTGCTTTGAAATATTAAGAGTTCATGCTACAGAGCTCAGAATTGGTGTTTAAATCCTTGGAATGACGAGAATAGTGTTTCTGTTTACAATTAAAGAGGATTGGCTTTGGCGTTTTTTTGTGTGAATCAGTTAAAATGGTGACGATTCCGGTAAATACTTCTAAGCAAACTGTCCAATTTTGGGAAAACTGTTAAAGTACACAATGATAGTTCCCAGAAATGATTAAGAACGTGTAAGAAACACCTCAAGTACACGTAAATAGGTTCTTACTACATTTACCGTCGTATTCAATCACGGAGGTTTCCAGGGGAAATCTGTGAAATGACACAAATACTGAAATGTTTACCTCTCCGGGTACTTCCGGTGGCGTTTTCACGAGACTGTGCTTTGAAATATTAAGACTTCATGCTTACAGGGCTCAGAATTGGTGTCTAAAGCCTTGGAATGACGAGAATAGTGTTGATGTTTACAATTAAGGAGGATTGGCTTTGGCGTTTTTTTGTGTGAATCAGTTAAAATGGTGACGATTCCGGTAAATACTTCTAAGCAAACTGTCTAATTTTGGTAAAACTGTTAAAGTACACAATGATAGTTCCCAGAAATGATTAAGAACGTGTAAGAAACACCTCAAGTACACGTAAATAGGTTCTTACTACATTTACCGTCGTATTCAATCACGGAGGTTTCCAGGGGAAATCTGTGAAATGACACAGATACTGAAATGTTTACATCTCCGGGTACTTCCGGTGGCGTTTTCACGGGACTGTGCTTTGAAATATTAAGAGTTCATGCTTACAGGGCTCAGAATTGGTGTCTAAAGCCTTGGAATGACGAGAATAGTGTTGATGTTTACAATTAAGGAGGATTGGCTTTGTCGTTTTTTTGTGTGAATCAGTTAAAATGGTGACGATTCCGGTAAATTCTTCTAAGCAAACTGTCTAATTTTGGTAAAACTATTAAAGTACACAATGATAGTTCCCAGAAATGATTAAGAACGTGTAAGAAACACCTCAAGTACACGTAAATAGGTTCTTACTACATTTACCATCGTATTCTATCACGGAGGTTTCGGGGAAAGCTGTGTAATGCCGAAAATACTGGTAATATTTACATCTCCGGGTCCTTCCGGTAGTGTTTTCACGGGACTGTGGTTTGAAATATTAAGAGTTCATGCTTACAGAGCTCAGAATTGGTGTCTAAAGCCTTGGAATGACGAGAATAGTGTTTCTGTTTACAATTAAGGAGGATTGGCTTTGGCGCTTTTTTGTGTGAACCAGTTAAAATGGTGACGATTCCGGTAAATACTTCTAAGCAAACTGTCTAATTTTGGTAAAACTGTTAAAGTACACAATGATAGTTCCCAGAAATGATTAAGAACGTGTAAGGAACACCTCAAGTACAAGTAAATAGATTCTTACTACATTTACTGTCGTATTCAATCACGGAGGTTTCCAGGGCAAAGCTGTGAAACGACCCAAATACTGGTAATATTTACCTCTCCGGGTACTTCCGGTGGCGTTTTCACGAGACTGTGCTTTGAAATATTAAGACTTCATGCTTACAGGGCTCAGAATTGGTGTCTAAAGCCTTGGAATGACGAGAATAGTGTTGATGTTTACAATTAAGGAGGATTGGCTTTGTCCATTTTTTGTGTGAATCAGTTAAAATGGTGACGATTCCGGTAAATACTTCTAAGCAAACTGTACAATTTTGGGAAAACTGTTAAAATACACAATGATAGTTCCCAGAAATGATTAAGAACGTGAAGAAACACCTCAAGTACACGTAAATAGGTTCTTACTAAATTTACTGTCTTATTCAATCAGGGAGGTTCCCAGTGGAAAGCTGTGAAAACACGGAAATACTGGTAATATTTACTTCTCCCGGTACTTCCGGTGGGGTTTTCATGGGACTGTGCTTTGAAATATTAAGAGTTCATGCTACAGAGCTCAGAATTGGTGTTTAAATCCTTGGAATGACGAGAATAGTGTTTCTGTTTACAATTAAAGAGGATTGGCTTTGGCGTTTTTTTGTGTGAATCAGTTAAAATGGTGACGATTCCGGTAAATACTTCTAAGCAAACTGTCTAATTTTGGTAAAACTGTTAAAATACACAATGATAGTTCCCAGAAATGATTAAGAACGTGTAAGAAACACCTCAAGTACACGTAAATAGGTTCTTACTACATTTACCATCGTATTCTATCACGGAGGTTTCCAGGGGAAAGCTGTGTAATGCCGAAAATACTGGTAATATTTACATCTCCGGGTCCTTCCGGTAGCGTTTTCACGGGACTGTGCTTTGAAATATTAAGAGTTCATGCTTACAGAGCTCAGAATTGGTGTCTAAAGCCTTGGAATGACGAGAATAGTGTTGATGTTTACAATTAAGGAGGATTGGCTTTGTCGTTTTTTTTGTGTGAATCAGTTAAAATGGTGACGATTCCGGTAAATACTTCTAAGCAAACTGTCTAATTTTGGTAAAACTGTTAAAGTACACAATGATAGTTCCCAGAAATGATTAAGAACGTGTAAGAAACACCTCAAGTACACGTAAATAGGTTCTTACTACATTTACCGTCGTATTCAATCACGGAGGTTTCCAGGGGAAATCTGTGAAATGACGCAAATACTGAAATGTTTACATCTCCGGGTACTTCCGGTGGCGTTTTCACGGGACTGTGCTTTGAAATATTAAGAGTTCATGCTTACAGGGCTCAGAATTGGTGTCTAAAGCCTTTGAATGACGAGAATAGTGTTGATGTTTACAATTAAGGAGGATTGGCTTTGTCGTTTTTTTGTGTGAATCAGTTAAAATGGTGACGATTCCGGTAAATACTTCTAAGCAAACTGTACAATTTTGGGAAAACTGTTAAAATACACAATGATAGTTCCCAGAAATGATTAAGAACGTGAAGAAACACCTCACGTACACGTAAATAGGTTCTTACTAAATTTACTGTCTTATTCAATCAGGGAAGTTCCCAGTGGAAAGCTGTGAAAACACGGAAATACTGGTAATATTTACTTCTCCCGGTACTTCCGGTGGGGTTTTCATGGGACTGTGCTTTGAAATATTAAGAGTTCATGCTACAGAGCTCAGAATTGGTGTCTAAATCCTTGGAATGACGAGAATAGTGTTTCTGTTTACAATTAAAGAGGATTGGCTTTGGCGTTTTTTTGTGTGAATCAGTTAAAATGGTGACGATTCCGGTAAATACTTCTAAGCAAACTGTCCAATTTTGGGAAAACTGTTAAAGTACACAATGATAGTTCCCAGAAATGATTAAGAACGTGTAAGAAACACCTCAAGTACACGTAAATATGTTCTTACTACATTTACCGTCGTATTCAATCACGGAGGTTTCCAGGGGAAATCTGTGAAATGACACAAATACTGAAATGTTTACATTTCCGGGTACTTCCGGTGGCGTTTTCACGGGACTGTGCTTTGAAATATTAAGAGTTCATGCTTACAGGGCTCAGAATTGGTGTCTAAAGCCTTGGAATGACGAGAATAGTGTTGAGTTTCACAATTAAGGAGGATTGGCTTTGGTGTTTTTTTGTGTGAATCAGTTAAAACGATGACGATTCCGGTGAATACTTCTAAGCAAACTGTCTAATTTTGGGAAAACTGTTAAAATACAGAATGATAGTTCCCAGAAATGATTAAGAACGTGTAAGAAACACCTCAAGTACACGTAAATAGGTTCTTACTAAATTTACTCTCTTATTCAATCAGGGAGGTTTCCAGTGGAAAGCTGTGAAAAGACGGAAATACTGATAATATTTACGTCTCCCAGTACTTCCGGTGGCGTTTTCACGGGACTGTGCTTTGAAATATTAAGAGTAGATGCTTACAGAGCTCAGAATTGGTGTCTAAAGCCTTGGAATGACGAGAATAGTTTTTTTGTTTACAATTAAGGAGGATTGGCTTTGGCGTTTTTTTGTGTGAATCAGTTAAAATGGTGACGATTCCGGTAAATACTTCTAAGCAAACTGTCTAATTTTGGTAAAACTGTTAAAATACACAATGATAGTTCCCAGAAATGATTAAGAACGTGTAAGAAACACCTCAAGTACACGTAAATAGGTTCTTACTACATTTACCATCGTATTCTATCACGGAGGTTTCGGGGAAAGCTGTGTAATGCCGAAAATACTGGTAATATTTACATCTCCGGGTCCTTCCGGTAGTGTTTTCACGGGACTGTGGTTTGAAATATTAAGAGTTCATGCTTACAGAGCTCAGAATTGGTGTCTAAAGCCTTGGAATGACGAGAATAGTGTTTCTGTTTACAATTAAGGAGGATTGGCTTTGGCGCTTTTTTGTGTGAACCAATTAAAATGGTGACGATTCCGGTAAATACTTCTAAGCAAACTGTCTAATTTTGGTAAAACTGTTAAAGTACACAATGATAGTTCCCAGAAATGATTAAGAACGTGTAAGGAACACCTCAAGTACAAGTAAATAGATTCTTACTACATTTACTGTCGTATTCAATCACGGAGGTTTCCAGGGCAAAGCTGTGAAACGACCCAAATACTGGTAATATTTACCTCTCCGGGTACTTCCGGTGGCGTTTTCACGAGACTGTGCTTTGAAATATTAAGACTTCATGCTTACAGGGCTCAGAATTGGTGTCTAAAGCCTTGGAATGACGAGAATAGTGTTGATGTTTACAATTAAGGAGGATTGGCTTTGTCCATTTTTTGTGTGAATCAGTTAAAATGGTGACGATTCCGGTAAATACTTCTAAGCAAACTGTACAATTTTGGGAAAACTGTTAAAATACACAATGATAGTTCCCAGAAATGATTAAGAACGTGAAGAAACACCTCAAGTACACGTAAATAGGTTCTTACTAAATTTACTGTCTTATTCAATCAGGGAGGTTCCCAGTGGAAAGCTGTGAAAACACGGAAATACTGGTAATATTTACTTCTCCCGGTACTTCCGGTGGGGTTTTCATGGGACTGTGCTTTGAAATATTAAGAGTTCATGCTACAGAGCTCAGAATTGGTGTTTAAATCCTTGGAATGACGAGAATAGTGTTTCTGTTTACAATTAAAGAGGATTGGCTTTGGCGGTTTTTTGTGTGAATCAGTTAAAATGGTGACGATTCCGGTAAATACTTCTAAGCAAACTGTCCAATTTTGGGAAAACTGTTAAAGTACACAATGATAGTTCCCAGAAATGATTAAGAACGTGTAAGAAACACCTCAAGTACACGTAAATAGGTTCTTACTACATTTACCGTCGTATTCAATCACGGAGGTTTCCAGGGGAAATCTGTGAAATGACACAAATACTGAAATGTTTACCTCTCCGGGTACTTCCGGTGGCGTTTTCACGAGACTGTGCTTTGAAATATTAAGACTTCATGCTTACAGGGCTCAGAATTGGTGTCTAAAGCCTTGGAATGACGAGAATAGTGTTGATGTTTACAATTAAGGAGGATTGGCTTTGGCGTTTTTTTGTGTGAATCAGTTAAAATGGTGACGATTCCGGTAAATACTTCTAAGCAAACTGTCTAATTTTGGTAAAACTGTTAAAGTACACAATGATAGTTCCCAGAAATGATTAAGAACGTGTAAGAAACACCTCAAGTACACGTAAATAGGTTCTTACTACATTTACCGTCGTATTCAATCACGGAGGTTTCCAGGGGAAATCTGTGAAATGACACAGATACTGAAATGTTTACATCTCCGGGTACTTCCGGTGGCGTTTTCACGGGACTGTGCTTTGAAATATTAAGAGTTCATGCTTACAGGGCTCAGAATTGGTGTCTAAAGCCTTGGAATGACGAGAATAGTGTTGATGTTTACAATTAAGGAGGATTGGCTTTGTCGTTTTTTTGTGTGAATCAGTTAAAATGGTGACGATTCCGGTAAATTCTTCTAAGCAAACTGTCTAATTTTGGTAAAACTATTAAAGTACACAATGATAGTTCCCAGAAATGATTAAGAACGTGTAAGAAACACCTCAAGTACACGTAAATAGGTTCTTACTACATTTACCATCGTATTCTATCACGGAGGTTTCGGGGAAAGCTGTGTAATGCCGAAAATACTGGTAATATTTACATCTCCGGGTCCTTCCGGTAGTGTTTTCACGGGACTGTGGTTTGAAATATTAAGAGTTCATGCTTACAGAGCTCAGAATTGGTGTCTAAAGCCTTGGAATGACGAGAATAGTGTTTCTGTTTACAATTAAGGAGGATTGGCTTTGGCGCTTTTTTGTGTGAACCAGTTAAAATGGTGACGATTCCGGTAAATACTTCTAAGCAAACTGTCTAATTTTGGTAAAACTGTTAAAGTACACAATGATAGTTCCCAGAAATGATTAAGAACGTGTAAGGAACACCTCAAGTACAAGTAAATAGATTCTTACTACATTTACTGTCGTATTCAATCACGGAGGTTTCCAGGGCAAAGCTGTGAAACGACCCAAATACTGGTAATATTTACCTCTCCGGGTACTTCCGGTGGCGTTTTCACGAGACTGTGCTTTGAAATATTAAGACTTCATGCTTACAGGGCTCAGAATTGGTGTCTAAAGCCTTGGAATGACGAGAATAGTGTTGATGTTTACAATTAAGGAGGATTGGCTTTGTCCATTTTTTGTGTGAATCAGTTAAAATGGTGACGATTCCGGTAAATACTTCTAAGCAAACTGTACAATTTTGGGAAAACTGTTAAAATACACAATGATAGTTCCCAGAAATGATTAAGAACGTGAAGAAACACCTCAAGTACACGTAAATAGGTTCTTACTAAATTTACTGTCTTATTCAATCAGGGAGGTTCCCAGTGGAAAGCTGTGAAAACACGGAAATACTGGTAATATTTACTTCTCCCGGTACTTCCGGTGGGGTTTTCATGGGACTGTGCTTTGAAATATTAAGAGTTCATGCTACAGAGCTCAGAATTGGTGTTTAAATCCTTGGAATGACGAGAATAGTGTTTCTGTTTACAATTAAAGAGGATTGGCTTTGGCGTTTTTTTGTGTGAATCAGTTAAAATGGTGACGATTCCGGTAAATACTTCTAAGCAAACTGTCTAATTTTGGTAAAACTGTTAAAATACACAATGATAGTTCCCAGAAATGATTAAGAACGTGTAAGAAACACCTCAAGTACACGTAAATAGGTTCTTACTACATTTACCATCGTATTCTATCACGGAGGTTTCCAGGGGAAAGCTGTGTAATGCCGAAAATACTGGTAATATTTACATCTCCGGGTCCTTCCGGTAGCGTTTTCACGGGACTGTGCTTTGAAATATTAAGAGTTCATGCTTACAGAGCTCAGAATTGGTGTCTAAAGCCTTGGAATGACGAGAATAGTGTTGATGTTTACAATTAAGGAGGATTGGCTTTGTCGTTTTTTTGTGTGAATCAGTTAAAATGGTGACGATTCCGGTAAATACTTCTAAGCAAACTGTCTAATTTTGGTAAAACTGTTAAAGTACACAATGATAGTTCCCAGAAATGATTAAGAACGTGTAAGAAACACCTCAAGTACACGTAAATAGGTTCTTACTACATTTACCGTCGTATTCAATCACGGAGGTTTCCAGGGGAAATCTGTGAAATGACGCAAATACTGAAATGTTTACATCTCCGGGTACTTCCGGTGGCGTTTTCACGGGACTGTGCTTTGAAATATTAAGAGTTCATGCTTACAGGGCTCAGAATTGGTGTCTAAAGCCTTTGAATGACGAGAATAGTGTTGATGTTTACAATTAAGGAGGATTGGCTTTGTCGTTTTTTTGTGTGAATCAGTTAAAATGGTGACGATTCCGGTAAATACTTCTAAGCAAACTGTACAATTTTGGGAAAACTGTTAAAATACACAATGATAGTTCCCAGAAATGATTAAGAACGTGAAGAAACACCTCACGTACACGTAAATAGGTTCTTACTAAATTTACTGTCTTATTCAATCAGGGAAGTTCCCAGTGGAAAGCTGTGAAAACACGGAAATACTGGTAATATTTACTTCTCCCGGTACTTCCGGTGGGGTTTTCATGGGACTGTGCTTTGAAATATTAAGAGTTCATGCTACAGAGCTCAGAATTGGTGTCTAAATCCTTGGAATGACGAGAATAGTGTTTCTGTTTACAATTAAAGAGGATTGGCTTTGGCGTTTTTTTGTGTGAATCAGTTAAAATGGTGACGATTCCGGTAAATACTTCTAAGCAAACTGTCCAATTTTGGGAAAACTGTTAAAGTACACAATGATAGTTCCCAGAAATGATTAAGAACGTGTAAGAAACACCTCAAGTACACGTAAATATGTTCTTACTACATTTACCGTCGTATTCAATCACGGAGGTTTCCAGGGGAAATCTGTGAAATGACACAAATACTGAAATGTTTACATTTCCGGGTACTTCCGGTGGCGTTTTCACGGGACTGTGCTTTGAAATATTAAGAGTTCATGCTTACAGGGCTCAGAATTGGTGTCTAAAGCCTTGGAATGACGAGAATAGTGTTGAGTTTCACAATTAAGGAGGATTGGCTTTGGTGTTTTTTTGTGTGAATCAGTTAAAACGATGACGATTCCGGTGAATACTTCTAAGCAAACTGTCTAATTTTGGGAAAACTGTTAAAATACAGAATGATAGTTCCCAGAAATGATTAAGAACGTGTAAGAAACACCTCAAGTACACGTAAATAGGTTCTTACTAAATTTACTCTCTTATTCAATCAGGGAGGTTTCCAGTGGAAAGCTGTGAAAAGACGGAAATACTGATAATATTTACGTCTCCCAGTACTTCCGGTGGCGTTTTCACGGGACTGTGCTTTGAAATATTAAGAGTAGATGCTTACAGAGCTCAGAATTGGTGTCTAAAGCCTTGGAATGACGAGAATAGTTTTTTTGTTTACAATTAAGGAGGATTGGCTTTGGCGTTTTTTTGTGTGAATCAGTTAAAATGGTGACGATTCCGGTAAATACTTCTAAGCAAACTGTCTAATTTTGGTAAAACTGTTAAAATACACAATGATAGTTCCCAGAAATGATTAAGAACGTGTAAGAAACACCTCAAGTACACGTAAATAGGTTCTTACTACATTTACCATCGTATTCTATCACGGAGGTTTCGGGGAAAGCTGTGTAATGCCGAAAATACTGGTAATATTTACATCTCCGGGTCCTTCCGGTAGTGTTTTCACGGGACTGTGGTTTGAAATATTAAGAGTTCATGCTTACAGAGGTCAGAATTGGTGTCTAAAGCCTTGGAATGACGAGAATAGTGTTTCTGTTTACAATTAAGGAGGATTGGCTTTGGCGCTTTTTTGTGTGAACCAGTTAAAATGGTGACGATTCCGGTAAATACTTCTAAGCAAACTGTCTAATTTTGGTAAAACTGTTAAAGTACACAATGATAGTTCCCAGAAATGATTAAGAACGTGTAAGGAACACCTCAAGTACAAGTAAATAGATTCTTACTACATTTACTGTCGTATTCAATCACGGAGGTTTCCAGGGCAAAGCTGTGAAACGACCCAAATACTGGTAATATTTACCTCTCCGGGTACTTCCGGTGGCGTTTTCACGAGACTGTGCTTTGAAATATTAAGACTTCATGCTTACAGGGCTCAGAATTGGTGTCTAAAGCCTTGGAATGACGAGAATAGTGTTGATGTTTACAATTAAGGAGGATTGGCTTTGTCCATTTTTTGTGTGAATCAGTTAAAATGGTGACGATTCCGGTAAATACTTCTAAGCAAACTGTACAATTTTGGGAAAACTGTTAAAATACACAATGATAGTTCCCAGAAATGATTAAGAACGTGAAGAAACACCTCAAGTACACGTAAATAGGTTCTTACTAAATTTACTGTCTTATTCAATCAGGGAGGTTCCCAGTGGAAAGCTGTGAAAACACGGAAATACTGGTAATATTTACTTCTCCCGGTACTTCCGGTGGGGTTTTCATGGGACTGTGCTTTGAAATATTAAGAGTTCATGCTACAGAGCTCAGAATTGGTGTTTAAATCCTTGGAATGACGAGAATAGTGTTTCTGTTTACAATTAAAGAGGATTGGCTTTGGCGGTTTTTTGTGTGAATCAGTTAAAATGGTGACGATTCCGGTAAATACTTCTAAGCAAACTGTCCAATTTTGGGAAAACTGTTAAAGTACACAATGATAGTTCCCAGAAATGATTAAGAACGTGTAAGAAACACCTCAAGTACACGTAAATAGGTTCTTACTACATTTACCGTCGTATTCAATCACGGAGGTTTCCAGGGGAAATCTGTGAAATGACACAAATACTGAAATGTTTACCTCTCCGGGTACTTCCGGTGGCGTTTTCACGAGACTGTGCTTTGAAATATTAAGACTTCATGCTTACAGGGCTCAGAATTGGTGTCTAAAGCCTTGGAATGACGAGAATAGTGTTGATGTTTACAATTAAGGAGGATTGGCTTTGGCGTTTTTTTGTGTGAATCAGTTAAAATGGTGACGATTCCGGTAAATACTTCTAAGCAAACTGTCTAATTTTGGTAAAACTGTTAAAGTACACAATGATAGTTCCCAGAAATGATTAAGAACGTGTAAGAAACACCTCAAGTACACGTAAATAGGTTCTTACTACATTTACCGTCGTATTCAATCACGGAGGTTTCCAGGGGAAATCTGTGAAATGACACAGATACTGAAATGTTTACATCTCCGGGTACTTCCGGTGGCGTTTTCACGGGACTGTGCTTTGAAATATTAAGAGTTCATGCTTACAGGGCTCAGAATTGGTGTCTAAAGCCTTGGAATGACGAGAATAGTGTTGATGTTTACAATTAAGGAGGATTGGCTTTGTCGTTTTTTTGTGTGAATCAGTTAAAATGGTGACGATTCCGGTAAATTCTTCTAAGCAAACTGTCTAATTTTGGTAAAACTATTAAAGTACACAATGATAGTTCCCAGAAATGATTAAGAACGTGTAAGAAACACCTCAAGTACACCTAAATAGATTCTTACTACATTTACTGTCGTATTCAATTACGGAGGTTTCCATTGGAAAGCTGTGAAATGCCGAAAATACTGGTAATATTTACATCTCCGGGTACTTCCGGTGGCGTTTTCACGGGACTGTACTTTGAAATATTAAGACTTCATGCTTACAGGGCTCAGAATTGGTGTCTAAAGCCTTGGAATGACGAGAATAGTGTTGATGTTTACAATTAAGGAGGATTGGCTTTGGCGTTTTTTTTGTGTGAATCAGTTAAAATGGTGACGATTCCGGTAAATACTTCTAAGCAAACTGTCTAATTTTGGTAAAACTGTTAAAATACACAATGATAGTTCCCAGAAATGATTAAGAACGTGTAAGAAACACCTCAAGTACACGTAAATAGTTTCTTACTAAATTTACTGTCTGTTTCAATCAGGGAGGTTTCCAGTGGAAAGCTGTGAAAAGACAGAAATACTGGTAATATTTAAGTCTCCGGGTACTTCCGGTGGCGTTTTCACGGGACTGTGGTTTGAAATATTAAGAGTTCATGCTTACAGAGCTCAGAATTGGTGTCTAAAGCCTTGGAAAGACGAGAATAGTGTTTCTGTTTACAATTACGGAGGATTGGCTTTGTCGTTTTTTTGTGTGAATCAGTTAAAATGGTGACGATTCCGGTAAATACTTCTAAGCAAACTGTCCAATTTTGGGAAAACTGTTAAAATACACAATGATAGTTCCCAGAAATGATTAAGAACGTGTAAGAAACACCTCAAGTACAAGTAAATAGATTCTTACTACATTTACTGTCGTATTCAATCACGGAGGTTTCCAGGGCAAAGCTGTGAAATGACCCAAATACTGGTAATATTTACCTCTCCGGGTACTTCCGGTGGCGTTTTCACGAGACTGTGCTTTGAAATATTAAGACTTCATGCTTACAGGGCTCAGAATTGGTGTCTAAAGCCTTGGAATGACGAGAATAGTGTTGAGTTTCACACTTAAGGAGGATTGGCTTTGGCGTTTTTTTGTGTGAATCAGTTAAAACGGTGACGATTCCGGTGAATACTTCTAAGCAAACTGTCTAATTTTGGTAAAACTGTTAAAATACACAATGAGAGTTCCCAGAAATGATTAAGAACGTGTAAGAAACACCTCAAGTACACGTAAATAGGTTCTTACTAAATTTACTCTCTTATTCAATCAGGGAGGTTTCCAGTGGAAAGCTGTGAAAAGACGGAAATACTGATAATATTTACGTCTCCCGGTACTTCCGGTGGCGTTTTCACGGGACTGTGCTTTGAAATATTAAGAGTTCATGCTTACAGAGCTCAGAATTGGTGTCTAAAGCCTTGGAATGACGAGAATAGTGTTTCTGTTTACAATTAAGGAGGATTGGCTTTGGCGTTTTTTTGTGTGAATCAGTTAAAATGGTGACGATTCCGGTAAATACTTCTAAGCAAACTGTCTAATTTTGGTAAAACTGTTAAAATACACAATGATAGTTCCCAGAAATGATTAAGAACGTGTAAGAAACACCTCAAGTACACGTAAATAGGTTCTTACTACATTTACCATCGTATTCTATCACGGAGGTTTCCAGAGGAAAGCTGTGTAATGCCGAAAATACTGGTAATATTTACATCTCCGGGTCCTTCCGGTAGCGTTTTCACGGGACTGTGCTTTGAAATATTAAGAGTTCATGCTTACAGAGCTCAGAATTGGTGTCTAAAGCCTTGGAATGACGAGAATAGTGTTGATGTTTACAATTAAGGAGGATTGGCTTTGTCGTTTTTTTGTGTGAATCAGTTAAAATGGTGACGATTCCGGTAAATACTTCTAAGCAAACTGTCTAATTTTGGTAAAACTGTTAAAGTACACAATGATAGTTCCCAGAAATGATTAAGAACGTGTAAGAAACACCTCAAGTACACGTAAATAGGTTCTTACTACATTTACCGTCGTATTCAATCACGGAGGTTTCCAGGGGAAATCTGTGAAATGACGCAAATACTGAAATGTTTACATCTCCGGGTACTTCCGGTGGCGTTTTCACGGGACTGTGCTTTGAAATATTAAGAGTTCATGCTTACAGGGCTCAGAATTGGTGTCTAAAGCCTTTGAATGACGAGAATAGTGTTGATGTTTACAATTAAGGAGGATTGGCTTTGTCGTTTTTTTGTGTGAATCAGTTAAAATGGTGACGATTCCGGTAAATACTTCTAAGCAAACTGTACAATTTTGGGAAAACTGTTAAAATACACAATGATAGTTCCCAGAAATGATTAAGAACGTGAAGAAACACCTCACGTACACGTAAATAGGTTCTTACTAAATTTACTGTCTTATTCAATCAGGGAAGTTCCCAGTGGAAAGCTGTGAAAACACGGAAATACTGGTAATATTTACTTCTCCCGGTACTTCCGGTGGGGTTTTCATGGGACTGTGCTTTGAAATATTAAGAGTTCATGCTACAGAGCTCAGAATTGGTGTCTAAATCCTTGGAATGACGAGAATAGTGTTTCTGTTTACAATTTAAGAGGATTGGCTTTGGCGTTTTTTTGTGTGAATCAGTTAAAATGGTGACGATTCCGGTAAATACTTCTAAGCAAACTGTCCAATTTTGGGAAAACTGTTAAAGTACACAATGATAGTTCCCAGAAATGATTAAGAACGTGTAAGAAACACCTCAAGTACACGTAAATATGTTCTTACTACATTTACCGTCGTATTCAATCACGGAGGTTTCCAGGGGAAATCTGTGAAATGACACAAATACTGAAATGTTTACATTTCCGGGTACTTCCGGTGGCGTTTTCACGGGACTGTGCTTTGAAATATTAAGAGTTCATGCTTACAGGGCTCAGAATTGGTGTCTAAAGCCTTGGAATGACGAGAATAGTGTTGATGTTTACAATTAAGGAGGATTGGCTTTGTCGTTTTTTTGTGTGAATCAGTTAAAATGGTGACGATTCCGGTAAATTCTTCTAAGCAAACTGTCTAATTTTGGTAAAACTATTAAAGTACACAATGATAGTTCCCAGAAATGATTAAGAACGTGTAAGAAACACCTCAAGTACACCTAAATAGATTCTTACTACATTTACTGTCGTATTCAATTACGGAGGTTTCCATTGGAAAGCTGTGAAATGCCGAAAATACTGGTAATATTTACATCTCCGGGTACTTCCGGTGGCGTTTTCACGGGACTGTACTTTGAAATATTAAGACTTCATGCTTACAGGGCTCAGAATTGGTGTCTAAAGCCTTGGAATGACGAGAATAGTGTTGATGTTTACAATTAAGGAGGATTGGCTTTGGCGTTTTTTTTGTGTGAATCAGTTAAAATGGTGACGATTCCGGTAAATACTTCTAAGCAAACTCTCTAATTTTGGTAAAACTGTTAAAATACACAATGATAGTTCCCAGAAATGATTAAGAACGTGTAAGAAACACCTCAAGTACACGTAAATAGTTTCTTACTAAATTTACTGTCTGTTTCAATCAGGGAGGTTTCCAGTGGAAAGCTGTGAAAAGACAGAAATACTGGTAATATTTAAGTCTCCGGGTACTTCCGGTGGCGTTTTCACGGGACTGTGGTTTGAAATATTAAGAGTTCATGCTTACAGAGCTCAGAATTGGTGTCTAAAGCCTTGGAATGACGAGAATAGTGTTTCTGTTTACAATTAAGGAGGATTTGCTTTGTCGTTTTTTTGTGTGAATCAGTTAAAATGGTGACGATTCCGGTAAATACTTCTAAGCAAACTGTCCAATTTAGGGAAAACTGTTAAAATACACAATGATAGTTCCCAGAAATGATTAAGAACGTGTAAGAAACACCTCAAGTACAAGTAAATAGATTCTTACTACATTTACTGTCGTATTCAATCACGGAGGTTTCCAGGGCAAAGCTGTGAAATGACCCAAATACTGGTAATATTTACCTCTCCGGGTACTTCCGGTGGCGTTTTCACGAGACTGTGCTTTGAAATATTAAGAGTTCATGCTTACAGAGCTCAGAATTGGTGTCTAAAGCCTTGGAATGACGAGAATAGTGTTGAGTTTCACACTTAAGGAGGATTGGCTTTGGCGTTTTTTTGTGTGAATCAGTTAAAACGGTGACGATTCCGGTGAATACTTCTAAGCAAACTGTCTAATTTTGGTAAAACTGTTAAAATACACAATGAGAGTTCCCAGAAATGATTAAGAACGTGTAAGAAACACCTCAAGTACACGTAAATAGGTTCTTACTAAATTTACTCTCTTATTCAATCAGGGAGGTTTCCAGTGGAAAGCTGTGAAAAGACGGAAATACTGATAATATTTACGTCTCCCGGTACTTCCGGTGGCGTTTTCACGGGACTGTGCTTTGAAATATTAAGAGTTCATGCTTACAGAGCTCAGAATTGGTGTCTAAAGCCTTGGAATGACGAGAATAGTGTTTCTGTTTACAATTAAGGAGGATTGGCTTTGGCGTTTTTTTGTGTGAATCAGTTAAAATGGTGACGATTCCGGTAAATACTTCTAAGCAAACTGTCTAATTTTGGTAAAACTGTTAAAATACACAATGATAGTTCCCAGAAATGATTAAGAACGTGTAAGAAACACCTCAAGTACACGTAAATAGGTTCTTACTACATTTACCATCGTATTCTATCACGGAGGTTTCCAGGGGAAAGCTGTGTAATGCCGAAAATACTGGTAATATTTACATCTCCGGGTCCTTCCGGTAGCGTTTTCACGGGACTGTGCTTTGAAATATTAAGAGTTCATGCTTACAGAGCTCAGAATTGGTGTCTAAAGCCTTGGAATGACGAGAATAGTGTTGATGTTTACAATTAAGGAGGATTGGCTTTGTCGTTTTTTTGTGTGAATCAGTTAAAATGGTGACGATTCCGGTAAATACTTCTAAGCAAACTGTCTAATTTTGGTAAAACTGTTAAAGTACACAATGATAGTTCCCAGAAATGATTAAGAACGTGTAAGAAACACCTCAAGTACACGTAAATAGGTTCTTACTACATTTACCGTCGTATTCAATCACGGAGGTTTCCAGGGGAAATCTGTGAAATGACGCAAATACTGAAATGTTTACATCTCCGGGTACTTCCGGTGGCGTTTTCACGGGACTGTGCTTTGAAATATTAAGAGTTCATGCTTACAGGGCTCAGAATTGGTGTCTAAAGCCTTTGAATGACGAGAATAGTGTTGATGTTTACAATTAAGGAGGATTGGCTTTGTCGTTTTTTTGTGTGAATCAGTTAAAATGGTGACGATTCCGGTAAATACTTCTAAGCAAACTGTACAATTTTGGGAAAACTGTTAAAATACACAATGATAGTTCCCAGAAATGATTAAGAACGTGAAGAAACACCTCACGTACACGTAAATAGGTTCTTACTAAATTTACTGTCTTATTCAATCAGGGAAGTTCCCAGTGGAAAGCTGTGAAAACACGGAAATACTGGTAATATTTACTTCTCCCGGTACTTCCGGTGGGGTTTTCATGGGACTGTGCTTTGAAATATTAAGAGTTCATGCTACAGAGCTCAGAATTGGTGTCTAAATCCTTGGAATGACGAGAATAGTGTTTCTGTTTACAATTTAAGAGGATTGGCTTTGGCGTTTTTTTGTGTGAATCAGTTAAAATGGTGACGATTCCGGTAAATACTTCTAAGCAAACTGTCCAATTTTGGGAAAACTGTTAAAGTACACAATGATAGTTCCCAGAAATGATTAAGAACGTGTAAGAAACACCTCAAGTACACGTAAATATGTTCTTACTACATTTACCGTCGTATTCAATCACGGAGGTTTCCAGGGGAAATCTGTGAAATGACACAAATACTGAAATGTTTACATTTCCGGGTACTTCCGGTGGCGTTTTCACGGGACTGTGCTTTGAAATATTAAGAGTTCATGCTTACAGGGCTCAGAATTGGTGTCTAAAGCCTTGGAATGACGAGAATAGTGTTGATGTTTACAATTAAGGAGGATTGGCTTTGTCGTTTTTTTGTGTGAATCAGTTAAAATGGTGACGATTCCGGTAAATTCTTCTAAGCAAACTGTCTAATTTTGGTAAAACTATTAAAGTACACAATGATAGTTCCCAGAAATGATTAAGAACGTGTAAGAAACACCTCAAGTACACCTAAATAGATTCTTACTACATTTACTGTCGTATTCAATTACGGAGGTTTCCATTGGAAAGCTGTGAAATGCCGAAAATACTGGTAATATTTACATCTCCGGGTACTTCCGGTGGCGTTTTCACGGGACTGTACTTTGAAATATTAAGACTTCATGCTTACAGGGCTCAGAATTGGTGTCTAAAGCCTTGGAATGACGAGAATAGTGTTGATGTTTACAATTAAGGAGGATTGGCTTTGGCGTTTTTTTTGTGTGAATCAGTTAAAATGGTGACGATTCCGGTAAATACTTCTAAGCAAACTCTCTAATTTTGGTAAAACTGTTAAAATACACAATGATAGTTCCCAGAAATGATTAAGAACGTGTAAGAAACACCTCAAGTACATGTAAATAGTTTCTTACTAAATTTACTGTCTGTTTCAATCAGGGAGGTTTCCAGTGGAAAGCTGTGAAAAGACAGAAATACTGGTAATATTTAAGTCTCCGGGTACTTCCGGTGGCGTTTTCACGGGACTGTGGTTTGAAATATTAAGAGTTCATGCTTACAGAGCTCAGAATTGGTGTCTAAAGCCTTGGAATGACGAGAATAGTGTTTCTGTTTACAATTAAGGAGGATTTGCTTTGTCGTTTTTTTGTGTGAATCAGTTAAAATGGTGACGATTCCGGTAAATACTTCTAAGCAAACTGTCCAATTTAGGGAAAACTGTTAAAATACACAATGATAGTTCCCAGAAATGATTAAGAACGTGTAAGAAACACCTCAAGTACAAGTAAATAGATTCTTACTACATTTACTGTCGTATTCAATCACGGAGGTTTCCAGGGCAAAGCTGTGAAATGACCCAAATACTGGTAATATTTACATCTCAGGGTACTTCCGGTGGCGTTTTCACGAGACTGTGCTTTGAAATATTAAGAGTTCATGCTTACAGAGCTCAGAATTGGTGTCTAAAGCCTTGGAATGACGAGAATAGTGTTTCTGTTTACAATTAAGGAGGATTGGCTTTGTCGTTTTTTTGTGTGAATCAGTTAAAATGGTGACGATTCCGGTAAATACTTCTAAGCAAACTGTCCAATTTTGGGAAAACTGTTAAAGTACACAATGATAGTTCCCAGAAATGATTAAGAACGTGTAAGAAACACCTCAAGTACACGTAAATAGGTTCTTACTATATTTACCGTCGTATTCAATCACGGAGGTTTCCAGGGGAAATCTGTGAAATGACGCAAATATTGAAATGTTTACATCTCCGGGTACTTCCGGTGGCGTTTTCACGGGACTGTGCTTTGAAATATTAAGAGGTCATGCTTACAGGGCTCAGAATTGGTGTCTAAACCCTTGGAATGACGAGAATAGTGTTGAGGTTTACAATTAAGGAGGATTGGCTTTGGCGATTTTTTGTGTGAATCAGTTAAAATGGTGACGATTCCGGTAAATACTTCTAAGCAAACTGTCCAATTTTGGGAAAACTGTTAAAATACACAATGATAGTTCCCAGAAATGATTAAGAACGTGAAGAAACACCTCAAGTACACGTAAATAGGTTCTTACTAAATTTACTGTCTTATTCAATCAGGGAGGTTCCCAGTGGAAAGCTGTGAAAAGATGGAAATACTGGTAATATTTACTTCTCCCGGTACTTCCGGTGGGGTTTCCATGGGACTGTGCTTTGAAATATTAAGAGTTCATGCTACAGAGCTCAGAATTGGTGTCTAAATCCTTGGAATGACGAGAATAGTGTTTCTGTTTACAATTAAGGAGGATTGGCTTTGGCGTTTTTTTGTGTGAATCAGTTAAAATGGTGACGATTCCGGTAAATACTTCTAAGCAAACTGTCTAATTTTGGTAAAACTGTTAAAATACACAATGATAGTTCCCAGAAATGATTAAGAACGTGTAAGAAACACCTCAAGTACAAGTAAATAGATTCTTACTACATTTACTGTCGTATTCAATCACGGAGTTTTCCAGGGGAAAGCTGTGAAATGACCCAAATACTGGTAATGTTTACCTCTCCGGGTACTTCCGGTGGCGTTTTCACGGGACTGTGGTTTGAAATATTAAGACTTCATGCTTACAGGGCTCAGAATTGGTGTCTAAAGCCTTGGAATTACGAGAATAGTGTTGATGTTTACAATTAAGGAGGATTGGCTTTGGCGTTTTTTTGTGTGAATCAGTTAAAATGGTGACGATTCCGGTAAATACTTCTAAGCAAACTGTCTAATTTTGGTAAAACTGTTAAAGTACACAATGATAGTTCCCAGAAATGATTAAGAACGTGTAAGAAACACCTCAAGTACACGTAAATAGGTTCTTACTACATTTACCGTGGTATTCAATCACGGAGGTTTCCAGGGGAAATCTGTGAAATGACGCAAATATTGAAATGTTTACATCTCCGGGTACTTCCGGTGGCGTTTTCACGGGACTGTGCTTTGAAATATTAAGAGTTCATGCTTACAGGGCTCAGAATTGGTGTCTAAACCCTTGGAATGACGAGAATAGTGTTGAGGTTTACAATTAAGGAGGATTGGCTTTGGCGTTTTTTTGTGTGAATCAGTTAAAATGGTGACGATTCCGGTAAATACTTCTAAGCAAACTGTCCAATTTTGGGAAAACTGTTAAAATACACAATGATAGTTCCCAGAAATGATTAAGAACGTGAAGAAACACCTCAAGTACACGGAAATAGGTTCTTACTAAATTTACTGTCTTATTCAATCAGGGAGGTTCCCAGTGGAAAGCTGTGAAAAGACAGAAATACTGGTAATATTTACGTCTCCGGGTACTTCCAGTGGCGTTTTCACGGGACTGTGCTTTGAAATATTAAGAGTTCATGCTTACAGAGCTCAGAATTGGTGTCTAAAGCCTTGGAATGACGAGAATAGTGTTTCTCTTTACAATTAAGGAGGATTGGCTTTGTCGTTTTTTTGTGTGAATCAGTTAAAATGGTGACGATTCCGGTGAATACTTCTAAGCAAACTGTCTAATTTTGGTAAAACTGTTAAAATACAAAATGATAGTTCCCAGAAATGATTAAGAACGTGTAAGAAACACCTCAAGTACACGTAAATAGGTTCTTACTAAATTTACTGTCTTATGCAATCAGGGAGGTTTCCAGTGGAAAGCTGTGAAAAGACAGAAATACTGATAATATTTACGTCTCCCGGTACTTCTGGTGGCGTTTTCACGGGACTGTGCTTTGAAATATTAAGAGTTCATGCTTACAGAGCTCAGAATTGGTGTCTAAAGCCTTGGAATGACGAGAATAGTGTTTCTGTTTACAATTAAGGAGGATTGGCTTTGGCGTTTTTTTGTGTGAATCAGTTAAAATGGTGACGATTCCGGTAAATACTTCTAAGCAAACTGTCTAATTTTGGTAAAACTGTTAAAATACACAATGATAGTGCCCAGAAATGATTAAGAACGTGTAAGAAACACCTCAAGTACACGTAAATAGGTTCTTACTACATTTACCATCGTATTCTATCACGGAGGATTCCAGGGGAAAGCTGTGAAATGCCGAAAATACTGGTAATATTTACGTCTCCAGGTCCTTCCGGTAGTGTTTTCACGGGACTGTGCTTTGAAATATTAAGAGTTCATGCTTACAGAGCTCAGAATTGGTGTCTAAAGCCTTGGAATGACGAGAATAGTGTTGATGTTTACAATTAAGGAGGATTGGCTTTGGCGTTTTTTTGTGTGAATCAGTTAAAATGGTGACGATTCCGGTAAATACTTCTAAGCAAACTGCCTAATTTTGGTAAAACTGTTAAAGTACACAATGATAGTTCCCAGAAATGATTAAGAACGTGTAAGAAACACCTCAAGTACACGTAAATAGGTTCTTACTACATTTACCGTCGTATTCAATCACGGAGGTTTCCAGGGGAAATCTGTGAAATGACGCAAATACTGAAATGTTTACATCTCCGGGTACTTCCGGTGGCGTTTTCACGGGACTATGCTTTGAAATATTAAGAGTTCATGCTAACAGGGCTCAGAATTGGTGTCTAAAGCCTTGGAATGACGAGAATAGTGTTTCTGTTTACAATTAAGGAGGATTGGCTTTGGCGTTTTTTTGTGTGAATCAGTTAAAATGGTGACGATTCCGGTAAATTCTTCTAAGCAAACTGTCTAATTTTGGTAAAACTGTTAAAATACACAATGATAGTTCCCAGAAATTGTTAAGAACGTGTAAGAAACAACTCAAGTACAAGTAAATACATTCTTACTACATTTACTGTCGTATTCTATCACGGACGTTTCCAGGGGAAAGCTGTGAAATGACGCAAATACCTGTAATATTTACGTCTCCGGGTACTTCCTGTGGCGTTTTCACGGGACTGTGCTTTGAAATATTAAGAGTTCATGCTTACAGAGCTCAGAATTGGTGTCTAAAGCCTTGGAATGACGAGAATAGTGTTTCTGTTTACAATTAAGGAGGATTGTCTTTGGCGTTTTCTTGTGTGAATCAGTTAAAATGGTGATGATTCCGGTAAATACTTCTAAGCAAACTGTCTAATTTTGGCAAAACTGTTAAAATACACAATGATAGTTCCCAGAAATGATTAAGAACGTGTAAGAAACACCTCAAGTACACGTAAATACATTCTTACTACATTTACTGTCGTATTCTATCACTGAAGTTTCCAGGGGAAAGCTGTGAAATGACGCAAATACTGGTAATATTTACGTCTCCGGGTACTTCCGGTGGCGTTTTCACGGGACTGTGCTTTGAAATATTAAGAGTTCATGCTTACAGAGCTCAGAATTGGTGTCTAAAGCCTTGGAATGACGAGAATAGTGTTGAGGTTTACAATTAAGGAGGATTGGCTTTGGCGTTTTTTTGTGTGTATCAGTTAAAATGGTGACGATTCCGGTAAATACTTCTAAGCAAACTGTCTAATTTTGGTAAAACTGTTAAAGTACACAATGATAGTTCCCAGAAATGATTAAGAACGTGTAAGAAACACCTCAAGTACACGTAAATAGTTTCTTACTACATTTACCGTCGTATTCAATCACGGAGGTTTCCAGGGGAAATCTGTGAAATGACGCAAATACTGAAATGTTTACATCTCCGGGTACTTCCGGTGGCGTTTTCACGGGACTGTGCTTTGAAATATTAAGAGTTCATGCTTACAGGGCTCAGAATTGGTGTCTAAAGCCTTGAAATGACGAGAATAGTGTTGATGTTTACAATTAAGGAGGATTGACTTTGGCGTTTTTTTGTGTGAATCAGTTAAAATGGTGACGATTCCGGTAAATACTTCTAAGCAAACTGTCCAATTTTGGGAAAACTGTTAAAATACACAATGATAGTTCCCAGAAATGATTAAGAACGTGAAGAAACACCTCAAGTACACGTAAATAGGTTCTTACTAAATTTACTGTCTTATTCAATCAGGGAGTTTCCCAGTGGAAATCTGTGAAAAGAGGGAAATACTGGTAATAATTACTTCTCCCGGTACTTCCGGTGGGGTTTTCAAGGGACTGTGCTTTGAAATATTAAGAGTTCATGCTACAGAGCTCAGAATTGGTGTCTAAATCCTTGGAATGACGAGAATAGTGTTTCTGTTTACAATTAAGGAGGATTGGCTTTGGCGTTTTTTTGTGTGAATCAGTTAAAATGGTGACGATTCCGGTAAATACTTCTAAGCAAACTGACTAATTTTGGTAAAACTGTTAAAATACACAATGATAGTTCCCAGAAATGATTAAGAACGTGTAAGAAACACCTCAAGTACAAGTAAATAGATTCTTACTACATTTACTGTCGTATTCAATCACAGAGTTTTCCAGGGGAAAGCTGTGAAATGACCCAAATACTGGTAATATTTACCTCTCCGGGTACTTCCGGTGGCGTTTTCACGGGACTGTGGTTTGAAATATTAAGACTTCATGCTTACAGGGCTCAGAATTGGTGTCTAAACCCTTGGAATGACGAGAATAGTGTTGAGGTTTACAATTAAGGAGGATTGGCTTTGGCGTTTTTTTGTGTGAATCAGTTAAAATGGTGACGATTCCGGTAAATTCTTCTAAGCAAACTGTCTAATTTTGGTAAAACTATTAAAGTACACAATGATAGTTCCCAGAAATGATTAAGAACGTGTAAGAAACACCTCAAGTACACCTAAATAGATTCTTACTACATTTACTGTCGTATTCAATCACGGAGTTTTCCATTGGAAAGCTGTGAAATGCCGAAAATACTGGTAATATTTACATCTCCGGGTACTTCCGGTGGCGTTTTCACGGGACTGTACTTTGAAATATTACGACTTCATGCTTACAGGGCTCAGAATTGGTGTCTAAAGCCTTGGAATGACGAGAATAGTGTTTCTGTTTACAATTAAGGAGGATTGGCTTTGGCGTTTTTTTTGTGTGAATCAGTTAAAATGGTGACGATTCCGGTAAATACTTCTAAGCAAACTGACTAATTTTGGTAAAACTGTTAAAATACACAATGATAGTTCCCAGAAATGATTAAGAACGTGTAAGAAACACCTCAAGTACACGTAAATAGTTTCTTACTAAATTTACTGTCTTACTCAATCAGGGAGGTTTCCAGTGGAAAGCTGTGAAAAGACAGAAATACTGGTAATATTTAAGTCTCCCGGTACTTCCGGTGGCGTTTTCACGGGACTGTGCTTTGAAATATTAAGAGTTCATGCTTACAGAGCTCAGAATTGGTGTCTAAAGCCTTGGAATGACGAGAATAGTGTTTCTGTTTACAATTAAGGAGGATTGGCTTTGGCGTTTTTTTTGTGTGAATCAGTTAAAATGGTGACGATTCCGGTAAATACTTCTAAGCAAACTGTCTAATTTTGGTAAAACTGTTAAAATACACAATGATAGTCCCCAGAAATGATTAAGAACGTGTAAGAAAAACCTCAAGTACACGTAAATAGTTTCTTACTACATTTACTGTCGTATTCAATCACGGAGGTTTCCAGGGGAAATCTGTGAAATGACGCAAATACTGAAATGTTTACAACTCCGGGTACTTCCGGTGGCATTTTCACGGGACTGTGCTTTGAAATATTAAGAGTTCATGCTTACAGGCCTCAGAATTGGTGTCTAAAGCCTTGGAATGACGAGAATAGTGTTGATGTTTACAATTAAGGAGGATTGACTTTGGCGTTTTTTTGTGTGAATCAGTTAAAATGGTGACGATTCCGGTAAATACTTCTAAGTAAACTGTCCAATTTTGGGAAAACTGTTAAAATACACAATGATAGTTCCCAGAAATGATTAAGAACGTGAAGAAACACCTCAAGTACACGTAAATAGGTTCTTACTAAATTTACTGTCTTATTCAATCAGGGAGTTTCCCAGTGGAAAGCTGTGAAAAGAGGGAAATACTGGTAATATTTACTTCTCCCGGTACTTCCAGTGGGGTTTTCATGGGACTGTGCTTTGAAATATTAAGAGTTCATGCTACAGAGCTCAGAATTGGTGTCTAAATCCTTGGAATGACGAGAATAGTGTTTCTGTTTACAATTAAGGAGGATTGGCTTTGGCGTTTTTTTGTGTGAATCAGTTAAAATGGTGACGATTCCGGTAAATACTTCTAAGCAAACTGACTAATTTTGGTAAAACTGTTAAAATACACAATGATAGTTCCCAGAAATGATTAAGAACGTGTAAGAAACACCTCAAGTACAAGTAAATAGATTCTTACTACATTTACTGTCGTATTCAATCACAGAGTTTTCCAGGGGAAAGCTGTGAAATGACCCAAATACTGGTAATATTTACCTCTCCGGGTACTTCCGGTGGCGTTTTCACGGGACTGTGGTTTGAAATATTAAGACTTCATGCTTACAGGGCTCAGAATTGGTGTCTAAACCCTTGGAATGACGAGAATAGTGTTGAGGTTTACAATTAAGGAGGATTGGCTTTGGCGTTTTTTTGTGTGAATCAGTAAAAATGGTGACGATTCCGGTAAATTCTTCTAAGCAAACTGTCTAATTTTGGTAAAACTGTTAAAGTACACAATGATAGTTCCCAGAAATGATTAAGAACGTGTAAGAAACACCTCAAGTACACCTAAATAGATTCTTACTACATTTACTGTCGTATTCAATCACGGAGTTTTCCATTGGAAAGCTGTGAAATGCCGAAAATACTGGTAATATTTACATCTCCGGGTACTTCCGGTGGCGTTTTCACGGGACTGTACTTTGAAATATTACGACTTCATGCTTACAGGGCTCAGAATTGGTGTCTAAAGCCTTGGAATGACGAGAATAGTGTTTCTGTTTACAATTAAGGAGGATTGGCTTTGGCGTTTTTTTTGTGTGAATCAGTTAAAATGGTGACGATTCCGGTAAATACTTCTAAGCAAACTGACTAATTTTGGTAAAACTGTTAAAATACACAATGATAGTTCCCAGAAATGATTAAGAACGTGTAAGAAACACCTCAAGTACACGTAAATAGTTTCTTACTAAATTTACTGTCTTACTCAATCAGGGAGGTTTCCAGTGGAAAGCTGTGAAAAGACAGAAATACTGGTAATATTTAAGTCTCCCGGTACTTCCGGTGGCGTTTTCACGGGACTGTGCTTTGAAATATTAAGAGTTCATGCTTACAGAGCTCAGAATTGGTGTCTAAAGCCTTGGAATGACGAGAATAGTGTTTCTGTTTACAATTAAGGAGGATTGGCTTTGGCGTTTTTTTTGTGTGAATCAGTTAAAATGGTGACGATTCCGGTAAATACTTCTAAGCAAACTGTCTAATTTTGGTAAAACTGTTAAAATACACAATGATAGTCCCCAGAAATGATTAAGAACGTGTAAGAAACACCTCAAGTACACGTAAATAGGTTCTTACTACATTTACCATCGTATTCTATCACGGAGGTTTCCAGGGGAAAGCTGTGAAATGCCGAAAATACTGGTAATATTTACGTCTCCGGGTCCTTCCGGTAGTGTTTTCACGGGACTGTGCTTTGAAATATTAAGAGTTCATGCTTACAGAGCTCAGAATTGGTGTCTAAAGCCTTGGAATGACGAGAATAGTGTTGAGGTTTACAATTAAGGAGGATTGGCTTTGGCGTTTTTTTGTGTGAATCAGTTAAAATGGTGACGATTCCGGTAAATACTTCTAAGCAAACTGTCTAATTTTGGTAAAACTGTTAAAGTACACAATGATAGTTCCCAGAAATGATTAAGAACGTGTAAGAAACACCTCAAGTACACGTAAATAGTTTCTTACTACATTTACCGTCGTATTCAATCACGGAGGTTTCCAGGGGAAATCTGTGAAATGACGCAAATACTGAAATGTTTACATCTCCGGGTACTTCCGGTGGCGTTTTCACGGGACTGTGCTTTGAAATATTAAGAGTTCATGCTTACAGGGCTCAGAATTGGTGTCTAAAGCCTTGAAATGACGAGAATAGTGTTGATGTTTACAATTAAGGAGGATTGACTTTGGCGTTTTTTTGTGTGAATCAGTTAAAATGGTGACGATTCCGGTAAATACTTCTAAGCAAACTGTCCAATTTTGGGAAAACTGTTAAAATACACAATGATAGTTCCCAGAAATGATTAAGAACGTGAAGAAACACCTCAAGTACACGTAAATAGGTTCTTACTAAATTTACTGTCTTATTCAATCAGGGAGTTTCCCAGTGGAAAGCTGTGAAAAGAGGGAAATACTGGTAATATTTACTTCTCCCGGTACTTCCGGTGGGGTTTTCATGGGACTGTGCTTTGAAATATTAAGAGTTCATGCTACAGAGCTCAGAATTGGTGTCTAAATCCTTGGAATGACGAGAATAGTGTTTCTGTTTACAATTAAGGAGGATTGGCTTTGGCGTTTTTTTGTGTGAATCAGTTAAAATGGTGACGATTCCGGTAAATACTTCTAAGCAAACTGACTAATTTTGGTAAAACTGTTAAAATACACAATGATAGTTCCCAGAAATGATTAAGAACGTGTAAGAAACACCTCAAGTACAAGTAAATAGATTCTTACTACATTTACTGTCGTATTCAATCACAGAGTTTTCCAGGGGAAAGCTGTGAAATGACCCAAATACTGGTAATATTTACCTCTCCGGGTACTTCCGGTGGCGTTTTCACGGGACTGTGGTTTGAAATATTAAGACTTCATGCTTACAGGGCTCAGAATTGGTGTCTAAACCCTTGGAATGACGAGAATAGTGTTGAGGTTTACAATTAAGGAGGATTGGCTTTGGCATTTTTTTGTGTGAATCAGTTAAAATGGTGACGATTCCGGTAAATTCTTCTAAGCAAACTGTCTAATTTTGGTAAAACTGTTAAAGTACACAATGATAGTTCCCAGAAATGATTAAGAACGTGTAAGAAACACCTCAAGTACACCTAAATAGATTCTTACTACATTTACTGTCGTATTCAATCACGGAGTTTTCCATTGGAAAGCTGTGAAATGCCGAAAATACTGGTAATATTTACATCTCCGGGTACTTCCGGTGGCGTTTTCACGGGACTGTACTTTGAAATATTACGACTTCATGCTTACAGGGCTCAGAATTGGTGTCTAAAGCCTTGGAATGACGAGAATAGTGTTTCTGTTTACAATTAAGGAGGATTGGCTTTGGCGTTTTTTTTGTGTGAATCAGTTAAAATGGTGACGATTCCGGTAAATACTTCTAAGCAAACTGACTAATTTTGGTAAAACTGTTAAAATACACAATGATAGTTCCCAGAAATGATTAAGAACGTGTAAGAAACACCTCAAGTACACGTAAATAGTTTCTTACTAAATTTACTGTCTTACTCAATCAGGGAGGTTTCCAGTGGAAAGCTGTGAAAAGACAGAAATACTGGTAATATTTAAGTCTCCCGGTACTTCCGGTGGCGTTTTCACGGGACTGTGCTTTGAAATATTAAGAGTTCATGCTTACAGAGCTCAGAATTGGTGTCTAAAGCCTTGGAATGACGAGAATAGTGTTTCTGTTTACAATTAAGGAGGATTGGCTTTGGCGTTTTTTTTGTGTGAATCAGTTAAAATGGTGACGATTCCGGTAAATACTTCTAAGCAAACTGTCTAATTTTGGTAAAACTGTTAAAATACACAATGATAGTCCCCAGAAATGATTAAGAACGTGTAAGAAACACCTCAAGTACACGTAAATAGGTTCTTACTACATTTACCATCGTATTCTATCACGGAGGTTTCCAGGGGAAAGCTGTGAAATGCCGAAAATACTGGTAATATTTACGTCTCCGGGTCCTTCCGGTAGTGTTTTCACGGGACTGTGCTTTGAAATATTAAGAGTTCATGCTTACAGAGCTCAGAATTGGTGTCTAAAGCCTTGGAATGACGAGAATAGTGTTGAGGTTTACAATTAAGGAGGATTGGCTTTGGCGTTTTTTTGTGTGAATCAGTTAAAATGGTGACGATTCCGGTAAATACTTCTAAGCAAACTGTCTAATTTTGGTAAAACTGTTAAAGTACACAATGATAGTTCCCAGAAATGATTAAGAACGTGTAAGAAACACCTCAAGTACACGTAAATAGTTTCTTACTACATTTACCGTCGTATTCAATCACGGAGGTTTCCAGGGGAAATCTGTGAAATGACGCAAATACTGAAATGTTTACATCTCCGGGTACTTCCGGTGGCGTTTTCACGGGACTGTGCTTTGAAATATTAAGAGTTCATGCTTACAGGGCTCAGAATTGGTGTCTAAAGCCTTGAAATGACGAGAATAGTGTTGATGTTTACAATTAAGGAGGATTGGCTTTGGCGTTTTTTTGTGTGAATCAGTTAAAATGGTGACGATTCCGGTAAATACTTCTAAGCAAACTGTCCAATTTTGGGAAAACTGTTAAAATACACAATGATAGTTCCCAGAAATGATTAAGAACGTGAAGAAACACCTCAAGTACACGTAAATAGGTTCTTACTAAATTTACTGTCTTATTCAATCAGGGAGGTTCCCAGTGGAAAGCTGTGAAAAGAGGGAAATACTGGTAATATTTACTTCTCCCGGTACTTCCGGTGGGGTTTTCATGGGACTGTGCTTTGAAATATTAAGAGTTCATGCTACAGAGCTCAGAATTGGTGTCTAAATCCTTGGAATGACGAGAATAGTGTTTCTGTTTACAATTAAGGAGGATTGGCTTTGGCGTTTTTTTTGTGTGAATCAGTTAAAATGGTGACGATTCCGGTAAATACTTCTAAGCAAACTGACTAATTTTGGTAAAACTGTTAAAATACACAATGATAGTTCCCAGAAATGATTAAGAACGTGTAAGAAACACCTCAAGTACAAGTAAATAGATTCTTACTACATTTACTGTCGTATTCAATCACGGAGTTTTCCATGGGAAAGCTGTGAAATGACCCAAATACTGGTAATATTTACCTCTCCGGGTACTTCCGGTGGCGTTTTCACGGGACTGTGGTTTGAAATATTAAGACTTCATGCTTACAGGGCTCAGAATTGGTGTCTAAACCCTTGGAATGACGAGAATAGTGTTGAGGTTTACAATTAAGGAGGATTGGCTTTGGCGTTTTTTTGTGTGAATCAGTTAAAATGGTGACGATTCCGGTAAATTCTTCTAAGCAAACTGTCTAATTTTGGTAAAACTGTTAAAGTACACAATGATAGTTCCCAGAAATGATTAAGAACGTAAGAAACACCTCAAGTACACCTAAATAGATTCTTACTACATTTACTGTCGTATTCAATTACGGAGGTTTCCATTGGAAAGCTGTGAAATGCCGAAAATACTGGTAATATTTACATCTCCGGGTACTTCCGGTGGCGTTTTCACGGGACTGTACTTTGAAATATTACGACTTCATGCTTACAGGGCTCAGAATTGGTGTCTAAAGCCTTGGAATGACGAGAATAGTGTTGATGTTTACAATTCAGGAGGATTGGCTTTGGCGTTTTTTTTGTGTGAATCAGTTAAACTGGTGACGATTCCGGTAAATACTTCTAAGCAAACTGTCTAATTTTGGTAAAACTGATAAATACACAATGATAGTTCCCAGAAATGATTAAGAACGTGTAAGAAACACCTCAAGTACACGTAAATAGGTTCTTACTAAATTTACTGTCTTATTCAATCAGGGAGGTTTCCAGTGGAAAGCTGTGAAAAGACAGAAATACTGGTAATATTTAAGTCTCCCGGTACTTCCGGTGGCGTTTTCACGGGACTGTGCTTTGAAATATTAAGAGTTCATGCTTACAGAGCTCAGAATTGGTGTCTAAAGCCTTGGAATGACGAGAATAGTGTTTCTGTTTACAATTAAGGAGGATTGGCTTTGGCGTTTTTTTGTGTGAATCAGTTAAAATGGTGACGATTCCGGTGAATACTTCAAAGCAAACTGTCTAATTTTGGTAAAATTGTTAAAATACACAATGATAGTTCCCAGAAATGATTAAGAACGTGTAAGAAACACCTCAAGTACAAGTAAATAGATTCTTACTACATTTACTGTCGTATTCAATCAGGGAGTTTTCAGGGGAAAGCTGTGAAATGACCCAAATACTGGTAATATTTACCTCTCCGGGTACTTCCGGTGGCGTTTTCACGGGACTGTGGTTTGAAATATTAAGACTTCATGCTTACAGGGCTCAGAATTGGTGTCTAAAGCCTTGGAATGACGAGAATAGTGTTGAGGTTTACAATTAAGGAGGATTGGCTTTGGCGTTTTTTTGTGTGAATCAGTTAAAATGGTGACGATTCCGGTAAATACTTCTAAGCAAACTGTCTAATTTTGGTAAAACTGTTAAAGTACACAATGATAGTTCCCAGAAATGATTAAGAACGTGTAAGAAACACCTCAAGTACACGTAAATAAGTTCTTACTACATTTACCATCGTATTCAATCACGGAGGTTTCCAGGGGAAATCTGTGAAATGACCCAAATACTGGTAATATTTACATCTCCGGGTACTTCCGGTGGCGTTTTCACGGGACTGTGCTTTGAAATATTAAGAGTTCATGCTTACAGGGCTCAGAATTGGTGTCTAAAGCCTTGGAATGACGAGAATAGTGTTGATGTTTACAATTAAGGAGGATTGGCTTTGTCGTTTTTTTGTGTGAATCAGTTAAAATGGTGATGATTCCGGTAAATACTTCTAAGCAAACTGTCCAATTTTGGGAAAACTGTCAAAATACACAATGATAGTTCCCAGAAATGATTAAGAACGTGAAGAAACACCTCAAGTACACGTAAATAGGTTCTTACTAAATTTACTGTCTTATTCAATCAGGGAGGTTCCCAGTGGAAAGCTGTGAGAAGAGGGAAATACTGGTAATATTAACTTCTCCCGGTACTTCCGGTGGGGTTTTCATGGGACTGTGCTTTGAAATATTAAGAGTTCATGCTACAGAGCTCAGAATTGGTGTCTAAATCCTTGGAATGACGAGAATAGTGTTTCTGTTTACAATTAAGGAGGATTGGCTTTGGCGTTTTTTTTGTGTGAATCAGTTAAAATGGTGACGATTCCGGTAAATACTTCTAAGCAAACTGACTAATTTTGGTAAAACTGTTAAAATACACAATGATAGTTCCCAGAAATGATTAAGAACGTGTAAGAAACACCTCAAGTACAAGTAAATAGTTTCTTACTACATTTACCGTCGTATTCAATCACGGAGGTTTCCAGGGGAAATCTGTGAAATGACGCAAATACTGAAATGTTTACAACTCCGGGTACTTCCGGTGGCGTTTTCACGGGACTGTGCTTTGAAATATTAAGAGTTCATGCTTACAGGGCTCAGAATTGGTGTCTAAAGCCTTGAAATGACGAGAATAGTGTTTCTGTTTACAATTAAGGAGGATTGGCTTTGGCGTTTTTTTGTGTGAATCAGTTAAAATGGTGACGATTCCGGTAAATACTTCTAAGCAAACTGTCCAATTTTGGGAAAACTGTTAAAATACACAATGATAGTTCCCAGAAATGATTAAGAACGTGAAGAAACACCTCAAGTACACGTAAATAGGTTCTTACTAAATTTACTGTCTTATTCAATCAGGGAGGTTCCCAGTGGAAAGCTGTGAAAAGAGGGAAATACTGGTAATATTTACTTCTCCCGGTACTTCCGGGGGGTTTTCATGGGACTGTGCTTTGAAATATTAAGAGTTCATGCTACAGAGCTCAGAATTGGTGTCTAAATCCTTGGAATGACGAGAATAGTGTTTCTGTTTACAATTAAGGAGGATTGGCTTTGGCGTTTTTTTTGTGTGAATCAGTTAAAATGGTGACGATTCCGGTAAATACTTCTAAGCAAACTGACTAATTTTGGTAAAACTGTTAAAATACACAATGATAGTTCCCAGAAATGATTAAGAACGTGTAAGAAACACCTCAAGTACAAGTAAATAGATTCTTACTACATTTACTGTCGTATTCAATCACGGAGTTTTCCATGGGAAAGCTGTGAAATGACCCAAATACTGGTAATATTTACCTCTCCGGGTACTTCCGGTGGCGTTTTCACGGGACTGTGGTTTGAAATATTAAGACTTCATGCTTACAGGGCTCAGAATTGGTGTCTAAACCCTTGGAATGACGAGAATAGTGTTGAGGTTTACAATTAAGGAGGATTGGCTTTGGCGTTTTTTTGTGTGAATCAGTTAAAATGGTGACGATTCCGGTAAATTCTTCTAAGCAAACTGTCTAATTTTGGTAAAACTGTTAAAGTACACAATGATAGTTCCCAGAAATGATTAAGAACGTAAGAAACACCTCAAGTACACCTAAATAGATTCTTACTACATTTACTGTCGTATTCAATTACGGAGGTTTCCATTGGAAAGCTGTGAAATGCCGAAAATACTGGTAATATTTACATCTCCGGGTACTTCCGGTGGCGTTTTCACGGGACTGTACTTTGAAATATTACGACTTCATGCTTACAGGGCTCAGAATTGGTGTCTAAAGCCTTGGAATGACGAGAATAGTGTTGATGTTTACAATTCAGGAGGATTGGCTTTGGCGTTTTTTTTGTGTGAATCAGTTAAACTGGTGACGATTCCGGTAAATACTTCTAAGCAAACTGTCTAATTTTGGTAAAACTGATAAATACACAATGATAGTTCCCAGAAATGATTAAGAACGTGTAAGAAACACCTCAAGTACACGTAAATAGGTTCTTACTAAATTTACTGTCTTATTCAATCAGGGAGGTTTCCAGTGGAAAGCTGTGAAAAGACAGAAATACTGGTAATATTTAAGTCTCCCGGTACTTCCGGTGGCGTTTTCACGGGACTGTGCTTTGAAATATTAAGAGTTCATGCTTACAGAGCTCAGAATTGGTGTCTAAAGCCTTGGAATGACGAGAATAGTGTTTCTGTTTACAATTAAGGAGGATTGGCTTTGGCGTTTTTTTGTGTGAATCAGTTAAAATGGTGACGATTCCGGTGAATACTTCAAAGCAAACTGTCTAATTTTGGTAAAATTGTTAAAATACACAATGATAGTTCCCAGAAATGATTAAGAACGTGTAAGAAACACCTCAAGTACAAGTAAATAGATTCTTACTACATTTACTGTCGTATTCAATCAGGGAGTTTTCCAGGGGAAAGCTGTGAAATGACCCAAATACTGGTAATATTTACCTCTCCGGGTACTTCCGGTGGCGTTTTCACGGGACTGTGGTTTGAAATATTAAGACTTCATGCTTACAGGGCTCAGAATTGGTGTCTAAAGCCTTGGAATGACGAGAATAGTGTTGAGGTTTACAATTAAGGAGGATTGGCTTTGGCGTTTTTTTGTGTGAATCAGTTAAAATGGTGACGATTCCGGTAAATACTTCTAAGCAAACTGTCTAATTTTGGTAAAACTGTTAAAGTACACAATGATAGTTCCCAGAAATGATTAAGAACGTGTAAGAAACACCTCAAGTACACGTAAATAAGTTCTTACTACATTTACCATCGTATTCAATCACGGAGGTTTCCAGGGGAAATCTGTGAAATGACCCAAATACTGGTAATATTTACATCTCCGGGTACTTCCGGTGGCGTTTTCACGGGACTGTGCTTTGAAATATTAAGAGTTCATGCTTACAGGGCTCAGAATTGGTGTCTAAAGCCTTGGAATGACGAGAATAGTGTTGATGTTTACAATTAAGGAGGATTGGCTTTGTCGTTTTTTTGTGTGAATCAGTTAAAATGGTGATGATTCCGGTAAATACTTCTAAGCAAACTGTCCAATTTTGGGAAAACTGTCAAAATACACAATGATAGTTCCCAGAAATGATTAAGAACGTGAAGAAACACCTCAAGTACACGTAAATAGGTTCTTACTAAATTTACTGTCTTATTCAATCAGGGAGGTTCCCAGTGGAAAGCTGTGAGAAGAGGGAAATACTGGTAATATTAACTTCTCCCGGTACTTCCGGTGGGGTTTTCATGGGACTGTGCTTTGAAATATTAAGAGTTCATGCTACAGAGCTCAGAATTGGTGTCTAAATCCTTGGAATGACGAGAATAGTGTTTCTGTTTACAATTAAGGAGGATTGGCTTTGGCGTTTTTTTTGTGTGAATCAGTTAAAATGGTGACGATTCCGGTAAATACTTCTAAGCAAACTGACTAATTTTGGTAAAACTGTTAAAATACACAATGATAGTTCCCAGAAATGATTAAGAACGTGTAAGAAACACCTCAAGTACAAGTAAATAGATTCTTACTACATTTACTGTCGTATTCAATCACGGAGTTTTCCAGGGGAAAGCTGTGAAATGACCCAAATACTGGTAATATTTACCTCTCCGGGTACTTCCGGTGGCGTTTTCACGGGACTGTGGTTTGAAATATTAAGACTTCATGCTTACAGGGCTCAGAATTGGTGTCTAAACCCTTGGAATGACGAGAATAGTGTTGAGGTTTACAATTAAGGAGGATTGGCTTTGGCGTTTTTTTGTGTGAATCAGTTAAAATGGTGACGATTCCGGTAAATTCTTCTAAGCAAACTGTCTAATTTTGGTAAAACTGTTAAAGTACACAATGATAGTTCCCAGAAATGATTAAGAACGTGTAAGAAACACCTCAAGTACACCTAAATAGATTCTTACTACATTTACTGTCGTATTCAATTACGGAGGTTTCCATTGGAAAGCTGTGAAATGCCGAAAATACTGGTAATATTTACATCTCCGGGTACTTCCGGTGGCGTTTTCACGGGACTGTACTTTGAAATATTACGACTTCATGCTTACAGGGCTCAGAATTGGTGTCTAAAGCCTTGGAATGACGAGAATAGTGTTGATGTTTACAATTCAGGAGGATTGGCTTTGGCGTTTTTTTTGTGTGAATCAGTTAAAATGGTGACGATTCCGGTAAATACTTCTAAGCAAACTGTCTAATTTTGGGAAAACTGTTAAAATACACAATGATAGTTCCCAGAAATGATTAAGAACGTGTAAGAAACACCTCAAGTACACCTAAATAGGTTCTTACTAAATTTACTGTCTTATTCAATCAGGGAGGTTCCCAGTGGAAAGCTGTGAAAAGACAGAAATACTGGTAATATTTAAGTCTCCCGGTACTTCCGGTGGCGTTTTCACGGGACTGTGCTTTGAAATATTAAGAGTTCATGCTTACAGAGCTCAGAATTGGTGTCTAAAGCCTTGGAATGACGAGAATAGTGTTTCTGTTTACAATTAAGGAGGATTGTCTTTGGCGTTTTTTTGTGTGAATCAGTTAAAATGGTGACGATTCCGGTGAATACTTCAAAGCAAACTGTCTAATTTTGGTAAAATTGTTAAAATACACAATGATAGTTCCCAGAAATGATTAAGAACGTGTAAGAAACACCTCAAATACACGTAAATAGGTTCTTAGTAAATTTACTGTCTTATTCAATCAGGGACGTTTCCAGTGGAAAGCTGTGAAAAGACGGAAATACTGGTAATATTTACGTCTCCGGATCCTTCCGGTAGCGTTTTCACGGGACTGTGCTTTGAAAGATTAAGAGTTCATGCTTACAGAGCTCAGAATTGGTGTCTAAAGCCTTGGAATGTCGAGAATAGTGTTTCTGTTTACAATTAAGGAGGATTTGCTTTGGCGTTTTTTTGTGTGAATCAGTTAAAATGGTGACGATTCCGGTAAATTCTTCTAAGCAAACTATCTAATTTTGGTAAAACTGTTAAAATACACAATGATAGTTCCCAGAAATGATTAAGAACGTGTAAGAAACACCTCAAGTACACGTAAATAGTTTCTTACTAAATTTACTGTCTTATTCAATCAGGGAGATTTCCAGTGGAAAGCTGTGAAAAGACAGAAATACTGGTAATATTTACATCTCCGGGTACTTCCGGTGGCGTTTTCACGGGACTGTGCTTTGAAATATTAAGAGTTCATGCTTACAGAGCTCAGAATTGGTGTCTAAAGCCTTGGAATGACGAGAATAGTGTTGAGGTTTACAATTAAGGAGGATTGGCTTTGGCGTTTTTTTGTGTGAATCAGTTAAAATGGTGACGATTCCGGTAAATACTTCTAAGCAAGCTGTCTAATTTTGGTAAAACTGTTAAAGTACACAATGATAGTTCCCAGAAATGATTAAGAACTTGTAAGAAACACCTCAAGTACACGTAAATAAGTTCTTACTACATTTACCATCGTATTCAATCACGGAGGTTTCCAGGGGAAATCTGTGAAATGACGCAAATACTGGTAATATTTACATCTCCGGGTACTTCCGGTGGCGTTTTCACGGGACTGTGCTTTGAAATATTAAGAGTTCATGCTTACAGGGCTCAGAATTGGTGTCTAAAGCCTTGGAATGACGAGAATAGTGTTGATGTTTACAATTAAGGAGGATTGGCTTTGTCGTTTTTTTGTGTGAATCAGTTAAAATGGTGATGATTCCGGTAAATACTTCTAAGCAAACTGTCCAATTTTGGGAAAACTGTTAAAATACACAATGATAGTTCCCAGAAATGATTAAGAACGTGAAGAAACACCTCAAGTACACGTAAATAGGTTCTTACTAAATTTACTGTCTTATTCAATCAGGGAGGTTCCCAGTGGAAAGCTGTGAGAAGAGGGAAATACTGGTAATATTTACTTCTCCCGGTACTTCCGGTGGGGTTTTCATGGGACTGTGCTTTGAAATATTAAGAGTTCATGCTACAGAGCTCAGAATTGGTGTCTAAATCCTTGGAATGACGAGAATAGTGTTTCTGTTTACAATTAAGGAGGATTGGCTTTGGCGTTTTTTTTTGTGTGAATCAGTTAAAATGGTGACGATTCCGGTAAATACTTCTAAGCAAACTGACTAATTTTGGTAAAACTGTTAAAATACACAATGATAGTTCCCAGAAATGATTAAGAACGTGTAAGAAACACCTCAAGTACAAGTAAATAGATTCTTACTACATTTACCGTGGTATTCAATCACGGAGGTTTCCAGGGGAAATCTGTGAAATGACGCAAATATTGAAATGTTTACATCTCCGGGTACTTCCGGTGGCGTTTTCACGGGACTGTGCTTTGAAATATTAAGAGTTCATGCTTACAGGGCTCAGAATTGGTGTCTAAACCCTTGGAATGACGAGAATAGTGTTGAGGTTTACAATTAAGGAGGATTGGCTTTGGCGTTTTTTTGTGTGAATCAGTTAAAATGGTGACGATTCCGGTAAATACTTCTAAGCAAACTGTCCAATTTTGGGAAAACTGTTAAAATACACAATGATAGTTCCCAGAAATGATTAAGAACGTGAAGAAACACCTCAAGTACACGGAAATAGGTTCTTACTAAATTTACTGTCTTATTCAATCAGGGAGGTTCCCAGTGGAAAGCTGTGAAAAGACAGAAATACTGGTAATATTTACGTCTCCGGGTACTTCCAGTGGCGTTTTCACGGGACTGTGCTTTGAAATATTAAGAGTTCATGCTTACAGAGCTCAGAATTGGTGTCTAAAGCCTTGGAATGACGAGAATAGTGTTTCTCTTTACAATTAAGGAGGATTGGCTTTGTCGTTTTTTTTGTGTGAATCAGTTAAAATGGTGACGATTCCGGTAAATACTTCTAAGCAAACTGTCTAATTTTGGTAAAACTGTTAAAATACAAAATGATAGTTCCAAGAAATGATTAAGAACGTGTAAGAAACACCTCAAGTACACGTAAATAGGTTCTTACTACATTTACCATCGTATTCTATCACGGAGGATTCCAGGGGAAAGCTGTGAAATGCCGAAAATACTGGTAATATTTACGTCTCCGGGTCCTTCCGGTAGTGTTTTCACGGGACTGTGCTTTGAAATATTAAGAGTTCATGCTTACAGAGCTCAGAATTGGTGTCTAAAGCCTTGGAATGACGAGAATAATGTTGATGTTTACAATTAAGGAGGATTGGCTTTGGCGTTTTTTTGTGTGAATCAGTTAAAATGGTGACGATTC
Organism: Myotis daubentonii; assembly: GCF_963259705.1. Taxonomy (NCBI): domain Eukaryota; kingdom Metazoa; phylum Chordata; class Mammalia; order Chiroptera; family Vespertilionidae; genus Myotis; species Myotis daubentonii. The sequence goes on along the minus strand of NC_081853.1, from coordinate 60,033 downwards.
CGGTAAATACTTCTAAGCAAACTGTCCAATTTTGGGAAAACTGTTAAAATACACAATGATAGTTCCCAGAAATGATTAAGAACGTGTAAGAAACACCTCAAGTACAAGTAAATAGATTCTTACTACATTTACTGTCGTATTCAATCACGGAGTTTTCCAAGGGAAAGCTGTGAAATGACCCAAATACTGGTAATATTTACCTCTCCGGGTACTTCCGGTGGCGTTTTCACGGGACTGTGCTTTGAAATATTAAGAGTTCATGCTTACAGGCCTCAGAATTGGTGTCTAAAGCCTTGGAATGACGAGAATAGTGTTGATGTTTACAATTAAGGAGGATTGGCTTTGGCGTTTTTTTGTGTGAATCAGTTAAAATGGTGACGATTCCGGTAAATACTTCTAAGCAAACTGTCCAATTTTGGGAAAACTGTTAAAATACACAATGATAGTTCCCAGAAATGATTAAGAACGTGAAGAAACACATCAAGTACACGTAAATAGGTTCTTACTAAATTTACTGTCTTATTCAATCAGGGAGTTTCCCAGTGGAAAGCTGTGAAAAGAGGGAAATACTGGTAATATTTACTTCTCCCGGTACTTCCGGTGGGGTTTTCATGGGACTGTGCTTTGAAATATTAAGAGTTCATGCTACAGAGCTCAGAATTGGTGTCTAAATCCTTGGAATGACGAGAATAGTGTTTCTGTTTACAATTAAGGAGGATTGGCTTTGGCGTTTTTTTGTGTGAATCAGTTAAAATGGTGACGATTCCGGTAAATACTTCTAAGCAAACTGACTAATTTTGGTAAAACTGTTAAAATACACAATGATAGTTCCCAGAAATGATTAAGAACGTGTAAGAAACACCTCAAGTACAAGTAAATAGATTCTTACTACATTTACTGTCGTATTCAATCACAGATTTTTCCAGGGGAAAGCTGTGAAATGACCCAAATACTGGTAATATTTACCTCTCCGGGTACTTCCGGTGGCGTTTTCACGGGACTGTGGTTTGAAATATTAAGACTTCATGCTTACAGGGCTCAGAATTGGTGTCTAAACCCTTGGAATGACGAGAATAGTGTTGAGGTTTACAATTAAGGAGGATTGGCTTTGGCGTTTTTTTGTGTGAATCAGTTAAAATGGTGACGATTCCGGTAAATTCTTCTAAGCAAACTGTCTAATTTTGGTAAAACTGTTAAAGTACACAATGATAGTTCCCAGAAATGATTAAGAACGTGTAAGAAACACCTCAAGTACACCTAAATAGATTCTTACTACATTTACTGTCGTATTCAATCACGGAGGTTTCCATTGGAAAGCTGTGAAATGCCGAAAATACTGGTAATATTTACATCTCCGGGTACTTCTGGTGGCGTTTTCACGGGACTGTACTTTGAAATATTACGACTTCATGCTTACAGGGCTCAGAATTGGTGTCTAAAGCCTTGGAATGACGAGAATAGTGTTTCTGTTTACAATTAAGGAGGATTGGCTTTGGCGTTTTTTTTGTGTGAATCAGTTAAAATGGTGACGATTCCGGTAAATACTTCTAAGCAAACTGACTAATTTTGGTAAAACTGTTAAAATACACAATGATAGTTCCCAGAAATGATTAAGAACGTGTAAGAAACACCTCAAGTACACGTAAATAGTTTCTTACTAAATTTACTCTCTTACTCAATCAGGGAGGTTTCCAGTGGAAAGCTGTGAAAAGACAGAAATACTGGTAATATTTAAGTCTCCCGGTACTTCCGGTGGCGTTTTCACGGGACTGTGCTTTGAAATATTAAGAGTTCATGCTTACAGAGCTCAGAATTGGTGTCTAAAGCCTTGGAATGACGAGAATAGTGTTTCTGTTTACAATTAAGGAGGATTGGCTTTGGCGTTTTTTTTGTGTGAATCAGTTAAAATGGTGACGATTCCGGTAAATACTTCTAAGCAAACTGTCTAATTTTGGTAAAACTGTTAAAATACACAATGATAGTCCCCAGAAATGATTAAGAACGTGTAAGAAACACCTCAAGTACACGTAAATAGGTTCTTACTACATTTACCATCGTATTCTATCACGGAGGTTTCCAGGGGAAAGCTGTGAAATGCCGAAAATACTGGTAATATTTACGTCTCCGGGTCCTTCCGGTAGTGTTTTCACGGGACTGTGCTTTGAAATATTAAGAGTTCATGCTTACAGAGCTCAGAATTGGTGTCTAAAGCCTTGGAATGACGAGAATAGTGTTGAGGTTTACAATTAAGGAGGATTGGCTTTGGCGTTTTTTTGTGTGAATCAGTTAAAATGGTGACGATTCCGGTAAATACTTCTAAGCAAACTGTCTAATTTTGGTAAAACTGTTAAAGTACACAATGATAGTTCCCAGAAATGATTAAGAACGTGTAAGAAACACCTCAAGTACACGTAAATAGTTTCTTACTACATTTACCGTCGTATTCAATCACGGAGGTTTCCAGGGGAAATCTGTGAAATGACGCAAATACTGAAATGTTTACATCTCCGGGTACTTCCGGTGGCGTTTTCACGGGACTGTGCTTTGAAATATTAAGAGTTCATGCTTACAGGGCTCAGAATTGGTGTCTAAAGCCTTGAAATGACGAGAATAGTGTTGATGTTTACAATTAAGGAGGATTGGCTTTGGCGTTTTTTTGTGTGAATCAGTTAAAATGGTGACGATTCCGGTAAATACTTCTAAGCAAACTGTCCAATTTTGGGAAAACTGTTAAAATACACAATGATAGTTCCCAGAAATGATTAAGAACGTGAAGAAACACCTCAAGTACACGTAAATAGGTTCTTACTAAATTTACTGTCTTATTCAATCAGGGAGGTTCCCAGTGGAAAGCTGTGAAAAGAGGGAAATACTGGTAATATTTACTTCTCCCGGTACTTCCGGTGGGGTTTTCATGGGACTGTGCTTTGAAATATTAAGAGTTCATGCTACAGAGCTCAGAATTGGTGTCTAAATCCTTGGAATGACGAGAATAGTGTTTCTGTTTACAATTAAGGAGGATTGGCTTTGGCGTTTTTTTTGTGTGAATCAGTTAAAATGGTGACGATTCCGGTAAATACTTCTAAGCAAACTGACTAATTTTGGTAAAACTGTTAAAATACACAATGATAGTTCCCAGAAATGATTAAGAACGTGTAAGAAACACCTCAAGTACAAGTAAATAGATTCTTACTACATTTACTGTCGTATTCAATCACGGAGTTTTCCATGGGAAAGCTGTGAAATGACCCAAATACTGGTAATATTTACCTCTCCGGGTACTTCCGGTGGCGTTTTCACGGGACTGTGGTTTGAAATATTAAGACTTCATGCTTACAGGGCTCAGAATTGGTGTCTAAACCCTTGGAATGACGAGAATAGTGTTGAGGTTTACAATTAAGGAGGATTGGCTTTGGCGTTTTTTTGTGTGAATCAGTTAAAATGGTGACGATTCCGGTAAATTCTTCTAAGCAAACTGTCTAATTTTGGTAAAACTGTTAAAGTACACAATGATAGTTCCCAGAAATGATTAAGAACGTAAGAAACACCTCAAGTACACCTAAATAGATTCTTACTACATTTACTGTCGTATTCAATTACGGAGGTTTCCATTGGAAAGCTGTGAAATGCCGAAAATACTGGTAATATTTACATCTCCGGGTACTTCCGGTGGCGTTTTCACGGGACTGTACTTTGAAATATTACGACTTCATGCTTACAGGGCTCAGAATTGGTGTCTAAAGCCTTGGAATGACGAGAATAGTGTTGATGTTTACAATTCAGGAGGATTGGCTTTGGCGTTTTTTTTGTGTGAATCAGTTAAACTGGTGACGATTCCGGTAAATACTTCTAAGCAAACTGTCTAATTTTGGTAAAACTGATAAATACACAATGATAGTTCCCAGAAATGATTAAGAACGTGTAAGAAACACCTCAAGTACACGTAAATAGGTTCTTACTAAATTTACTGTCTTATTCAATCAGGGAGGTTTCCAGTGGAAAGCTGTGAAAAGACAGAAATACTGGTAATATTTAAGTCTCCCGGTACTTCCGGTGGCGTTTTCACGGGACTGTGCTTTGAAATATTAAGAGTTCATGCTTACAGAGCTCAGAATTGGTGTCTAAAGCCTTGGAATGACGAGAATAGTGTTTCTGTTTACAATTAAGGAGGATTGGCTTTGGCGTTTTTTTGTGTGAATCAGTTAAAATGGTGACGATTCCGGTGAATACTTCAAAGCAAACTGTCTAATTTTGGTAAAATTGTTAAAATACACAATGATAGTTCCCAGAAATGATTAAGAACGTGTAAGAAACACCTCAAGTACAAGTAAATAGATTCTTACTACATTTACTGTCGTATTCAATCAGGGAGTTTTCCAGGGGAAAGCTGTGAAATGACCCAAATACTGGTAATATTTACCTCTCCGGGTACTTCCGGTGGCGTTTTCACGGGACTGTGGTTTGAAATATTAAGACTTCATGCTTACAGGGCTCAGAATTGGTGTCTAAAGCCTTGGAATGACGAGAATAGTGTTGAGGTTTACAATTAAGGAGGATTGGCTTTGGCGTTTTTTTGTGTGAATCAGTTAAAATGGTGACGATTCCGGTAAATACTTCTAAGCAAACTGTCTAATTTTGGTAAAACTGTTAAAGTACACAATGATAGTTCCCAGAAATGATTAAGAACGTGTAAGAAACACCTCAAGTACACGTAAATAAGTTCTTACTACATTTACCATCGTATTCAATCACGGAGGTTTCCAGGGGAAATCTGTGAAATGACCCAAATACTGGTAATATTTACATCTCCGGGTACTTCCGGTGGCGTTTTCACGGGACTGTGCTTTGAAATATTAAGAGTTCATGCTTACAGGGCTCAGAATTGGTGTCTAAAGCCTTGGAATGACGAGAATAGTGTTGATGTTTACAATTAAGGAGGATTGGCTTTGTCGTTTTTTTGTGTGAATCAGTTAAAATGGTGATGATTCCGGTAAATACTTCTAAGCAAACTGTCCAATTTTGGGAAAACTGTTAAAATACACAATGATAGTTCCCAGAAATGATTAAGAACGTGAAGAAACACCTCAAGTACACGTAAATAGGTTCTTACTAAATTTACTGTCTTATTCAATCAGGGAGGTTCCCAGTGGAAAGCTGTGAGAAGAGGGAAATACTGGTAATATTTACTTCTCCCGGTACTTCCGGTGGGGTTTTCATGGGACTGTGCTTTGAAATATTAAGAGTTCATGCTACAGAGCTCAGAATTGGTGTCTAAAGCCTTGGAATGACGAGAATAGTGTTTCTGTTTACAATTAAGGAGGATTGGCTTTGGCGTTTTTTTGTGTGAATCAGTTAAAATGGTGACGATTCCGGTGAATACTTCAAAGCAAACTGTCTAATTTTGGTAAAATTGTTAAAATACACAATGATAGTTCCCAGAAATGATTAAGAACGTGTAAGAAACACCTCAAATACACGTAAATAGGTTCTTAGTAAATTTACTGTCTTATTCAATCAGGGACGTTTCCAGTGGAAAGCTGTGAAAAGACGGAAATACTGGTAATATTTACGTCTCCGGGTCCTTCCGGTAGCGTTTTCACGGGACTGTGCTTTGAAAGATTAAGAGTTCATGCTTACAGAGCTCAGAATTGGTGTCTAAAGCCTTGGAATGTCGAGAATAGTGTTTCTGTTTACAATTAAGGAGGATTTGCTTTGGCGTTTTTTTGTGTGAATCAGTTAAAATGGTGACGATTCCGGTAAATTCTTCTAAGCAAACTGTCTAATTTTGGTAAAACTGTTAAAATACACAATGATAGTTCCCAGAAATGATTAAGAACGTGTAAGAAACACCTCAAGTACACGTAAATAGTTTCTTACTAAATTTACTGTCTTATTCAATCAGGGAGATTTCCAGTGGAAAGCTGTGAAAAGACAGAAATACTGGTAATATTTAAATCTCTGGGTACTTCCGGTGGCGTTTTCACGGGACTGTGGTTTGAAATATTAAGACTTCATGCTTACAGGGCTCAGAATTGGTGTCTAAAGCCTTGGAATGACGAGAATAGTGTTGAGGTTTACAATTAAGGAGGATTGGCTTTGGCGTTTTTTTGTGTGAATCAGTTAAAATGGTGACGATTCCGGTAAATACTTCTAAGCAAGCTGTCTAATTTTGGTAAAACTGTTAAAGTACACAATGATAGTTCCCAGAAATGATTAAGAACGTGAAGAAACACCTCAAGTACACGTAAATAGGTTCTTACTAAATTTACTGTCTTATTCAATCAGGGAGGTTCCCAGTGGAAAGCTGTGAGAAGAGGGAAATACTGGTAATATTTACTTCTCCCGGTACTTCCGGTGGGGTTTTCATGGGACTGTGCTTTGAAATATTAAGAGTTCATGCTACAGAGCTCAGAATTGGTGTCTAAATCCTTGGAATGACGAGAATAGTGTTTCTGTTTACAATTAAGGAGGATTGGCTTTGGCGTTTTTTTTGTGTGAATCAGTTAAAATGGTGACGATTCCGGTAAATACTTCTAAGCAAACTGACTAATTTTGGTAAAACTGTTAAAATACACAATGATAGTTCCCAGAAATGATTAAGAACGTGTAAGAAACACCTCAAGTACAAGTAAATAGATTCTTACTACATTTACTGTCGTATTCAATCACGGAGTTTTCCATGGGAAAGCTGTGAAATGACCCAAATACTGGTAATATTTACCTCTCCGGGTACTTCCGGTGGCGTTTTCACGGGACTGTGGTTTGAAATATTAAGACTTCATGCTTACAGGGCTCAGAATTGGTGTCTAAACCCTTGGAATGACGAGAATAGTGTTGAGGTTTACAATTAAGGAGGATTGGCTTTGGCGTTTTTTTGTGTGAATCAGTTAAAATGGTGACGATTCCGGTAAATTCTTCTAAGCAAACTGTCTAATTTTGGTAAAACTGTTAAAGTACACAATGATAGTTCCCAGAAATGATTAAGAACGTAAGAAACACCTCAAGTACACCTAAATAGATTCTTACTACATTTACTGTCGTATTCAATTACGGAGGTTTCCATTGGAAAGCTGTGAAATGCCGAAAATACTGGTAATATTTACATCTCCGGGTACTTCCGGTGGCGTTTTCACGGGACTGTACTTTGAAATATTACGACTTCATGCTTACAGGGCTCAGAATTGGTGTCTAAAGCCTTGGAATGACGAGAATAGTGTTGATGTTTACAATTCAGGAGGATTGGCTTTGGCGTTTTTTTTGTGTGAATCAGTTAAACTGGTGACGATTCCGGTAAATACTTCTAAGCAAACTGTCTAATTTTGGTAAAACTGATAAATACACAATGATAGTTCCCAGAAATGATTAAGAACGTGTAAGAAACACCTCAAGTACACGTAAATAGGTTCTTACTAAATTTACTGTCTTATTCAATCAGGGAGGTTTCCAGTGGAAAGCTGTGAAAAGACAGAAATACTGGTAATATTTAAGTCTCCCGGTACTTCCGGTGGCGTTTTCACGGGACTGTGCTTTGAAATATTAAGAGTTCATGCTTACAGAGCTCAGAATTGGTGTCTAAAGCCTTGGAATGACGAGAATAGTGTTTCTGTTTACAATTAAGGAGGATTGGCTTTGGCGTTTTTTTGTGTGAATCAGTTAAAATGGTGACGATTCCGGTGAATACTTCAAAGCAAACTGTCTAATTTTGGTAAAATTGTTAAAATACACAATGATAGTTCCCAGAAATGATTAAGAACGTGTAAGAAACACCTCAAGTACAAGTAAATAGATTCTTACTACATTTACTGTCGTATTCAATCAGGGAGTTTTCCAGGGGAAAGCTGTGAAATGACCCAAATACTGGTAATATTTACCTCTCCGGGTACTTCCGGTGGCGTTTTCACGGGACTGTGGTTTGAAATATTAAGACTTCATGCTTACAGGGCTCAGAATTGGTGTCTAAAGCCTTGGAATGACGAGAATAGTGTTGAGGTTTACAATTAAGGAGGATTGGCTTTGGCGTTTTTTTGTGTGAATCAGTTAAAATGGTGACGATTCCGGTAAATACTTCTAAGCAAACTGTCTAATTTTGGTAAAACTGTTAAAGTACACAATGATAGTTCCCAGAAATGATTAAGAACGTGTAAGAAACACCTCAAGTACACGTAAATAAGTTCTTACTACATTTACCATCGTATTCAATCACGGAGGTTTCCAGGGGAAATCTGTGAAATGACCCAAATACTGGTAATATTTACATCTCCGGGTACTTCCGGTGGCGTTTTCACGGGACTGTGCTTTGAAATATTAAGAGTTCATGCTTACAGGGCTCAGAATTGGTGTCTAAAGCCTTGGAATGACGAGAATAGTGTTGATGTTTACAATTAAGGAGGATTGGCTTTGTCGTTTTTTTGTGTGAATCAGTTAAAATGGTGATGATTCCGGTAAATACTTCTAAGCAAACTGTCCAATTTTGGGAAAACTGTTAAAATACACAATGATAGTTCCCAGAAATGATTAAGAACGTGAAGAAACACCTCAAGTACACGTAAATAGGTTCTTACTAAATTTACTGTCTTATTCAATCAGGGAGGTTCCCAGTGGAAAGCTGTGAGAAGAGGGAAATACTGGTAATATTTACTTCTCCCGGTACTTCCGGTGGGGTTTTCATGGGACTGTGCTTTGAAATATTAAGAGTTCATGCTACAGAGCTCAGAATTGGTGTCTAAAGCCTTGGAATGACGAGAATAGTGTTTCTGTTTACAATTAAGGAGGATTGGCTTTGGCGTTTTTTTGTGTGAATCAGTTAAAATGGTGACGATTCCGGTGAATACTTCAAAGCAAACTGTCTAATTTTGGTAAAACTGTTAAAATACACAATGATAGTTCCCAGAAATGATTAAGAACGTGTAAGAAACACCTCAAATACACGTAAATAGGTTCTTACTAAATTTACTGTCTTATTCAATCAGGGACGTTTCCAGTGGAAAGCTGTGAAAAGACGGAAATACTGGTAATATTTACGTCTCCGGGTCCTTCCGGTAGCGTTTTCACGGGACTGTGCTTTGAAAGATTAAGAGTTCATGCTTACAGAGCTCAGAATTGGTGTCTAAAGCCTTGGAATGTCGAGAATAGTGTTTCTGTTTACAATTAAGGAGGATTGGCTTTGGCGTTTTTTTGTGTGAATCAGTTAAAATGGTGACGATTCCGGTAAATTCTTCTAAGCAAACTGTCTAATTTTGGTAAAACTGTTAAAATACACAATGATAGTTCCCAGAAATGATTAAGAACGTGTAAGAAACACCTCAAGTACACGTAAATAGTTTCTTACTAAATTTACTGTCTTATTCAATCAGGGAGATTTCCAGTGGAAAGCTGTGAAAAGACAGAAATACTGGTAATATTTAAATCTCTGGGTACTTCCGGTGGCGTTTTCACGGGACTGTGGTTTGAAATATTAAGACTTCATGCTTACAGGGCTCAGAATTGGTGTCTAAAGCCTTGGAATGACGAGAATAGTGTTGAGGTTTACAATTAAGGAGGATTGGCTTTGGCGTTTTTTTGTGTGAATCAGTTAAAATGGTTACGATTCCGGTAAATACTTCTAAGCAAGCTGTCTAATTTTGGTAAAACTGTTAAAGTACACAATGATAGTTCCCAGAAATGATTAAGAACGTGAAGAAACACCTCAAGTACACGTAAATAGGTTCTTACTAAATTTACTGTCTTATTCAATCAGGGAGGTTCCCAGTGGAAAGCTGTGAGAAGAGGGAAATACTGGTAATATTTACTTCTCCCGGTACTTCCGGTGGGGTTTTCATGGGACTGTGCTTTGAAATATTAAGAGTTCATGCTACAGAGCTCAGAATTGGTGTCTAAATCCTTGGAATGACGAGAATAGTGTTTCTGTTTACAATTAAGGAGGATTGGCTTTGGCGTTTTTTTTGTGTGAATCAGTTAAAATGGTGACGATTCCGGTAAATACTTCTAAGCAAACTGACTAATTTTGGTAAAACTGTTAAAATACACAATGATAGTTCCCAGAAATGATTAAGAACGTGTAAGAAACACCTCAAGTACAAGTAAATAGATTCTTACTACATTTACTGTCGTATTCAATCACGGAGTTTTCCATGGGAAAGCTGTGAAATGACCCAAATACTGGTAATATTTACCTCTCCGGGTACTTCCGGTGGCGTTTTCACGGGACTGTGGTTTGAAATATTAAGACTTCATGCTTACAGGGCTCAGAATTGGTGTCTAAACCCTTGGAATGACGAGAATAGTGTTGAGGTTTACAATTAAGGAGGATTGGCTTTGGCGTTTTTTTGTGTGAATCAGTTAAAATGGTGACGATTCCGGTAAATTCTTCTAAGCAAACTGTCTAATTTTGGTAAAACTGTTAAAGTACACAATGATAGTTCCCAGAAATGATTAAGAACGTAAGAAACACCTCAAGTACACCTAAATAGATTCTTACTACATTTACTGTCGTATTCAATTACGGAGGTTTCCATTGGAAAGCTGTGAAATGCCGAAAATACTGGTAATATTTACATCTCCGGGTACTTCCGGTGGCGTTTTCACGGGACTGTACTTTGAAATATTACGACTTCATGCTTACAGGGCTCAGAATTGGTGTCTAAAGCCTTGGAATGACGAGAATAGTGTTGATGTTTACAATTCAGGAGGATTGGCTTTGGCGTTTTTTTTGTGTGAATCAGTTAAACTGGTGACGATTCCGGTAAATACTTCTAAGCAAACTGTCTAATTTTGGTAAAACTGATAAATACACAATGATAGTTCCCAGAAATGATTAAGAACGTGTAAGAAACACCTCAAGTACACGTAAATAGGTTCTTACTAAATTTACTGTCTTATTCAATCAGGGAGGTTTCCAGTGGAAAGCTGTGAAAAGACAGAAATACTGGTAATATTTAAGTCTCCCGGTACTTCCGGTGGCGTTTTCACGGGACTGTGCTTTGAAATATTAAGAGTTCATGCTTACAGAGCTCAGAATTGGTGTCTAAAGCCTTGGAATGACGAGAATAGTGTTTCTGTTTACAATTAAGGAGGATTGGCTTTGGCGTTTTTTTGTGTGAATCAGTTAAAATGGTGACGATTCCGGTGAATACTTCAAAGCAAACTGTCTAATTTTGGTAAAATTGTTAAAATACACAATGATAGTTCCCAGAAATGATTAAGAACGTGTAAGAAACACCTCAAGTACAAGTAAATAGATTCTTACTACATTTACTGTCGTATTCAATCAGGGAGTTTTCCAGGGGAAAGCTGTGAAATGACCCAAATACTGGTAATATTTACCTCTCCGGGTACTTCCGGTGGCGTTTTCACGGGACTGTGGTTTGAAATATTAAGACTTCATGCTTACAGGGCTCAGAATTGGTGTCTAAAGCCTTGGAATGACGAGAATAGTGTTGAGGTTTACAATTAAGGAGGATTGGCTTTGGCGTTTTTTTGTGTGAATCAGTTAAAATGGTGACGATTCCGGTAAATACTTCTAAGCAAACTGTCTAATTTTGGTAAAACTGTTAAAGTACACAATGATAGTTCCCAGAAATGATTAAGAACGTGTAAGAAACACCTCAAGTACACGTAAATAAGTTCTTACTACATTTACCATCGTATTCAATCACGGAGGTTTCCAGGGGAAATCTGTGAAATGACCCAAATACTGGTAATATTTACATCTCCGGGTACTTCCGGTGGCGTTTTCACGGGACTGTGCTTTGAAATATTAAGAGTTCATGCTTACAGGGCTCAGAATTGGTGTCTAAAGCCTTGGAATGACGAGAATAGTGTTGATGTTTACAATTAAGGAGGATTGGCTTTGTCGTTTTTTTGTGTGAATCAGTTAAAATGGTGATGATTCCGGTAAATACTTCTAAGCAAACTGTCCAATTTTGGGAAAACTGTTAAAATACACAATGATAGTTCCCAGAAATGATTAAGAACGTGAAGAAACACCTCAAGTACACGTAAATAGGTTCTTACTAAATTTACTGTCTTATTCAATCAGGGAGGTTCCCAGTGGAAAGCTGTGAGAAGAGGGAAATACTGGTAATATTTACTTCTCCCGGTACTTCCGGTGGGGTTTTCATGGGACTGTGCTTTGAAATATTAAGAGTTCATGCTACAGAGCTCAGAATTGGTGTCTAAAGCCTTGGAATGACGAGAATAGTGTTTCTGTTTACAATTAAGGAGGATTGGCTTTGGCGTTTTTTTGTGTGAATCAGTTAAAATGGTGACGATTCCGGTGAATACTTCAAAGCAAACTGTCTAATTTTGGTAAAATTGTTAAAATACACAATGATAGTTCCCAGAAATGATTAAGAACGTGTAAGAAACACCTCAAATACACGTAAATAGGTTCTTAGTAAATTTACTGTCTTATTCAATCAGGGACGTTTCCAGTGGAAAGCTGTGAAAAGACGGAAATACTGGTAATATTTACGTCTCCGGGTCCTTCCGGTAGCGTTTTCACGGGACTGTGCTTTGAAAGATTAAGAGTTCATGCTTACAGAGCTCAGAATTGGTGTCTAAAGCCTTGGAATGTCGAGAATAGTGTTTCTGTTTACAATTAAGGAGGATTTGCTTTGGCGTTTTTTTGTGTGAATCAGTTAAAATGGTGACGATTCCGGTAAATTCTTCTAAGCAAACTGTCTAATTTTGGTAAAACTGTTAAAATACACAATGATAGTTCCCAGAAATGATTAAGAACGTGTAAGAAACACCTCAAGTACACGTAAATAGTTTCTTACTAAATTTACTGTCTTATTCAATCAGGGAGATTTCCAGTGGAAAGCTGTGAAAAGACAGAAATACTGGTAATATTTAAATCTCTGGGTACTTCCGGTGGCGTTTTCACGGGACTGTGGTTTGAAATATTAAGACTTCATGCTTACAGGGCTCAGAATTGGTGTCTAAAGCCTTGGAATGACGAGAATAGTGTTGAGGTTTACAATTAAGGAGGATTGGCTTTGGCGTTTTTTTGTGTGAATCAGTTAAAATGGTGACGATTCCGGTAAATACTTCTAAGCAATCTGTCTAATTTTGGTAAAACTGTTAAAGTACACAATGATAGTTCCCAGAAATGATTAAGAACGTGAAGAAACACCTCAAGTACACGTAAATAGGTTCTTACTAAATTTACTGTCTTATTCAATCAGGGAGGTTCCCAGTGGAAAGCTGTGAGAAGAGGGAAATACTGGTAATATTTACTTCTCCCGGTACTTCCGGTGGGGTTTTCATGGGACTGTGCTTTGAAATATTAAGAGTTCATGCTACAGAGCTCAGAATTGGTGTCTAAATCCTTGGAATGACGAGAATAGTGTTTCTGTTTACAATTAAGGAGGATTGGCTTTGGCGTTTTTTTTGTGTGAATCAGTTAAAATGGTGACGATTCCGGTAAATACTTCTAAGCAAACTGACTAATTTTGGTAAAACTGTTAAAATACACAATGATAGTTCCCAGAAATGATTAAGAACGTGTAAGAAACACCTCAAGTACAAGTAAATAGATTCTTACTACATTTACTGTCGTATTCAATCACGGAGTTTTCCATGGGAAAGCTGTGAAATGACCCAAATACTGGTAATATTTACCTCTCCGGGTACTTCCGGTGGCGTTTTCACGGGACTGTGGTTTGAAATATTAAGACTTCATGCTTACAGGGCTCAGAATTGGTGTCTAAACCCTTGGAATGACGAGAATAGTGTTGAGGTTTACAATTAAGGAGGATTGGCTTTGGCGTTTTTTTGTGTGAATCAGTTAAAATGGTGACGATTCCGGTAAATTCTTCTAAGCAAACTGTCTAATTTTGGTAAAACTGTTAAAGTACACAATGATAGTTCCCAGAAATGATTAAGAACGTAAGAAACACCTCAAGTACACCTAAATAGATTCTTACTACATTTACTGTCGTATTCAATTACGGAGGTTTCCATTGGAAAGCTGTGAAATGCCGAAAATACTGGTAATATTTACATCTCCGGGTACTTCCGGTGGCGTTTTCACGGGACTGTACTTTGAAATATTACGACTTCATGCTTACAGGGCTCAGAATTGGTGTCTAAAGCCTTGGAATGACGAGAATAGTGTTGATGTTTACAATTCAGGAGGATTGGCTTTGGCGTTTTTTTTGTGTGAATCAGTTAAACTGGTGACGATTCCGGTAAATACTTCTAAGCAAACTGTCTAATTTTGGTAAAACTGATAAATACACAATGATAGTTCCCAGAAATGATTAAGAACGTGTAAGAAACACCTCAAGTACACGTAAATAGGTTCTTACTAAATTTACTGTCTTATTCAATCAGGGAGGTTTCCAGTGGAAAGCTGTGAAAAGACAGAAATACTGGTAATATTTAAGTCTCCCGGTACTTCCGGTGGCGTTTTCACGGGACTGTGCTTTGAAATATTAAGAGTTCATGCTTACAGAGCTCAGAATTGGTGTCTAAAGCCTTGGAATGACGAGAATAGTGTTTCTGTTTACAATTAAGGAGGATTGGCTTTGGCGTTTTTTTGTGTGAATCAGTTAAAATGGTGACGATTCCGGTGAATACTTCAAAGCAAACTGTCTAATTTTGGTAAAATTGTTAAAATACACAATGATAGTTCCCAGAAATGATTAAGAACGTGTAAGAAACACCTCAAGTACAAGTAAATAGATTCTTACTACATTTACTGTCGTATTCAATCAGGGAGTTTTCCAGGGGAAAGCTGTGAAATGACCCAAATACTGGTAATATTTACCTCTCCGGGTACTTCCGGTGGCGTTTTCACGGGACTGTGGTTTGAAATATTAAGACTTCATGCTTACAGGGCTCAGAATTGGTGTCTAAAGCCTTGGAATGACGAGAATAGTGTTGAGGTTTACAATTAAGGAGGATTGGCTTTGGCGTTTTTTTGTGTGAATCAGTTAAAATGGTGACGATTCCGGTAAATACTTCTAAGCAAACTGTCTAATTTTGGTAAAACTGTTAAAGTACACAATGATAGTTCCCAGAAATGATTAAGAACGTGTAAGAAACACCTCAAGTACACGTAAATAAGTTCTTACTACATTTACCATCGTATTCAATCACGGAGGTTTCCAGGGGAAATCTGTGAAATGACCCAAATACTGGTAATATTTACATCTCCGGGTACTTCCGGTGGCGTTTTCACGGGACTGTGCTTTGAAATATTAAGAGTTCATGCTTACAGGGCTCAGAATTGGTGTCTAAAGCCTTGGAATGACGAGAATAGTGTTGATGTTTACAATTAAGGAGGATTGGCTTTGTCGTTTTTTTGTGTGAATCAGTTAAAATGGTGATGATTCCGGTAAATACTTCTAAGCAAACTGTCCAATTTTGGGAAAACTGTTAAAATACACAATGATAGTTCCCAGAAATGATTAAGAACGTGAAGAAACACCTCAAGTACACGTAAATAGGTTCTTACTAAATTTACTGTCTTATTCAATCAGGGAGGTTCCCAGTGGAAAGCTGTGAGAAGAGGGAAATACTGGTAATATTTACTTCTCCCGGTACTTCCGGTGGGGTTTTCATGGGACTGTGCTTTGAAATATTAAGAGTTCATGCTACAGAGCTCAGAATTGGTGTCTAAAGCCTTGGAATGACGAGAATAGTGTTTCTGTTTACAATTAAGGAGGATTGGCTTTGGCGTTTTTTTGTGTGAATCAGTTAAAATGGTGACGATTCCGGTGAATACTTCAAAGCAAACTGTCTAATTTTGGTAAAATTGTTAAAATACACAATGATAGTTCCCAGAAATGATTAAGAACGTGTAAGAAACACCTCAAATACACGTAAATAGGTTCTTAGTAAATTTACTGTCTTATTCAATCAGGGACGTTTCCAGTGGAAAGCTGTGAAAAGACGGAAATACTGGTAATATTTACGTCTCCGGGTCCTTCCGGTAGCGTTTTCACGGGACTGTGCTTTGAAAGATTAAGAGTTCATGCTTACAGAGCTCAGAATTGGTGTCTAAAGCCTTGGAATGTCGAGAATAGTGTTTCTGTTTACAATTAAGGAGGATTTGCTTTGGCGTTTTTTTGTGTGAATCAGTTAAAATGGTGACGATTCCGGTAAATTCTTCTAAGCAAACTGTCTAATTTTGGTAAAACTGTTAAAATACACAATGATAGTTCCCAGAAATGATTAAGAACGTGTAAGAAACACCTCAAGTACACGTAAATAGTTTCTTACTAAATTTACTGTCTTATTCAATCAGGGAGATTTCCAGTGGAAAGCTGTGAAAAGACAGAAATACTGGTAATATTTAAATCTCTGGGTACTTCCGGTGGCGTTTTCACGGGACTGTTGTTTGAAATATTAAGACTTCATGCTTACAGGGCTCAGAATTGGTGTCTAAAGCCTTGGAATGACGAGAATAGTGTTGATGTTTACAATTAAGGAGGATTGGCTTTGGCGTTTTTTTGTGTGAATCAGTTAAAATGGTGACGATTCCGGTAAATACTTCTAAGCAAGCTGTCTAATTTTGGTAAAACTGTTAAAGTACACAATGATAGTTCCCAGAAATGATTAAGAACGTGAAGAAACACCTCAAGTACACGTAAATAGGTTCTTACTAAATTTACTGTCTTATTCAATCAGGGAGGTTCCCAGTGGAAAGCTGTGAGAAGAGGGAAATACTGGTAATATTTACTTCTCCCGGTACTTCCGGTGGGGTTTTCATGGGACTGTGCTTTGAAATATTAAGAGTTCATGCTACAGAGCTCAGAATTGGTGTCTAAATCCTTGGAATGACGAGAATAGTGTTTCTGTTTACAATTAAGGAGGATTGGCTTTGGCGTTTTTTTTGTGTGAATCAGTTAAAATGGTGACGATTCCGGTAAATACTTCTAAGCAAACTGACTAATTTTGGTAAAACTGTTAAAATACACAATGATAGTTCCCAGAAATGATTAAGAACGTGTAAGAAACACCTCAAGTACAAGTAAATAGATTCTTACTACATTTACTGTCGTATTCAATCACGGAGTTTTCCATGGGAAAGCTGTGAAATGACCCAAATACTGGTAATATTTACCTCTCCGGGTACTTCCGGTGGCGTTTTCACGGGACTGTGGTTTGAAATATTAAGACTTCATGCTTACAGGGCTCAGAATTGGTGTCTAAACCCTTGGAATGACGAGAATAGTGTTGAGGTTTACAATTAAGGAGGATTGGCTTTGGCGTTTTTTTGTGTGAATCAGTTAAAATGGTGACGATTCCGGTAAATTCTTCTAAGCAAACTGTCTAATTTTGGTAAAACTGTTAAAGTACACAATGATAGTTCCCAGAAATGATTAAGAACGTAAGAAACACCTCAAGTACACCTAAATAGATTCTTACTACATTTACTGTCGTATTCAATTACGGAGGTTTCCATTGGAAAGCTGTGAAATGCCGAAAATACTGGTAATATTTACATCTCCGGGTACTTCCGGTGGCGTTTTCACGGGACTGTACTTTGAAATATTACGACTTCATGCTTACAGGGCTCAGAATTGGTGTCTAAAGCCTTGGAATGACGAGAATAGTGTTGATGTTTACAATTCAGGAGGATTGGCTTTGGCGTTTTTTTTGTGTGAATCAGTTAAACTGGTGACGATTCCGGTAAATACTTCTAAGCAAACTGTCTAATTTTGGTAAAACTGATAAATACACAATGATAGTTCCCAGAAATGATTAAGAACGTGTAAGAAACACCTCAAGTACACGTAAATAGGTTCTTACTAAATTTACTGTCTTATTCAATCAGGGAGGTTTCCAGTGGAAAGCTGTGAAAAGACAGAAATACTGGTAATATTTAAGTCTCCCGGTACTTCCGGTGGCGTTTTCACGGGACTGTGCTTTGAAATATTAAGAGTTCATGCTTACAGAGCTCAGAATTGGTGTCTAAAGCCTTGGAATGACGAGAATAGTGTTTCTGTTTACAATTAAGGAGGATTGGCTTTGGCGTTTTTTTGTGTGAATCAGTTAAAATGGTGACGATTCCGGTGAATACTTCAAAGCAAACTGTCTAATTTTGGTAAAATTGTTAAAATACACAATGATAGTTCCCAGAAATGATTAAGAACGTGTAAGAAACACCTCAAGTACAAGTAAATAGATTCTTACTACATTTACTGTCGTATTCAATCAGGGAGTTTTCCAGGGGAAAGCTGTGAAATGACCCAAATACTGGTAATATTTACCTCTCCGGGTACTTCCGGTGGCGTTTTCACGGGACTGTGGTTTGAAATATTAAGACTTCATGCTTACAGGGCTCAGAATTGGTGTCTAAAGCCTTGGAATGACGAGAATAGTGTTGAGGTTTACAATTAAGGAGGATTGGCTTTGGCGTTTTTTTGTGTGAATCAGTTAAAATGGTGACGATTCCGGTAAATACTTCTAAGCAAACTGTCTAATTTTGGTAAAACTGTTAAAGTACACAATGATAGTTCCCAGAAATGATTAAGAACGTGTAAGAAACACCTCAAGTACACGTAAATAAGTTCTTACTACATTTACCATCGTATTCAATCACGGAGGTTTCCAGGGGAAATCTGTGAAATGACGCAAATACTGGTAATATTTACATCTCCGGGTACTTCCGGTGGCGTTTTCACGGGACTGTGCTTTGAAATATTAAGAGTTCATGCTTACAGGGCTCAGAATTGGTGTCTAAAGCCTTGGAATGACGAGAATAGTGTTTCTGTTTACAATTAAGGAGGATTGGCTTTGTCGTTTTTTTGTGTGAATCAGTTAAAATGGTGATGATTCCGGTAAATACTTCTAAGCAAACTGTCCAATTTTGGGAAAACTGTTAAAATACACAATGATAGTTCCCAGAAATGATTAAGAACGTGAAGAAACACCTCAAGTACACGTAAATAGGTTCTTACTAAATTTACTGTCTTATTCAATCAGGGAGGTTCCCAGTGGAAAGCTGTGAGAAGAGGGAAATACTGGTAATATTTACTTCTCCCGGTACTTCCGGTGGGGTTTTCATGGGACTGTGCTTTGAAATATTAAGAGTTCATGCTACAGAGCTCAGAATTGGTGTCTAAATCCTTGGAATGACGAGAATAGTGTTTCTGTTTACAATTAAGGAGGATTGGCTTTGGCGTTTTTTTTTGTGTGAATCAGTTAAAATGGTGACGATTCCGGTAAATACTTCTAAGCAAACTGTCCAATTTTGGGAAAACTGTTAAAATACACAATGATAGTTCCCAGAAATGATTAAGAACGTGAAGAAACACCTCAAGTACACGGAAATAGGTTCTTACTAAATTTACTGTCTTATTCAATCAGGGAGGTTCCCAGTGGAAAGCTGTGAAAAGACAGAAATACTGGTAATATTTACGTCTCCGGGTACTTCCAGTGGCGTTTTCACGGGACTGTGCTTTGAAATATTAAGAGTTCATGCTTACAGAGCTCAGAATTGGTGTCTAAAGCCTTGGAATGACGAGAATAGTGTTTCTCTTTACAATTAAGGAGGATTGGCTTTGGCGTTTTTTTGTGTGAATCAGTTAAAATGGTGACGATTCCGGTGAATACTTCTAAGCAAACTGTCTAATTTTGGTAAAACTGTTAAAATACAAAATGATAGTTCCCAGAAATGATTAAGAACGTGTAAGAAACACCTCAAGTACACGTAAATAGGTTCTTACTAAATTTACTGTCTTATGCAATCAGGGAGGTTTCCAGTGGAAAGCTGTGAAAAGACAGAAATACTGATAATATTTACGTCTCCCGGTACTTCTGGTGGCGTTTTCACGGGACTGTGCTTTGAAATATTAAGAGTTCATGCTTACAGAGCTCAGAATTGGTGTCTAAAGCCTTGGAATGACGAGAATAGTGTTTCTGTTTACAATTAAGGAGGATTGGCTTTGGCGTTTTTTTGTGTGAATCAGTTAAAATGGTGACGATTCCGGTAAATACTTCTAAGCAAACTGTCTAATTTTGGTAAAACTGTTAAAATACACAATGATAGTTCCCAGAAATGATTAAGAACGTGTAAGAAACACCTCAAGTACACGTAAATAGGTTCTTACTACATTTACCATCGTATTCTATCACGGAGGATTCCAGGGGAAAGCTGTGAAATGCCGAAAATACTGGTAATATTTACGTCTCCAGGTCCTTCCGGTAGTGTTTTCACGGGACTGTGCTTTGAAATATTAAGAGTTCATGCTTACAGAGCTCAGAATTGGTGTCTAAAGCCTTGGAATGACGAGAATAGTGTTGATGTTTACAATTAAGGAGGATTGGCTTTGGCGTTTTTTTGTGTGAATCAGTTAAAATGGTGACGATTCCGGTAAATTCTTCTAAGCAAACTGTCTAATTTTGGTAAAACTGTTAAAGTACACAATGATAGTTCCCAGAAATGATTAAGAACGTGTAAGAAACACCTCAAGTACACGTAAATAGGTTCTTACTACATTTACCGTCGTATTCAATCACGGAGGTTTCCAGGGGAAATCTGTGAAATGACGCAAATACTGAAATGTTTACATCTCCGGGTACTTCCGGTGGCGTTTTCACGGGACTGTGCTTTGAAATATTAAGAGTTCATGCTTACAGGCCTCAGAATTGGTGTCTAAAGCCTTGGAATGACGAGAATAGTGTTGATGTTTACAATTAAGGAGGATTGGCTTTGGCGTTTTTTTGTGTGAATCAGTTAAAATGGTGACGATTCCGGTAAATACTTCTAAGCAAACTGTCCAATTTTGGGAAAACTGTTAAAATACACAATGATAGTTCCCAGAAATGATTAAGAACGTGAAGAAACACCTCAAGTACACGTAAATAGGTTCTTACTAAATTTACTGTCTTATTCAATCAGGGAGTTTCCCAGTGGAAAGCTGTGAAAAGAGGGAAATACTGGTAATATTTACTTCTCCCGGTACTTCCGGTGGGGTTTTCATGGGACTGTGCTTTGAAATATTAAGAGTTCATGCTACAGAGCTCAGAATTGGTGTCTAAATCCTTGGAATGACGAGAATAGTGTTTCTGTTTACAATTAAGGAGGATTGGCTTTGGCGTTTTTTTGTGTGAATCAGTTAAAATGGTGACGATTCCGGTAAATACTTCTAAGCAAACTGACTAATTTTGGTAAAACTGTTAAAATACACAATGATAGTTCCCAGAAATGATTAAGAACGTGTAAGAAACACCTCAAGTACAAGTAAATAGATTCTTACTACATTTACTGTCGTATTCAATCACAGAGTTTTCCAGGGGAAAGCTGTGAAATGACCCAAATACTGGTAATATTTACCTCTCCGGGTACTTCCGGTGGCGTTTTCACGGGACTGTGGTTTGAAATATTAAGACTTCATGCTTACAGGGCTCAGAATTGGTGTCTAAACCCTTGGAATGACGAGAATAGTGTTGAGGTTTACAATTAAGGAGGATTGGCTTTGGCGTTTTTTTGTGTGAATCAGTTAAAATGGTGACGATTCCGGTAAATTCTTCTAAGCAAACTGTCTAATTTTGGTAAAACTGTTAAAGTACACAATGATAGTTCCCAGAAATGATTAAGAACGTGTAAGAAACACCTCAAGTACACGTAAATAGGTTCTTACTACATTTACCGTCGTATTCAATCACGGAGGTTTCCAGGGGAAATCTGTGAAATGACGCAAATACTGAAATGTTTACATCTCCGGGTACTTCCGGTGGCGTTTTCACGGGACTATGCTTTGAAATATTAAGAGTTCATGCTAACAGGGCTCAGAATTGGTGTCTAAAGCCTTGGAATGACGAGAATAGTGTTGATGTTTACAATTAAGGAGGATTGGCTTTGTCGTTTTTTTGTGTGAATCAGTTAAAATGGTGACGATTCCGGTAAATACTTCTAAGCAAACTGTCCAATTTTGGGAAAACTGTTAAAATACACAATGATAGTTCCCAGAAATGATTAAGAACGTGAAGAAACACCTCAAGTACACGTAAATAGGTTCTTACTAAATTTACTGTCTTATACAATCAGGGAGGTTCCCAGTGGAAAGCTGTGAAAAGATGGAAATACTGGTAATATTTACTTCTCCCGGTACTTCCGGTGGGGTTTCCATGGGACTGTGCTTTGAAATATTAAGAGTTCATGCTACAGAGCTCAGAATTGGTGTCTAAATCCTTGGAATGACGAGAATAGTGTTTCTGTTTACAATTAAGGAGGATTGGCTTTGGCGTTTTTTTGTGTGAATCAGTTAAAATGGTGACGATTCCGGTAAATACTTCTAAGCAAACTGTCTAATTTTGGTAAAACTGTTAAAATACACAATGATAGTTCCCAGAAATGATTAAGAACGTGTAAGAAACACCTCAAGTACACGTAAATAGGTTCTTACTACATTTACCATCGCATTCTATCACGGAGGATTCCAGGGGAAAGCTGTGAAATGCCGAAAATACTGGTAATATTTACGTCTCCGGGTCCTTCCGGTAGTGTTTTCACGGGACGTGCTTTGAAATATTAAGAGTTCATGCTTACAGAGCTCAGAATTGGTGTCTAAAGCCTTGGAATGACGAGAATAATGTTGATGTTTACAATTAAGGAGGATTGGCTTTGGCGTTTTTTTGTGTGAATCAGTTAAAATGGTGACGATTCCGGTAAATACTTCTAAGCAAACTGTCCAATTTTGGGAAAACTGTTAAAATACACAATGATAGTTCCCAGAAATGATTAAGAACGTGTAAGAAACACCTCAAGTACAAGTAAATAGATTCTTACTACATTTACTGTCGTATTCAATCACGGAGTTTTCCAAGGGAAAGCTGTGAAATGACCCAAATACTGGTAATATTTACCTCTCCGGGTACTTCCGGTGGCGTTTTCACGGGACTGTGGATTGAAATATTAAGACTTCATGCTTACAGGGCTCAGAATTGGTGTCTAAAGCCTTGGAATGATGAGAATAGTGTTGATGTTTACAATTAAGGAGGATTGGCTTTGGCGTTTTTTTTGTGTGAATCAGTTAAAATGGTGACGATTTCGGTAAATACTTCTAAGCAAACTGTCTAATTTTGGTAAAACTGTTAAAATACACAATGATAGTTCCCAGAAATGATTAAGAACGTGTAAGAAAAACCTCAAGTACACGTAAATAGTTTCTTACTACATTTACCGTCGTATTAAATCACGGAGGTTTCCAGGGGAAATCTGTGAAATGACGCAAATACTGAAATGTTTACATCTCCGGGTACTTCCGGTGGCGTTTTCACGGGACTGTGCTTTGAAATATTAAGAGTTCATGCTTACAGGCCTCAGAATTGGTGTCTAAAGCCTTGGAATGACGAGAATAGTGTTGATGTTTACAATTAAGGAGGATTGGCTTTGGCGTTTTTTTGTGTGAATCAGTTAAAATGGTGACGATTCCGGTAAATACTTCTAAGCAAACTGTCCAATTTTGGGAAAACTGTTAAAATACACAATGATAGTTCCCAGAAATGATTAAGAACGTGAAGAAACACCTCAAGTACACGTAAATAGGTTCTTACTAAATTTACTGTCTTATTCAATCAGGGAGTTTCCCAGTGGAAAGCTGTGAAAAGAGGGAAATACTGGTAATATTTACTTCTCCCGGTACTTCCGGTGGGGTTTTCATGGGACTGTGCTTTGAAATATTAAGAGTTCATGCTACAGAGCTCAGAATTGGTGTCTAAATCCTTGGAATGACGAGAATAGTGTTTCTGTTTACAATTAAGGAGGATTGGCTTTGGCGTTTTTTTGTGTGAATCAGTTAAAATGGTGACGATTCCGGTAAATACTTCTAAGCAAACTGACTAATTTTGGTAAAACTGTTAAAATACACAATGATAGTTCCCAGAAATGATTAAGAACGTGTAAGAAACACCTCAAGTACAAGTAAATAGATTCTTACTACATTTACTGTCGTATTCAATCACAGAGTTTTCCAGGGGAAAGCTGTGAAATGACCCAAATACTGGTAATATTTACCTCTCCGGGTACTTCCGGTGGCGTTTTCACGGGACTGTGGTTTGAAATATTAAGACTTCATGCTTACAGGGCTCAGAATTGGTGTCTAAACCCTTGGAATGACGAGAATAGTGTTGAGGTTTACAATTAAGGAGGATTGGCTTTGGCGTTTTTTTGTGTGAATCAGTTAAAATGGTGACGATTCCGGTAAATTCTTCTAAGCAAACTGTCTAATTTTGGTAAAACTGTTAAAGTACACAATGATAGTTCCCAGAAATGATTAAGAACGTGTAAGAAACACCTCAAGTACACGTAAATAGGTTCTTACTACATTTACCGTCGTATTCAATCACGGAGGTTTCCAGGGGAAATCTGTGAAATGACGCAAATACTGAAATGTTTACATCTCCGGGTACTTCCGGTGGCGTTTTCACGGGACTATGCTTTGAAATATTAAGAGTTCATGCTAACAGGGCTCAGAATTGGTGTCTAAAGCCTTGGAATGACGAGAATAGTGTTGATGTTTACAATTAAGGAGGATTGGCTTTGTCGTTTTTTTGTGTGAATCAGTTAAAATGGTGACGATTCCGGTAAATACTTCTAAGCAAACTGTCCAATTTTGGGAAAACTGTTAAAATACACAATGATAGTTCCCAGAAATGATTAAGAACGTGAAGAAACACCTCAAGTACACGTAAATAGGTTCTTACTAAATTTACTGTCTTATACAATCAGGGAGGTTCCCAGTGGAAAGCTGTGAAAAGATGGAAATACTGGTAATATTTACTTCTCCCGGTACTTCCGGTGGGGTTTCCATGGGACTGTGCTTTGAAATATTAAGAGTTCATGCTACAGAGCTCAGAATTGGTGTCTAAATCCTTGGAATGACGAGAATAGTGTTTCTGTTTACAATTAAGGAGGATTGGCTTTGGCGTTTTTTTGTGTGAATCAGTTAAAATGGTGACGATTCCGGTAAATACTTCTAAGCAAACTGTCTAATTTTGGTAAAACTGTTAAAATACACAATGATAGTTCCCAGAAATGATTAAGAACGTGTAAGAAACACCTCAAGTACACGTAAATAGGTTCTTACTACATTTACCATCGTATTCTATCACGGAGGATTCCAGGGGAAAGCTGTGAAATGCCGAAAATACTGGTAATATTTACGTCTCCGGGTCCTTCCGGTAGTGTTTTCACGGGACTGTGCTTTGAAATATTAAGAGTTCATGCTTACAGAGCTCAGAATTGGTGTCTAAAGCCTTGGAATGACGAGAATAATGTTGATGTTTACAATTAAGGAGGATTGGCTTTGGCGTTTTTTTGTGTGAATCAGTTAAAATGGTGACGATTCCGGTAAATACTTCTAAGCAAACTGTCCAATTTTGGGAAAACTGTTAAAATACACAATGATAGTTCCCAGAAATGATTAAGAACGTGTAAGAAACACCTCAAGTACAAGTAAATAGATTCTTACTACATTTACTGTCGTATTCAATCACGGAGTTTTCCAAGGGAAAGCTGTGAAATGACCCAAATACTGGTAATATTTACCTCTCCGGGTACTTCCGGTGGCGTTTTCACGGGACTGTGGATTGAAATATTAAGACTTCATGCTTACAGGGCTCAGAATTGGTGTCTAAAGCCTTGGAATGATGAGAATAGTGTTGATGTTTACAATTAAGGAGGATTGGCTTTGGCGTTTTTTTTGTGTGAATCAGTTAAAATGGTGACGATTTCGGTAAATACTTCTAAGCAAACTGTCTAATTTTGGTAAAACTGTTAAAATACACAATGATAGTTCCCAGAAATGATTAAGAACGTGTAAGAAAAACCTCAAGTACACGTAAATAGTTTCTTACTACATTTACCGTCGTATTCAATCACGGAGGTTTCCAGGGGAAATCTGTGAAATGACGCAAATACTGAAATGTTTACAACTCCGGGTACTTCCGGTGGCGTTTTCACGGGACTGTGCTTTGAAATATTAAGACTTCATGCTTACAGGGCTCAGAATTGGTGTCTAAACCCTTGGAATGACGAGAATAGTGTTGAGGTTTACAATTAAGGAGGATTGGCTTTGGCGTTTTTGTGTGTGATTCAGTTAAAATGGTGACGGTTCTAGTAAATACTTCTAAGCAAACTGCCTAATTTTGGTAAAACTGTTAAAATACACAATGAGAGTTCCCAGAAATGATTAAGAACGTGGAAGAAACACCTCAAGTACACGTAAATAGGTTCTTACTAAATTTACTGTCTTATTCAATCAGGGAGTTTCCCAGTGGAAAGCTGTGAAAAGAGGGAAATACTGGTAATATTTACTTCTCCCGGTACTTCCGGTGGGGTTTTCATGGGACTGTGCTTTGAAATATTAAGAGTTCATGCTACAGAGCTCAGAATTGGTGTCTAAATCCTTGGAATGACGAGAATAGTGTTTCTGTTTACAATTAAGGAGGATTTGCTTTGGCGTTTTTTTGTGTGAATCAGTTAAAATGGTGACGATTCCGGTAAATACTTCTAAGCAAACTGACTAATTTTGGTAAAACTGTTAAAATACACAATGATAGTTCCCAGAAATGATTAAGAACGTGTAAGAAACACCTCAAGTACAAGTAAATAGATTCTTACTACATTTACTGTCGTATTCAATCACAGAGTTTTCCAGGGGAAAGCTGTGAAATGACCCAAATACTGGTAATATTTACCTCTCCGGGTACTTCCGGTGGCGTTTTCACGGGACTGTGGTTTGAAATATTAAGACTTCATGCTTACAGGGCTCAGAATTGGTGTCTAAACCCTTGGAATGACGAGAATAGTGTTGAGGTTTACAATTAAGGAGGATTGGCTTTGGCGTTTTTTTGTGTGAATCAGTTAAAATGGTGACGATTCCGGTAAATTCTTCTAAGCAAACTGTCTAATTTCGGTAAAACTGTTAAAGTACACAATGATAGTTCCCAGAAATGATTAAGAACGTGTAAGAAACACCTCAAGTACACCTAAATAGATTCTTACTACATTTACTGTCGTATTCAATCACGGAGGTTTCCATTGGAAAGCTGTGAAATGCCGAAAATACTGGTAATATTTACATCTCCGGGTACTTCCGGTGGCGTTTTCACGGGACTGTACTTTGAAATATTACGACTTCATGCTTACAGGGCTCAGAATTGGTGTCTAAAGCCTTGGAATGACGAGAATAGTGTTTCTGTTTACAATTAAGGAGGATTGGCTTTGGCGTTTTTTTTGTGTGAATCAGTTAAAATGGTGACGATTCCGGTAAATACTTCTAAGCAAACTGACTAATTTTGGTAAAACTGTTAAAATACACAATGATAGTTCCCAGAAATGATTAAGAACGTGTAAGAAACACCTCAAGTACACGTAAATAGTTTCTTACTAAATTTACTGTCTTACTCAATCAGGGAGGTTTCCAGTGGAAAGCTGTGAAAAGACAGAAATACTGGTAATATTTAAGTCTCCCGGTACTTCCGGTGGCGTTTTCACGGGACTGTGCTTTGAAATATTAAGAGTTCATGCTTACAGAGCTCAGAATTGGTGTCTAAAGCCTTGGAATGACGAGAATAGTGTTGATGTTTACAATTAAGGAGGATTGGCTTTGTCGTTTTTTTGTGTGAATCAGTTAAAATGGTGATGATTCCGGTAAATACTTCTAAGCAAACTGTCCAATTTTGGGAAAACTGTTAAAATACACAATGATAGTTCCCAGAAATGATTAAGAACGTGAAGAAACACCTCAAGTACACGTAAATAGGTTCTTACTAAATTTACTGTCTTATTCAATCAGGGAGGATCCCAGTGGAAAGCTGTGAGAAGAGGGAAATACTGGTAATATTTACTTCTCCCGGTACTTCCGGTGGGGTTTTCATGGGACTGTGCTTTGAAATATTAAGAGTTCATGCTACAGAGCTCAGAATTGGTGTCTAAATCCTTGGAATGACGAGAATAGTGTTTCTGTTTACAATTAAGGAGGATTGGCTTTGGCGTTTTTTTTGTGTGAATCAGTTAAAATGGTGACGATTCCGGTAAATACTTCTAAGCAAACTGACTAATTTTGGTAAAACTGTTAAAATACACAATGATAGTTCCCAGAAATGATTAAGAACGTGTAAGAAACACCTCAAGTACAAGTAAATAGATTCTTACTACATTTACTGTCGTATTCAATCACGGAGTTTTCCAGGGGAAAGCTGTGAAATGACCCAAATACTGGTAATATTTACCTCTCCGGGTACTTCCGGTGGCGTTTTCACGGGACTGTGGTTTGAAATATTAAGACTTCATGCTTACAGGGCTCAGAATTGGTGTCTAAACCCTTGGAATGACGAGAATAGTGTTGAGGTTTACAATTAAGGAGGATTGGCTTTGGCGTTTTTTTGTGTGAATCAGTTAAAATGGTGACGATTCCGGTAAATTCTTCTAAGCAAACTGTGTAATTTTGGTAAAACTGTTAAAGTACACAATGATAGTTCCCAGAAATGATTAAGAACGTGTAAGAAACACCTCAAGTACACCTAAATAGATTCTTACTACATTTACTGTCGTATTCAATTACGAAGGTTTCCATTGGAAAGCTGTGAAATGCCGAAAATACTGGTAATATTTACATCTCCGGGTACTTCCGGTGGCGTTTTCACGGGACTGTACTTTGAAATATTACGACTTCATGCTTACAGGGCTCAGAATTGGTGTCTAAAGCCTTGGAATGACGAGAATAGTGTTGATGTTTACAATTCAGGAGGATTGGCTTTGGCGTTTTTTTTGTGTGAATCAGTTAAAATGGTGACGATTCTGGTAAATACTTCTAAGCAAACTGTCTAATTTTGGGAAAACTGTTAAAATACACAATGATAGTTCCCAGAAATGATTAAGAACGTGTAAGAAACACCTCAAGTACACCTATATAGGTTCTTACTAAATTTACTGTCTTATTCAATCAGGGAGGTTCCCAGTGGAAAGCTGTGAAAAGACAGAAATACTGGTAATATTTAAGTCTCCCGGTACTTCCGGTGGCGTTTTCACGGGACTGTGCTTTGAAATATTAAGAGTTCATGCTTACAGAGCTCAGAATTGGTGTCTAAAGCCTTGGAATGACGAGAATAGTGTTTCTGTTTACAATTAAGGAGGATTGGCTTTGGCGTTTTTTTGTGTGAATCAGTTAAAATGGTGACGATTCCGGTGAATACTTCAAAGCAAACTGTCTAATTTTGGTAAAATTGTTAAAATACACAATGATAGTTCCCAGAAATGATTAAGAACGTGTAAGAAACACCTCAAATACACGTAAATAGGTTCTTAGTAAATTTACTGTCTTATTCAATCAGGGACGTTTCCAGTGGAAAGCTGTGAAAAGACGGAAATACTGGTAATATTTACGTCTCCGGGTCCTTCCGGTAGCGTTTTCACGGGACTGTGCTTTGAAAGATTAAGAGTTCATGCTTACAGAGCTCAGAATTGGTGTCTAAAGCCTTGGAATGTCGAGAATAGTGTTTCTGTTTACAATTAAGGAGGATTTGCTTTGGCGTTTTTTTGTGTGAATCAGTTAAAATGGTGACGATTCCGGTAAATTCTTCTAAGCAAACTGTCTAATTTTGGTAAAACTGTTAAAATACACAATGATAGTTCCCAGAAATGATTAAGAACGTGTAAGAAACACCTCAAGTACACGTAAATAGTTTCTTACTAAATTTACTGTCTTATTCAATCAGGGAGATTTCCAGTGGAAAGCTGTGAAAAGACAGAAATACTGGTAATATTTACATCTCCGGGTACTTCCGGTGGCGTTTTCACGGGACTGTGGTTTGAAATATTAAGACTTCATGCTTACAGGGTTAAGAATTGGTGCCTAAAGCCTTGGAATGACGAGAATAGTGTTGAGGTTTACAATTAAGGAGGATTGGCTTTGGCGTTTTTTTGTGTGAATCAGTTAAAATGGTGACGATTCCGGTAAATACTTCTAAGCAAGCTGTCTAATTTTGGTAAAACTGTTAAAGTACACAATGATAGTTCCCAGAAATGATTAAGAACTTGTAAGAAACACCTCAAGTACACGTAAATAAGTTCTTACTACATTTACCATCGTATTCAATCACGGAGGTTTCCAGGGGAAATCTGTGAAATGACGCAAATACTGGTAATATTTACATCTCCGGGTACATCCGGTGGCGTTTTCACGGGACTGTGCTTTGAAATATTAAGAGTTCATGCTTACAGGGCTCAGAATTGGTGTCTAAAGCCTTGGAATGACGAGAATAGTGTTGATGTTTACAATTAAGGAGGATTGTCTTTGTCGTTTTTTTGTGTGAATCAGTTAAAATGGTGATGATTCCGGTAAATACTTCTAAGCAAACTGTCCAATTTTGGGAAAACTGTTAAAATACACAATGATAGTTCCCAGAAATGATTAAGAACGTGAAGAAACACCTCAAGTACACGTAAATAGGTTCTTACTAAATTTACTGTCTTATTCAATCAGGGAGGTTCCCAGTGGAAAGCTGTGAGAAGAGGGAAATACTGGTAATATTTACTTCTCCCGGTACTTCCGGTGGGGTTTTCATGGGACTGTGCTTTGAAATATTACGACTTCATGCTTACAGGGCTCAGAATTGGTGTCTAAAGCCTTGGAATGACGAGAATAGTGTTGATGTTTACAATTCAGGAGGATTGGCTTTGGCGTTTTTTTTGTGTGAATCAGTTAAAATGGTGACGATTCCGGTAAATACTTCTAAGCAAACTGTCTAATTTTGGGAAAACTGTTAAAATACACAATGATAGTTCCCAGAAATGATTAAGAACGTGTAAGAAACACCTCAAGTACACCTAAATAGGTTCTTACTAAATTTACTGTCTTATTCAATCAGGGAGGTTCCCAGTGGAAAGCTGTGAAAAGACAGAAATACTGGTAATATTTAAGTCCTCCGGTACTTCCGGTGGCGTTTTCACGGGACTGTGCTTTGAAATATTAAGAGTTCATGCTTACAGAGCTCAGAATTGGTGTCTAAAGCCTTGGAATGACGAGAATAGTGTTTCTGTTTACAATTAAGGAGGATTGGCTTTGGCGTTTTTTTGTGTGAATCAGTTAAAATGGTGACGATTCCGGTGAATACTTCAAAGCAAACTGTCTAATTTTGGTAAAATTGTTAAAATACACAATGATAGTTCCCAGAAATGATTAAGAACGTGTAAGAAACACCTCAAATACACGTAAATAGGTTCTTAGTAAATTTACTGTCTTATTCAATCAGGGACGTTTCCAGTGGAAAGCTGTGAAAAGACGGAAATACTGGTAATATTTACGTCTCCGGGTCCTTCCGGTAGCGTTTTCACGGGACTGTGCTTTGAAAGATTAAGAGTTCATGCTTACAGAGCTCAGAATTGGTGTCTAAAGCCTTGGAATGTCGAGAATAGTGTTTCTGTTTACAATTAAGGAGGATTTGCTTTGGCGTTTTTTTGTGTGAATCAGTTAAAATGGTGACGATTCCGGTAAATTCTTCTAAGCAAACTGTCTAATTTTGGTAAAACTGTTAAAATACACAATGATAGTTCCCAGAAATGATTAAGAACGTGTAAGAAACACCTCAAGTACACGTAAATAGTTTCTTACTAAATTTACTGTCTTATTCAATCAGGGAGATTTCCAGTGGAAAGCTGTGAAAAGACAGAAATACTGGTAATATTTACATCTCCGGGTACTTCCGGTGGCGTTTTCACGGGACTGTGGTTTGAAATATTAAGACTTCATGCTTACAGGGCTCAGAATTGGTGTCTAAAGCCTTGGAATGACGAGAATAGTGTTGAGGTTTACAATTAAGGAGGATTGGCTTTGGCGTTTTTTTGTGTGAATCAGTTAAAATGGTGACGATTCCGGTAAATACTTCTAAGCAAGCTGTCTAATTTTGGTAAAACTGTTAAAGTACACAATGATAGTTCCCAGAAATGATTAAGAACTTGTAAGAAACACCTCAAGTACACGTAAATAAGTTCTTACTACATTTACCATCGTATTCAATCACGGAGGTTTCCAGGGGAAATCTGTGAAATGACGCAAATACTGGTAATATTTACATCTCCGGGTACTTCCGGTGGCGTTTTCACGGGACTGTGCTTTGAAATATTAAGAGTTCATGCTTACAGGGCTCAGAATTGTTGTCTAAAGCCTTGGAATGACGAGAATAGTGTTTCTGTTTACAATTAAGGAGGATTGGCTATGGCGTTTTTTTGTGTGAATCAGTTAAAATGGTGATGATTCCGGTAAATACTTCTAAGAAAACTGTCTA
Organism: Myotis daubentonii; assembly: GCF_963259705.1. NCBI lineage: Eukaryota > Metazoa > Chordata > Mammalia > Chiroptera > Vespertilionidae > Myotis > Myotis daubentonii. The sequence continues at coordinate 27,786 of NC_081853.1, read as the reverse complement.
ATTTTGGTAAAACTGTTAAAATACACAATGATAGTTCCCAGAAATGATTAAGAACGTGTAAGAAACACCTCAAGTACAAGTAAATAGATTCTTACTACATTTACTGTCGTATTCAATAACGGAGGTTTCCAGGGTTAAGCTGTGAAATGATGCAAATACTGGTAATATTTACGTCTCCGGGTACTTCCGGTGGCGTTTTCACGGGACTGTGCTTTGAAATATTAAGACTTCATGCTTACAGGGCTCAGAATTGGTGTCTAAACCCTTGGAATGACGAGAATAGTGTTGAGGTTTACAATTAAGGAGGATTGGCTTTGGCGTTTTTTTGTGTGAATCAGTTAAAATGGTGACGATTCCGGTAAATTCTTCTAAGCAAACTGTCTAATTTTGGTAAAACTGTTAAAGTACACCATGATAGTTCCCAGAAATGATTAAGAACGTGTAAGAAACACCTCAAGTACACCTAAATAGATTCTTACTACATTTACTGTCGTATTCAATTACGGAGGTTTCCATTGGAAAGCTGTGAAATGCCGAAAATACTGGTAATATTTACATCTCTGGGTACTTCCGGTGGCGTTTTCACGGGACTGTGATTTGAAATATTAAGAGTTCATGCTTACAGGGCTCAGAATTGGTGTCTAAAGCCTTGGAATGACGAGAATAGTGTTGATGTTTACAATTAAGGAGGATTGGCTTTGTCGTTTTTTTGTGTGAATCAGTTAAAATGGTGACGATTCCGGTAAATAGTTCTAAGCAAACTGTCCAATTTTGGGAAAACTGTTAAAATACACAATGATAGTTCCCAGAAATGATTAAGAATGTGTAAGAAACACCTCAAGTACACGTAAATAGTTTCTTACTAAATTTACTGTCTTATTCAATCAGGGAGGTTTCCAGTGGAAAGCTGTGAAAAGACAGATATACTGGTAATATTTAAGTCTCCCGGTACTTCCGGTGGAGTTTTCACGGGACTGTGCTTTGAAATATTAAGAGTTCATGCTTACAGAGCTCAGAATTGGTGTCTAAAGCCTTGGAATGACGAGAATAGTGTTTCTGTTTACAATTAAGGAGGATTGGCTTTGGCGTTTTTTTGTGTGAATCAGTTAAAATGGTGACGATTCCGGTGAATACTTCAAAGCAAACTGTCTAATTTTGGTAAAACTGTTAAAATACACAATGATAGTTCCCAGAAATGATTAAGAACGTGTAAGAGACACCTCAAGTACACGTAAATAGGTTCTTACTAAATTTACTGTCTTATTCAATCAGGGAGGTTTCCAGTGGAAAGCTGTGAAAAGACGGAAATACTGATAATATTTCGTCTCCCGGTACTTCCGGTGGCGTTTTCACGGGACTGTGCTTTGAAATATTAAGAGTTCATGCTTACAGAGCTCAGAATTGTTGTCTAAAGCCTTGGAATGACGAGAATAGTGTTGAGGTTTACAATTAAGGAGGATTGGCTATGGCGTTTTTTTGTGTGAATCAGTTAAAATGGTGACGATTCCGGTAAATACTTCTAAGCAAACTGTCTAATTTTGGTAAAACTGTTAAAATACACAATGATAGTTCCCAGAAATGATTAAGAACGTGTAAGAAACACCTCAAGTACAAGTAAATAGATTCTTACTACATTTACTGTCGTATTCAATAACGGAGGTTTCCAGGGTTAAGCTGTGAAATGATGCAAATACTGGTAATATTTACGTCTCCGGGTACTTCCGGTGGCGTTTTCACGGGACTGTGCTTTGAAATATTAAGACTTCATGCTTACAGGGCTCAGAATTGGTGTCTAAAGCCTTGGAATGACGAGAATAGTGTTGAGGTTTACAATTAAGGAGGATTGGCTTTGGTGTTTTTTTGTGTGAATCAGTTAAAATGGTGACGATTCCGGTAAATACTTCTAAGCAAACTGTCTAATTTTGGTAAAACTGTTAAAGTACACAATGATAGTTCCCAGAAATGATTAAGAACGTGTAAGAAACACCTCAAGTACACGTAAATAGGTTCTTACTACATTTACCATCGTATTCAATCACGGAGGTTTCCAGGGGAAATCTGTGAAATGACGCAAATACTGGTAATATTTACACCTCCGGGTACTTCCGGTGGCGTTTTCACGGGACTGTGCTTTGAAATATTATGAGTTCATGCTTACAGGGCTCAGAATTGGTGTCTAAAGCCTTGGAATGACGAGAATAGTGTTGATGTTTACAATTAAGGAGGATTGGCTTTGTCGTTTTTTTGTGTGAATCAGTTAAAATGGTGACGATTCCGATAAATACTTCTAAGCAAACTGTCCAATTTTGGGAAAAATGTTAAAATACACAATGATAGTTCCCAGAAATGATTAAGAACGTGTAAGAAACACCTCAAGTACACGTAAATAGGTTCTTACTAAATTTACTGTCTTATTCAATCAGGGAGGTTTCCAGTGGAAAGCTGTGAAAAGACAGAAATACTGGTAATATTTACGTCTCCGGGTACTTCCAGTGGCGTTTTCACGGGACTGTGCTTTGAAATATTAAGAGTTCATGCTTACAGAGCTCAGAATTGGTGTCAAAAGCCTTGGAATGACGAGAATTGTGTTTCTCTTTACAATTAAGGAGGATTGGCTTCGGCGTTTTTTTGTGTGAATCAGGTAAAATGGTGACGATTCCGGTGAATACTTCTAAGCAAACTGTCTAATTTTGGTAAAACTGTCAAAATACACAATGATAGTTCCCAGAAATGATTAAGAACGTGTAAGAAACACCTCAAGAACACGTAAATAGGTTCTTACAAAATTTACTGTCTTATTCAATCAGGGAGGTTTCCAGTGGAAAGCTGTGAAAAGACGGAAATACTGATAATATTTACGTCTCCCGGTACTTCCGGTGGCGTTTTCACGGGACTGTGCTTTGAAATATTAAGAGTTCATGCTTACAGAGCTCAGAATTGGTGTCTAAAGCCTTGGAATGATGAGAATAGTGTTTCTGTTTACAATTAAGGAGGATTGGCTTTGGCGTTTTTTTGTGTGAATCAGTTAAAATGGTGACGATTCCGGTAAATACTTCTAAGTAAACAGTCTAATTTTGGTAAAACTGTTAAAATACACAATGATAGTTCCCAGAAATGATTAAGAACGTGTAAGAAACACCTCAAGTACAAGTAAATAGATTCTTACTACATTTACTGCCGTATTCAATAACGGAGGTTTCCAGGGTTAAGCTGTGAAATGATGCAAATACTGGTAATATTTACGTCTCCGGGTACTTCCGGTGGCGTTTTCACGGGACTGTGCTTTGAAATATTAAGACTTCATGCTTACAGGGCTCAGAATTGGTGTCTAAAGCCTTGGAATGACGAGAATAGTGTTGAGGTTTACAATTAAGGAGGATTGGCTTTGGCGTTTTTTTGTGTGAATCAGTTAAAATGGTGACGATTCCGGTAAATACTTCTAAGCAAACTGTCTAATTTTGGTAAAACTGTTAAAGTACACAATGATAGTTCCCAGAAATGATTAAGAACGTGTAAGAAACACCTCAAGTGCACGTAAATAGGTTCTTACTACATTTACCATCGTATTCAATCAGGGAGGTTTCCAGGGGAAATCTGTGAAATGACGCAAATACTGGTAATATTTACACCTCCGGGTACTTCCGGTGGAGTTTTCACGGGACTGTGCTTTGAAATATTATGAGTTCATGCTTACAGGGCTCAGAATTGGTGTCTAAAGCCTTGGAATGACGAGAATAGTGTTGATGTTTACAATTAAGGAGGATTGGCTTTGTCGTTTTTTTGTGTGAATCAGTTAAAATGGTGACGATTCCGGTAAATACTTCTAAGCAAACTGTCCAATTTTGGGAAAAATGTTAAAATACACAATGATAGTTCCCAGAAATGATTAAGAACGTGTAAGAAACACCTCAAGTACACGTAAATAGGTTCTTACTAAATTTACTGTCTTATTCAATCAGGGAGGTTTCCAGTGGAAAGCTGTGAAAAGACAGAAATACTGGTAATATTTACGTCTCCGGGTACTTCCAGTGGCGTTTTCACGGGACTGTGCTTTGAAATATTAAGAGTTCATGCTTACAGAGCTCAGAATTGGTGTCAAAAGCCTTGGAATGGCGAGAATTGTGTTTCTCTTTACAATTAAGGAGGATTGGCTTCGGCGTTTTTTTGTGTGAATCAGGTAAAATGGTGACGATTACGGTGAATACTTCTAAGCAAACTGTCTAATTTTGGTAAAACTGTTAAAATACACAATGATAGTTCCCAGAAATGATTAAGAACGTGTAAGAAACACCTCAAGTACACGTAAATAGGTTCTTACAAAATTTACTGTCTTATTCAATCAGGGAGGTTTCCAGTGGAAAGCTGTGAAAAGACGGAAATACTGATAATATTTACGTCTCCCGGTACTTCCGGTGGCGTTTTCACGGGACTGTGCTTTGAAATATTAAGAGTTCATGCTTACAGAGCTCAGAATTGGTGTCTAAAGCCTTGGAATGACGAGAATAGTGTTGAGGTTTACAATTAAGGAGGATTGGCTTTGGCGTTTTTTTGTGTGAATCAGTTAAAATGGTGACGATTCCGGTAAATTCTTCTAAGCAAACTGTCTAATTTTGGTAAAACTGTTAAAGTACACAATGATAGTTCCCAGAAATGATTAAGAACGTGTAAGAAACACCTCAAGTACACGTAAATATGTTCTTACTACATTTACCGTCGTATTCAATCACGGAGTTTTCCAGGGGAAATCTGTGAAATGACGGAAATACTGGTAATATTTACATCTCTGGGTACTTCCGGTGGCGTTTTCACGGGACTGTGCTTTGAAATATTAAGACTTCATGCTTACAGGGCTCAGAATTGGTGTCTAAACCCTTGGAATGACGAGAATAGTGTTGAGGTTTACAATTAAGGAGGATTGGCTTTGGCGTTTTTTTGTGTGAATCAGTTAAAATGGTGACGATTCCGGTAAATTCTTCTAACAAACTTTCTAATTTTGGTAAAACTGTTAAAGTACACCATGATAGTTCCCAGAAATGATTAAGAACGTGTAAGAAACACCTCAAGTACACCTAAATAGATTCTTACTACATTTACTGTCGTATTCAATTACAGAGGTTTCCATTGGAAAGCTGTGAAATGCCGAAAATACTGGTAATATTTACATCTCCGGGTACTTCCGGTGGCGTTTTCACGGGACTGTGCTTTGAAATATTAAGAGTTCATGCTTACAGGGCTCAGAATTGGTGTCTAAAGCCTTGGAATGACGAGAATAGTGTTGATGTTTACAATTAAGGAGGATTGGCTTTGTCGTTTTTTTGTGTGAATCAGTTAAAATGGTGACGATTCCGGTAAATAGTTCTAAGCAAACTGTCCAATTTTGGTAAAACTGTTAAAATACACAATGATAGTTCCCAGAAATGATTAAGAACGTGTAAGAAACACCTCAAGTACACGTAAATAGGTTCTTACTAAATTTACTGTCTTATTCAATCAGGGAGGTTCCCAGTGGAAAGCTGTGAAAAGACGGAAATACTGGTAATATTTACATCTCCCTGTTCTTCTGGTGGCGTTTTCATGGGACTGTGCTTTGAAATATTAAGAGTTCATGCTACAGAGCTCAGAATTGGTGTCTAAATCCTTGGAATGACGAGAATATTGTTTCTGTTTACAATTAAGGAGGATTGTCTTTGGCGTTTTTTTGTGTGAATCAGTTAAAATGGTGACGATTCCGGTAAATACTTCTAAGCAAACTGTCTAATTTTGGTAAAACTGTTAAAATACACAATGATAGTTCCCAGAAATGATTAAGAACGTGTAAGAAACACCTCAAGTACACGTAAATAGTTTCTTACTGAATTTACTGTCTTATTCAATCAGGGAGGTTTCCAGTGGAAAGCTGTGAAAAGACAGAAATACTGGTAATATTTAAGTCTCCCGGTACTTCCGGTGGAGTTTTTACGGGACTGTGCTTTGAAATATTAAGAGTTCATGCTTACAGAGCTCAGAATTGGTGTCTAAAGCCTTGGAATGACGAGAATAGTGTTTCTGTTTACAATTAAGGAGGATTGGCTTTGGCGTTTTTTTGTGTGAATCAGTTAAAATGGTGACGATTCCGGTGAATACTTCAAAGCAAACTGTCTAATTTTGGTAAAACTGTTAAAATACACAATGATATTTCCCAGAAATGATTAAGAACGTGTAAGAAACACCTCAAGTACACGTAAATAGGTTCTTACTAAATTTACTGTCTTATTCAATCAGGGAGGTTTCCAGTGGAAAGCTGTGAAAAGACGGAAATACTGATAATATTTACGTCTCCCGGTACTTCCGGTGGCGTTTTCACGGGACTGTGCTTTGAAATATTAAGAGTTCATGCTTACAGAGCTCAGAATTGGTGTCTTAAGCCTTGGAATGACGAGAATAGTGTTGAGGTTTACAATTAAGGAGGATTGGCTATGGCGTTTTTTTGTGTGAATCAGTTAAAATGGTGACGATTCCGGTAAATACTTCTAAGCAAACTGTCTAATTTTGGTAAAACTGTTAAAATTCACAATGATAGTTCCCAGAAATGATTAAGAACGTGTAAGAAACACCTCAAGTACAAGTAAATAGATTCTTACTACATTTACTGTCGTATTCAATAACGGAGGTTTCCAGGGTTAAGCTGTGAAATGATGCAAATACTGGTAATATTTACGTCTCCGGGTACTTCCGGTGGCGTTTTCACGGGACTGTGCTTTGAAATATTAAGACTTCATGCTTACAGGGCTCAGAATTGGTGTCTAAAGCCTTGGAATGACGAGAATAGTGTTGAGGTTTACAATTAAGGAGGATTGGCTTTGGCGTTTTTTTGTGTGAATCAGTTAAAATGGTGACGATTCCGGTAAATACTTCTAAGCAAACTGTCTAATTTTGGTAAAACTGTTAAAGTACACAATGATAGTTCCCAGAAATGATTAAGAACGTGTAAGAAACACCTCAAGTACACGTAAATAGGTTCTTACTACATTTACCATCGTATTCAATCACGGAGGTTTCCAGGGGAAATCTGTGAAATGACGCAAATACTGGTAATATTTACACCTCCGGGTACTTCCGGTGGCGTTTTCACGGGACTGTGCTTTGAAATATTAAGACTTCATGCTTACAGGGCTCAGAATTGGTGTCTAAAGCCTTGGAATGACGAGAATAGTGTTGATGTTTACAATTAAGGAGGATTGGCTTTGTCGTTTTTTTGTGTGAAACAGTTAAAATGGTGACGATTCCGGTAAATACTTCTAAGCAAACTGTCCAATTTTGGGAAAAATGTTAAAATACACAATGATAGTTCCCAGAAATGATTAAGAACGTGTAAGAAACACCTCAAGTACACGTAAATAGGTTCTTACTAAATTTACTGTCTTATTCAATCAGGGAGGTTTCCAGTGGAAAGCTGTGAAAAGACAGAAATACTGGTAATATTTACGTCTCCGGGTACTTCCAGTGGCGTTTTCACGGGACTGTGCTTTGAAATATTAAGAGTTCATGCTTACAGAGCTCAGAATTGGTGTCAAAAGCCTTGGAATGACGAGAATTGTGTTTCTCTTTACAATTAAGGAGGATTGGCTTCGGCGTTTTTTTGTGTGAATCAGGTAAAATGGTGACGATTCCGGTGAATACTTCTAAGCAAACTGTCTAATTTTGGTAAAACTGTTAAAATACACAATGATAGTTCCCAGAAATGATTAAGAACGTGTAAGAAACACCTCAAGTACACGTAAATAGGTTCTTACAAAATTTACTGTCTTATTCAATCAGGGAGGTTTCCAGTGGAAAGCTGTGAAAAGACGGAAATACTGATAATATTTACGTCTCCCGGTACTTCCGGTGGCGTTTTCACGGGACTGTGCTTTGAAATATTAAGAGTTCATGCTTTCAGAGCTCAGAATTGGTGTCTAAAGCCTTGGAATGACGAGAATAGTGTTTCTGTTTACAATTAAGGAGGATTGGCTTTGGCGTTTTTTTGTGTGAATCAGTTAAAATGGTGTCGATTCCGGTAAATACTTCTAAGTAAACTGTCTAATTTTGGTAAAACTGTTAAAATACACAATGATAGTTCCCAGAAATGATTAAGAACGTGTAAGAAACACCTCAAGTACAAGTAAATAGATTCTTACTACATTTACTGCCGTATTCAATAACGGAGGTTTCCAGGGTTAAGCTGTGAAATGATGCAAATACTGGTAATATTTACGTCTCCGGGTACTTCCGGTGGCGTTTTCACGGGACTGTGCTTTGAAATATTAAGACTTCATGCTTACAGGGCTCAGAATTGGTGTCTAAAGCCTTGGAATGACGAGAATAGTGTTGAGGTTTACAATTAAGGAGGATTGGCTTTGGCGTTTTTTTGTGTGAATCAGTTAAAATGGTGACGATTCCGGTAAATACTTCTAAGCAAACTGTCTAATTTTGGTAAAACTGTTAAAGTACGCAATGATAGTTCCCAGAAATGATTAAGAACGTGTAAGAAACACCTCAAGTGCACGTAAATAGGTTCTTACTACATTTACCATCGTATTCAATCAGGGAGGTTTCCAGGGGAAATCTGTGAAATGACGCAAATACTGGTAATATTTACACCTCCGGGTACTTCCGGTGGAGTTTTCACGGGACTGTGCTTTGAAATATTATGAGTTCATGCTTACAGGGCTCAGAATTGGTGTCTAAAGCCTTGGAATGACGAGAATAGTGTTGATGTTTACAATTAAGGAGGATTGGCTTTGTCGTTTTTTTGTGTGAATCAGTTAAAATGGTGACGATTCCGGTAAATACTTCTAAGCAAACTGTCCAATTTTGGGAAAAATGTTAAAATACACAATGATAGTTCCCAGAAATGATTAAGAACGTGTAAGAAACACCTCAAGTACACGTAAATAGGTTCTTACTAAATTTACTGTCTTATTCAATCAGGGAGGTTTCCAGTGGAAAGCTGTGAAAAGACAGAAATACTGGTAATATTTACGTCTCCGGGTACTTCCAGTGGCGTTTTCACAGGACTGTGCTTTGAAATATTAAGAGTTCATGCTTACAGAGCTCAGAATTGGTGTCTAAAGCCTTGGAATGGCGAGAATAGTGTTTCTCTTTACAATTAAGGAGGATTGGCTTCGGCGTTTTTTTGTGTGAATCAGGTAAAATGGTGACGATTCCGGTGAATACTTCTAAGCAAACTGTCTAATTTTGGTAAAACTGTTAAAATACACTATGATAGTTCCCAGAAATGATTAAGAACGTGTAAGAAACACCTCAAGTACACGTAAATAGGTTCTTACAAAATTTACTGTCTTATTCAATCAGGGAGGTTTCCAGTGGAAAGCTGTGAAAAGACGGAAATACTGATAATATTTACGTCTCCGGGTACTTCCGGTGGCGTTTTCACGGGACTGTGCTTTGAAATATTAAGAGTTCATGCTTACAGAGCTCAGAATTGGTGTCTAAAGCCTTGGAATGACGAGAATAGTGTTTCTGTTTACAATTAAGGAGGATTGGCTTTGGCGTTTTTTTGTGTGAATCAGTTAAAATGGTGACGATTCCGGTAAATTCTTCTAAGCAAACTGTCTAATTTTGGTAAAACTGTTAAAGTACAAAATGATAGTTCCCAGAAATGATTAAGAACGTGTAAGAAACACCTCAAGTACACGTAAATATGTTCTTACTACATTTACCGTCGTATTCAATCACGGAGTTTTCCAGGGGAAATCTGTGAAATGACGGAAATACTGGTAATATTTACATCTCTGGGTACTTCCGGTGGCGTTTTCACGGGACTGTGCTTTGAAATATTAAGACTTCATGCTTACAGGGCTCAGAATTGGTGTCTAAAGCCTTGGAATGACGAGAATAGTGTTGAGGTTTACAATTAAGGAGGATTGGCTTTGGCGTTTTTTTGTGTGAATCAGATAAAATGGTGACGATTCCGGTAAATTCTTCTAACAAACTGTCTAATTTTGGTAAAACTGTTAAAGTACACCATGATAGTTCCCAGAAATGATTAAGAACGTGTAAGAAACACCTCAAGTACACCTAAATAGATTCTTACTACATTTACTGTCGTATTCAATTACGGAGGTTTCCATTGGAAAGCTGTGAAATGCCGAAAATACTGGTAATATTTACATCTCCGGGTACTTCCGGTGGCGTTTTCACGGGACTGTGCTTTGAAATATTAAGAGTTCATGCTTACAGGGCTCAGAATTGGTGTCTAAAGCCTTGGAATGACGAGAATAGTGTTGATGTTTACAATTAAGGAGGATTGGCTTTGTCGTTTTTTTGTGTGAATCAGTTAAAATGGTGACGATTCCGGTAAATAGTTCTAAGCAAACTGTCCAATTTTGGGAAAACTGTTAAAATACACAATGATAGTTCCCAGAAATGGTTAAGAACGTGTAAGAAACACCTCAAGTACACGTAAATAGGTTCTTACTAAATTTACTGTCTTATTCAATCAGGGAGGTTCCCAGTGGAAAGCTGTGAAAAGACGGAAATACTGGTAATATTTACGTCTCCCTGTTCTTCTGGTGGTGTTTTCATGGGACTGTGCTTTGAAATATTAAGAGTTCATGCTACAGAGCTCAGAATTGGTGTCTAAATCCTTGGAATGACGAGAATATTGTTTCTGTTTACAATTAAGGAGGATTGTCTTTGGCGTTTTTTTGTGTGAATCAGTTAAAATGGTGACGATTCCGGTAAATACTTCAAAGCAAACTGTCTAATTTTGGTAAAACTGTTAAAATACACAATGATAGTTCCCAGAAATGATTAAGAACGTGTAAGAAACACCTCAAGTACACGTAAATAGGTTCTTACTAAATTTACTGTCTTATTCAATCAGGGAGGTTTCCAGTGGAAAGCTGTGAAAAGACGGAAATACTGATAATATTTACGTCTCCCGGTACTTCCGGTGGCGTTTTCACGGGACTGTGCTTTGAAATATTAAGAGTTCATGCTTACAGAGCTCAGAATTGGTGTCTAAAGCCTTGGAATGACGAGAATAGTGTTGAGGTTTACAATTAAGGAGGATTGGCTATGGCGTTTTTTTGTGTGAATCAGTTAAAATGGTGACGATTCCGGTAAATACTTCTAAGCAAACTGTCTAATTTTGGTAAAACTGTTAAAATTCACAATGATAGTTCCCAGAAATGATTAAGAACGTGTAAGAAACACCTCAAGTACAAGTAAATAGATTCTTACTACATTTACTGTCGTATTCAATAACGGAGGTTTCCAGGGTTAAGCTGTGAAATGATGCAAATACTGGTAATATTTACGTCTCCGGGTACTTCCGGTGGCGTTTTCACGGGACTGTGCTTTGAAATATTAAGACTTCATGCTTACAGGGCTCAGAATTGGTGTCTAAAGCCTGGGAATGACGAGAATAGTGTTGAGGTTTACAATTAAGGAGGATTGGCTTTGGCTTTTTTTTGTGTGAATCAGTTAAAATGGTGACGATTCCGGTAAATACTTCTAAGCAAACTGTCTAATTTTGGTAAAACTGTTAAAGTACACAATGATAGTTCCCAGAAATGATTAAGAACGTATAAGAAACACCTCAAGTACACGTAAATAGGTTCTTACTACATTTACCATCGTATTCAATCACGGAGGTTTCCAGGGGAAATCTGTGAAATGACGCAAATACTGGTAATATTTACACCTCCGGGTACTTCCGGTGGCGTTTTCACGGGACTGTGCTTTGAAATATTAAGAGTTCATGCTTACAGGGCTCAGAATTGGTGTCTAAAGCCTTGGAATGACGAGAATAGTGTTGATGTTTACAATTAAGGAGGATTGGCTTTGTCGTTTTTTTGTGTGAATCAGTTAAAATGGTGACGATTCCGGTAAATACTTCTAAGCAAACTGTCCAATTTTGGGAAAAATGTTAAAATACACAATGATAGTTCCCAGAAATGATTAAGAACGTGTAAGAAACACCTCAAGTACACGTAAATAGGTTCTTATTAAATTTACTGTCTTATTCAATCAGGGAGGTTTCCAGTGGAAAGCTGTGAAAAGACAGAAATACTGGTAATATTTACGTCTCCGGGTACTTCCCGTGGCGTTTTCACGGGACTGTGCTTTGAAATATTAAGAGTTCATGCTTACAGAGCTCAGAATTGGTGTCTAAAGCCTTGGAATGACGAGAATAGTGTTGAGGTTTACAATTAAGGAGGATTGGCTATGGCGTTTTTTTGTGTGAATCAGTTAAAATGGTGACGATTCCGGTAAATACTTCTAAGCAAACTGTCTAATTTTGGTAAAACTGTTAAAATTCACAATGATAGTTCCCAGAAATGATTAAGAACGTGTAAGAAACACCTCAAGTACAAGTAAATAGATTCTTACTACATTTACTGTCGTATTCAATAACGGAGGTTTCCAGGGTTAAGCTGTGAAATGATGCAAATACTGGTAATATTTACGTCTCCGGGTACTTCCGGTGGCGTTTTCACGGGACTGTGCTTTGAAATATTAAGACTTCATGCTTACAGGGCTCAGAATTGGTGTCTAAAGCCTGGGAATGACGAGAATAGTGTTGAGGTTTACAATTAAGGAGGATTGGCTTTGGCTTTTTTTTGTGTGAATCAGTTAAAATGGTGACGATTCCGGTGAATACTTCTAAGCAAACTGTCTAATTTTGGTAAAACTGTTAAAGTACACAATGATAGTTCCCAGAAATGATTAAGAACGTGTAAGAAACACCTCAAGTACACGTAAATAGGTTCTTACTACATTTACCATCGTATTCAATCACGGAGGTTTCCAGGGGAAATCTGTGAAATGACGCAAATACTGGTAATATTTACACCTCCGGGTACTTCCGGTGGCGTTTTCACGGGACTGTGCTTTGAAATATTAAGAGTTCATGCTTACAGGGCTCAGAATTGGTGTCTAAAGCCTTGGAATGACGAGAATAGTGTTGATGTTTACAATTAAGGAGGATTGGCTTTGTCGTTTTTTTGTGTGAATCAGTTAAAATGGTGACGATTCCGGTAAATACTTCTAAGCAAACTGTCCAATTTTGGGAAAAATGTTAAAATACACAATGATAGTTCCCAGAAATGATTAAGAACGTGTAAGAAACACCTCAAGTACACGTAAATAGGTTCTTATTAAATTTACTGTCTTATTCAATCAGGGAGGTTTCCAGTGGAAAGCTGTGAAAAGACAGAAATACTGGTAATATTTACGTCTCCGGGTACTTCCCGTGGCGTTTTCACGGGACTGTGCTTTGAAATATTAAGAGTTCATGCTTACAGAGCTCAGAATTGGTGTCTAAAGCCTTGGAATGACGAGAATAGTGTTGAGGTTTACAATTAAGGAGGATTGGCTATGGCGTTTTTTTGTGTGAATCAGTTAAAATGGTGACGATTCCGGTAAATACTTCTAAGCAAACTGTCTAATTTTGGTAAAACTGTTAAAATTCACAATGATAGTTCCCAGAAATGATTAAGAACGTGTAAGAAACACCTCAAGTACAAGTAAATAGATTCTTACTACATTTACTGTCGTATTCAATAACGGAGGTTTCCAGGGTTAAGCTGTGAAATGATGCAAATACTGGTAATATTTACGTCTCCGGGTACTTCCGGTGGCGTTTTCACGGGACTGTGCTTTGAAATATTAAGACTTCATGCTTACAGGGCTCAGAATTGGTGTCTAAAGCCTGGGAATGACGAGAATAGTGTTGAGGTTTACAATTAAGGAGGATTGGCTTTGGCTTTTTTTTGTGTGAATCAGTTAAAATGGTGACGATTCCGGTAAATACTTCTAAGCAAACTGTCTAATTTTGGTAAAACTGTTAAAGTACACAATGATAGTTCCCAGAAATGATTAAGAACGTGTAAGAAACACCTCAAGTACACGTAAATAGGTTCTTACTACATTTACCATCGTATTCAATCACGGAGGTTTCCAGGGGAAATCTGTGAAATGACGCAAATACTGGTAATATTTACACCTCCGGGTACTTCCGGTGGCGTTTTCACGGGACTGTGCTTTGAAATATTAAGAGTTCATGCTTACAGGGCTCAGAATTGGTGTCTAAAGCCTTGGAATGACGAGAATAGTGTTGATGTTTACAATTAAGGAGGATTGGCTTTGTCGTTTTTTTGTGTGAATCAGTTAAAATGGTGACGATTCCGGTAAATACTTCTAAGCAAACTGTCCAATTTTGGGAAAAATGTTAAAATACACAATGATAGTTCCCAGAAATGATTAAGAACGTGTAAGAAACACCTCAAGTACACGTAAATAGGTTCTTATTAAATTTACTGTCTTATTCAATCAGGGAGGTTTCCAGTGGAAAGCTGTGAAAAGACAGAAATACTGGTAATATTTACGTCTCCGGGTACTTCCCGTGGCGTTTTCACGGGACTGTGCTTTGAAATATTAAGAGTTCATGCTTACAGAGCTCAGAATTGGTGTCAAAAGCCTTGGAATGACGAGAATAGTGTTTCTCTTTACAATTAAGGAGGATTGGCTTTGGCGTTTTTTTGTGTGAATCAGGTAAAATGGTGACGATTCCGGTAAATACTTCTCAGCAAACTGTCTAATTTTGGTAAAACTGTTAAAATACACAATGATAGTTCCCAGAAATGATTAAGAACGTGTAAGAAACACCTCAAGTACACGTAAATAGGTTCTTACTACATTTACCATCTTATTCTATCACGGAGGTTTCCAGGGGAAAGCTGTGAAATGCCGAAAATACTGGTAATATTTACGTCTCCGGGTCCTTCCGGTAGCGTTTTCACGGGACTGTGCTATGAAAGATTAAGAGTTCATGCTTACAGAGCTCAGAATTGGTGTCTAAAGCCTTGGAATGACGAGAATAGTGTTTCTGTTTACAATTAAGGAGGATTGGCTTTGGCGTTTTTTTGTGTGAATCAGTTAAAATGGTGACGATTCCGGTAAATTCTTCTAAGTAAACTGTCTAATTTTGGTAAAACTGTTAAAGTACACAATGATAGTTCCCAGAAATGATTAAGAACGTGTAAGAAACACCTCAAGTACAAGTAAATAGGTTCTTACTACATTTACCGGCGTATTCAATCACGGAGGTTTCCAGGGGAAATCTGTGAAATGACGCAAATACTGGTAATATTTACATCTCCGGGTACTTCCGGTGGCGTTTTCACGGGACTGTGCTTTGAAATATTAAGACTTCATGCTTACAGGGCTCAGAATTGGTGTCTAAAGCCTTGGAATGACGAGAATAGTGTTGAGGTTTACAATTAAGGAGGATTGGCTTTGGCGTTTTTTTGTGTGAATCAGATAAAATGGTGACGATTCCGGTAAATTCTTCTAACAAACTGTCTAATTTTGGGAAAACTGTTAAAGTACACCATGATAGTTCCCAGAAATGATTAAGAACGTGTAAGAAACACCTCAAGTACACCTAAATAGATTCTTACTACATTTACTGTCGTATTCAATTACGGAGGTTTCCATTGGAAAGCTGTGAAATGCCGAAAATACTGGTAATATTTACATCTCCGGGTACTTCCGGTGGCGTTTTCACGGGACTGTGCTTTGAAATATTAAGAGTTCATGCTTACAGGGCTCAGAATTGGTGTCTAAAGCCTTGGAATGACGAGAATAGTGTTGATGTTTACAATTAAGGAGGATTGGCTTTGTCGTTTTTTTGTGTGAATCAGTTAAAATGGTGACGATTCCGGTAAATAGTTCTAAGCAAACTGTCCAATTTTGGGAAAACTGTTAAAATACACAATGATAGTTCCCAGAAATGGTTAAGAACGTGTAAGAAACACCTCAAGTACACGTAAATAGGTTCTTACTAAATTTACTGTCTTATTCAATCAGGGAGGTTCCCAGTGGAAAGCTGTGAAAAGACGGAAATACTGGTAATATTTACGTCTCCCTGTTCTTCTGGTGGCGTTTTCATGGGACTGTGCTTTGAAATATTAAGAGTTCATGCTACAGAGCTCAGAATTGGTGTCTAAATCCTTGGAATGACGAGAATATTGTTTCTGTTTACAATTAAGGAGGATTGTCTTTGGCGTTTTTTTGTGTGAATCAGTTAAAATGGTGACGATTCCGGTAAATACTTCAAAGCAAACTGTCTAATTTTGGTAAAACTGTTAAAATACACAATGATAGTTCCCAGAAATGATTAAGAACGTGTAAGAAACACCTCATGTACACGTAAATAGGTTCTTACTAAATTTACTGTCTTATTCAATCAGGGAGGTTTCCAGTGGAAAGCTGTGAAAAGACGGAAATACTGATAATATTTACGTCTCCCGGTACTTCCGGTGGCGTTTTCACGGGACTGTGCTTTGAAATATTAAGAGTTCATGCTTACAGAGCTCAGAATTTGTGTCTAAAGCCTTGGAATGACGAGAATAGTGTTGAGGTTTACAATTAAGGAGGATTGGCTTTGGCTTTTTTTTGTGTGAATCAGTTAAAATGGTGACGATTCCGGTAAATACTTCTAAGCAAACTGTCTAATTTTGGTAAAACTGTTAAAGTACACAATGATAGTTCCCAGAAATGATTAAGAACGTATAAGAAACACCTCAAGTACACGTAAATAGGTTCTTACTACATTTACCATCGTATTCAATCACGGAGGTTTCCAGGGGAAATCTGTGAAATGACGCAAATACTGGTAATATTTACACCTCCGGGTACTTCCGGTGGCGTTTTCACGGGACTGTGCTTTGAAATATTAAGAGTTCATGCTTACAGGGCTCAGAATTGGTGTCTAAAGCCTTGGAATGACGAGAATAGTGTTGATGTTTACAATTAAGGAGGATTGGCTTTGTCGTTTTTTTGTGTGAATCAGTTAAAATGGTGACGATTCCGGTAAATACTTCTAAGCAAACTGTCCAATTTTGGGAAAAATGTTAAAATACACAATGATAGTTCCCAGAAATGATTAAGAACGTGTAAGAAACACCTCAAGTACACGTAAATAGGTTCTTATTAAATTTACTGTCTTATTCAATCAGGGAGGTTTCCAGTGGAAAGCTGTGAAAAGACAGAAATACTGGTAATATTTACGTCTCCGGGTACTTCCCGTGGCGTTTTCACGGGACTGTGCTTTGAAATATTAAGAGTTCATGCTTACAGAGCTCAGAATTGGTGTCTAAAGCCTTGGAATGACGAGAATAGTGTTGAGGTTTACAATTAAGGAGGATTGGCTATGGCGTTTTTTTGTGTGAATCAGTTAAAATGGTGACGATTCCGGTAAATACTTCTAAGCAAACTGTCTAATTTTGGTAAAACTGTTAAAATTCACAATGATAGTTCCCAGAAATGATTAAGAACGTGTAAGAAACACCTCAAGTACAAGTAAATAGATTCTTACTACATTTACTGTCGTATTCAATAACGGAGGTTTCCAGGGTTAAGCTGTGAAATGATGCAAATACTGGTAATATTTACGTCTCCGGGTACTTCCGGTGGCGTTTTCACGGGACTGTGCTTTGAAATATTAAGACTTCATGCTTACAGGGCTCAGAATTGGTGTCTAAAGCCTGGGAATGACGAGAATAGTGTTGAGGTTTACAATTAAGGAGGATTGGCTTTGGCTTTTTTTTGTGTGAATCAGTTAAAATGGTGACGATTCCGGTAAATACTTCTAAGCAAACTGTCTAATTTTGGTAAAACTGTTAAAGTACACAATGATAGTTCCCAGAAATGATTAAGAACGTGTAAGAAACACCTCAAGTACACGTAAATAGGTTCTTACTACATTTACCATCGTATTCAATCACGGAGGTTTCCAGGGGAAATCTGTGAAATGACGCAAATACTGGTAATATTTACACCTCCGGGTACTTCCGGTGGCGTTTTCACGGGACTGTGCTTTGAAATATTAAGAGTTCATGCTTACAGGGCTCAGAATTGGTGTCTAAAGCCTTGGAATGACGAGAATAGTGTTGATGTTTACAATTAAGGAGGATTGGCTTTGTCGTTTTTTTGTGTGAATCAGTTAAAATGGTGACGATTCCGGTAAATACTTCTAAGCAAACTGTCCAATTTTGGGAAAAATGTTAAAATACACAATGATAGTTCCCAGAAATGATTAAGAACGTGTAAGAAACACCTCAAGTACACGTAAATAGGTTCTTATTAAATTTACTGTCTTATTCAATCAGGGAGGTTTCCAGTGGAAAGCTGTGAAAAGACAGAAATACTGGTAATATTTACGTCTCCGGGTACTTCCCGTGGCGTTTTCACGGGACTGTGCTTTGAAATATTAAGAGTTCATGCTTACAGAGCTCAGAATTGGTGTCTAAAGCCTTGGAATGACGAGAATAGTGTTGAGGTTTACAATTAAGGAGGATTGGCTATGGCGTTTTTTTGTGTGAATCAGTTAAAATGGTGACGATTCCGGTAAATACTTCTAAGCAAACTGTCTAATTTTGGTAAAACTGTTAAAATTCACAATGATAGTTCCCAGAAATGATTAAGAACGTGTAAGAAACACCTCAAGTACAAGTAAATAGATTCTTACTACATTTACTGTCGTATTCAATAACGGAGGTTTCCAGGGTTAAGCTGTGAAATGATGCAAATACTGGTAATATTTACGTCTCCGGGTACTTCCGGTGGCGTTTTCACGGGACTGTGCTTTGAAATATTAAGACTTCATGCTTACAGGGCTCAGAATTGGTGTCTAAAGCCTGGGAATGACGAGAATAGTGTTGAGGTTTACAATTAAGGAGGATTGGCTTTGGCTTTTTTTTGTGTGAATCAGTTAAAATGGTGACGATTCCGGTAAATACTTCTAAGCAAACTGTCTAATTTTGGTAAAACTGTTAAAGTACACAATGATAGTTCCCAGAAATGATTAAGAACGTGTAAGAAACACCTCAAGTACACGTAAATAGGTTCTTACTACATTTACCATCGTATTCAATCACGGAGGTTTCCAGGGGAAATCTGTGAAATGACGCAAATACTGGTAATATTTACACCTCCGGGTACTTCCGGTGGCGTTTTCACGGGACTGTGCTTTGAAATATTAAGAGTTCATGCTTACAGGGCTCAGAATTGGTGTCTAAAGCCTTGGAATGACGAGAATAGTGTTGATGTTTACAATTAAGGAGGATTGGCTTTGTCGTTTTTTTGTGTGAATCAGTTAAAATGGTGACGATTCCGGTAAATACTTCTAAGCAAACTGTCCAATTTTGGGAAAAATGTTAAAATACACAATGATAGTTCCCAGAAATGATTAAGAACGTGTAAGAAACACCTCAAGTACACGTAAATAGGTTCTTATTAAATTTACTGTCTTATTCAATCAGGGAGGTTTCCAGTGGAAAGCTGTGAAAAGACAGAAATACTGGTAATATTTACGTCTCCGGGTACTTCCCGTGCCGTTTTCACGGGACTGTGCTTTGAAATATTAAGAGTTCATGCTTACAGAGCTCAGAATTGGTGTCTAAAGCCTTGGAATGACGAGAATAGTGTTGAGGTTTACAATTAAGGAGGATTGGCTATGGCGTTTTTTTGTGTGAATCAGTTAAAATGGTGACGATTCCGGTAAATACTTCTAAGCAAACTGTCTAATTTTGGTAAAACTGTTAAAATTCACAATGATAGTTCCCAGAAATGATTAAGAACGTGTAAGAAACACCTCAAGTACAAGTAAATAGATTCTTACTACATTTACTGTCGTATTCAATAACGGAGGTTTCCAGGGTTAAGCTGTGAAATGATGCAAATACTGGTAATATTTACGTCTCCGGGTACTTCCGGTGGCGTTTTCACGGGACTGTGCTTTGAAATATTAAGACTTCATGCTTACAGGGCTCAGAATTGGTGTCTAAAGCCTGGGAATGACGAGAATAGTGTTGAGGTTTACAATTAAGGAGGATTGGCTTTGGCTTTTTTTTGTGTGAATCAGTTAAAATGGTGACGATTCCGGTAAATACTTCTAAGCAAACTGTCTAATTTTGGTAAAACTGTTAAAGTACACAATGATAGTTCCCAGAAATGATTAAGAACGTGTAAGAAACACCTCAAGTACACGTAAATAGGTTCTTACTACATTTACCATCGTATTCAATCACGGAGGTTTCCAGGGGAAATCTGTGAAATGACGCAAATACTGGTAATATTTACACCTCCGGGTACTTCCGGTGGCGTTTTCACGGGACTGTGCTTTGAAATATTAAGAGTTCATGCTTACAGGGTTCAGAATTGGTGTCTAAAGCCTTGGAATGACGAGAATAGTGTTGATGTTTACAATTAAGGAGGATTGGCTTTGTCGTTTTTTTGTGTGAATCAGTTAAAATGGTGACGATTCCGGTAAATACTTCTAAGCAAACTGTCCAATTTTGGGAAAAATGTTAAAATACACAATGATAGTTCCCAGAAATGATTAAGAACGTGTAAGAAACACCTCAAGTACACGTAAATAGGTTCTTATTAAATTTACTGTCTTATTCAATCAGGGAGGTTTCCAGTGGAAAGCTGTGAAAAGACAGAAATACTGGTAATATTTACGTCTCCGGGTACTTCCCGTGGCGTTTTCACGGGACTGTGCTTTGAAATATTAAGAGTTCATGCTTACAGAGCTCAGAATTGGTGTCAAAAGCCTTGGAATGACGAGAATAGTGTTTCTCTTTACAATTAAGGAGGATTGGCTTTGGCGTTTTTTTGTGTGAATCAGGTAAAATGGTGACGATTCCGGTAAATACTTCTCAGCAAACTGTCTAATTTTGGTAAAACTGTTAAAATACACAATGATAGTTCCCAGAAATGATTAAGAACGTGTAAGAAACACCTCAAGTACACGTAAATAGGTTCTTACTACATTTACCATCTTATTCTATCACGGAGGTTTCCAGGGGAAAGCTGTGAAATGCCGAAAATACTGGTAATATTTACGTCTCCGGGTCCTTCCGGTAGCGTTTTCACGGGACTGTGCTATGAAAGATTAAGAGTTCATGCTTACAGAGCTCAGAATTGGTGTCTAAAGCCTTGGAATGACGAGAATAGTGTTTCTGTTTACAATTAAGGAGGATTGGCTTTGGCGTTTTTTTGTGTGAATCAGTTAAAATGGTGACGATTCCGGTAAATTCTTCTAAGTAAACTGTCTAATTTTGGTAAAACTGTTAAAGTACACAATGATAGTTCCCAGAAATGATTAAGAACGTGTAAGAAACACCTCAAGTACAAGTAAATAGGTTCTTACTACATTTACCGTCGTATTCAATCACGGAGGTTTCCAGGGGAAATCTGTGAAATGACGCAAATACTGGTAATATTTACATCTCCGGGTACTTCCGGTGGCGTTTTCACGGGACTGTGCTTTGAAATATTAAGACTTCATGCTTACAGGGCTCAGAATTGGTGTCTAAAGCCTTGGAATGACGAGAATAGTGTTGAGGTTTACAATTAAGGAGGATTGGCTTTGGCGTTTTTTTGTGTGAATCAGTTAAAATGGTGACGATTCCGGTAAATTCTTCTAAGCAAACTGTCCAATTTTGGGAAAACTGTTAAAATACACAATGATAGTTCCCAGAAATGATTAAGAACGTGTAAGAAACACCTCAAGTACACGTAAATAGGTTCTTACTAAATTTACTGTCTTATTCAATCAGGGAGGTTCCCAGTGGAAAGCTGTGAAAAGACGGAAATACTGGTAATATTTACGTCTCCCTGTACTTCCGGTGGCGTTTTCATGGGACTGTGCTATGAAATATTAAGAGTTCATGCTACAGAGCTCAGAATTGGTGTCTAAAGCCTTGGAATGACGAGAATATTGTTTCTGTTTACAATTAAGGAGGATTGTCTTTGGCGTTTTTTTGTGTGAATCAGTTAAAATGGTGACGATTCCGGTAAATACTTCTAAGCAAACTGTCTAATTTTGGTAATACTGTTAAAATACACAATGATAGTTCCCAGAAATGATTAAGAACGTGTAAGAAACACCTCAAGTACACGTAAATAGTTTCTTACTAAATTTACTGTCTTATTCAATCAGGGAGGTTTCCAGTGGAAAGCTGTGAAAAGACAGAAATACTGGTAATATTTAAGTCTCCCGGTACTTCCGGTGGCGTTTTCACGGGACTGTGCTTTGAAATATTAAGAGTTCATGCTTACAGGGCTCAGAATTGGTGTCTAAAGCCTTGGAATGACGAGAATAGTGTTGATGTTTACAATTAAGGAGGATTGGCTTTGTCGTTTTTTTGTGTGAATCAGTTAAAATGGTGACGATTCCGGTAAATACTTCTAAGCAAACTGTCCAATTTTGGGAAAAATGTTAAAATACACAATGATAGTTCCCAGAAATGATTAAGAACGTGTAAGAAACACCTCAAGTACACGTAAATACGTTCTTACTAAATTTACTGTCTTATTCAATCAGGGAGGTTTCCAGTGGAAAGCTGTGAAAAGACAGAAATACTGGTAATATTTACGTCTCCGGGTACTTCCAGTGGCGTTTTCACGGGACTGTGCTTTGAAATATTAAGAGTTCATGCTTACAGAGCTCAGAATTGGTGTCAAAAGCCTTGGAATGACGAGAATAGTGTTTCTCTTTACAATTAAGGAGGATTGGCTTTGGCGTTTTTTTGTGTGAATCAGGTAAAATGGTGACGAATCCTGTAAATACTTCTAAGCAAACTGTCTAATTTTGGTAAAACTGTTAAAATACACAATGATAGTTCCCAGAAATGATTAAGAACGTGTAAGAAACACCTCAAGTACACGTAAATAGGTTCTTACTACATTTACCATCGTATTCTATCACGGAGGTTTCCAGGGGAAAGCTGTGAAATGCCGAAAATACTGGTAATATTTACGTCTCCGGGTCCTTCCGGTAGCGTTTTCACGGGACTGTGCTATGAAAGATTAAGAGTTCATGCTTACAGAGCTCAGAATTGGTGTCTAAAGCCTTGGAATGACGAGAATAGTGTTTCTGTTTACAATTAAGGAGGATTGGCTTTGGCGTTTTTTTGTGTGAATCAGTTAAAATGGTGACGATTCCGGTAAATTCTTCTAAGTAAACTGTCTAATTTTGGTAAAACTGTTAAAGTACACAATGATAGTTCCCAGAAATGATTAAGAACGTGTAAGAAACACCTCAAGTACACGTAAATAGGTTCTTACTACATTTACCGTCGTATTCAATCACGGAGGTTTCCAGGGGAAATCTGTGAAATGACGCAAATACTGGTAATATTTACATCTCCGGGTACTTCCGGTGGCGTTTTCACGGGACTGTGGTTTGAAATATTAAGACTTCATGCTTACAGGGCTCAGAATTGGTGTCTAAAGCCTTGGAATGACGAGAATAGTGTTGAGGTTTACAATTAAGGAGGATTGGCTTTGGCGTTTTTTTGTGTGAATCAGTTAAAATGGTGACGATTCCGGTAAATACTTCTAAGCAAACTGTCTAATTTTGGTAAAACTGTTAAAATTCACAATGATAGTTCCCAGAAATGATTAAGAACGTGTAAGAAACACCTCAAGTAAAAGTAAATAGATTCTTACTACATTTACTGTCGTATTCAATAACGGAGGTTTCCAGGGTTAAGCTGTGAAATGATGCAAATACTGGTAATATTTACGTCTCCGGGTACTTCCGGTGGCGTTTTCACGGGACTGTGCTTTGAAATATTAAGACTTCATGCTTACAGGGCTCAGAATTGGTGTCTAAAGCCTGGGAATGACGAGAATAGTGTTGAGGTTTACAATTAAGGAGGATTGGCTTTGGCGTTTTTTTGTGTGAATCAGTTAAAATGGTGACGATTCCGGTAAATACTTCTAAGCAAACTGTCTAATTTTGGTAAAACTGTTAAAGTACACAATGATAGTTCCCAGAAATGATTAAGAACGTGTAAGAAACACCTCAAGTACACGTAAATAGGTTCTTACTACATTTACCATCGTATTCAATCACGGAGGTTTCCAGGGGAAATCTGTGAAATGACGCAAATACTGGTAATATTTACACCTCCGGGTACTTCCGGTGGCGTTTTCACGGGACTGTGCTTTGAAATATTAAGAGTTCATGCTTACAGGGCTCAGAATTGGTGTCTAAAGCCTTGGAATGACGAGAATAGTGTTGATGTTTACAATTAAGGAGGATTGGCTTTGTCGTTTTTTTGTGTGAATCAGTTAAAATGGTGACGATTCCGGTAAATACTTCTAAGCAAACTGTCCAATTTTGGGAAAAATGTTAAAATACACAATGATAGTTCCCAGAAATGATTAAGAACGTGTAAGAAACACCTCAAGTACACGTAAATAGGTTCTTACTAAATTTACTCTCTTATTCAATCAGGGAGGTTTCCAGTGGAAAGCTGTGAAAAGACAGAAATACTGGTAATATTTACGTCTCCGGGTACTTCCCGTGGCGTTTTCACGGGACTGTGCTTTGAAATATTAAGAGTTCATGCTTACAGAGCTCAGAATTGGTGTCAACAGCCTTGGAATGACGAGAATAGTGTTTCTCTTTACAATTAAGGAGGATTGGCTTTGGCGTTTTTTTGTGTGAATCAGGTAAAATGGTGACGATTCCGGTAAATACTTCTAAGCAAACTGTCTAATTTTGGTAAAACTGTTAAAATACACAATGATAGTTCCCAGAAATGATTAAGAACGTGTAAGAAACACCTCAAGTACACGTAAATAGGTTCTTACTACATTTACCATCGTATTCTATCACGGAGGTTTCCAGGGGAAAGCTGTGAAATGCCGAAAATACTGGTAATATTTACGTCTCCGGGTCCTTCCGGTAGCGTTTTCACGGGACTGTGCTATGAAAGATTAAGAGTTCATGCTTACAGAGCTCAGAATTGGTGTCTAAAGCCTTGGAATGACGAGAATAGTGTTTCTGTTTACAATTAAGGAGGATTGGCTTTGGCGTTTTTTTGTGTGAATCAGTTAAAATGGTGACGATTCCGGTAAATTCTTCTAAGTAAACTGTCTAATTTTGGTAAAACTGTTAAAGTACACAATGATAGTTCCCAGAAATGATTAAGAACGTGTAAGAAACACCTCAAGTACACGTAAATAGGTTCTTACTACATTTACCGTCGTATTCAATCACGGAGGTTTCCAGGGGAAATCTGTGAAATGACGCAAATACTGGTAATATTTACATCTCCGGGTACTTCCGGTGGCGTTTTCACGGGACTGTGCTTTGAAATATTAAGACTTCATGCTTACAGGGCTCAGAATTGGTGTCTAAAGCCTTGGAATGACGAGAATAGTGTTGAGGTTTACAATTAAGGAGGATTGGCTTTGGCGTTTTTTTGTGTGAATCAGTTAAAATGGTGACGATTCCGGTAAATTCTTCTAAGCAAACTGTCCAATTTTGGGAAAACTGTTAAAATACACAATGATAGTTCCCAGAAATGATTAAGAACGTGTAAGAAACACCTCAAGTACATGTAAATAGGTTCTTACTAAATTTACTGTCTTATTCAATCAGGGAGGTTCCCAGTGGAAAGCTGTGAAAAGACGGAAATACTGGTAATATTTACGTCTCCCTGTACTTCCGGTGGCGTTTTCATGGGACTGTGCTTTGAAATATTAAGAGTTCATGCTACAGAGCTCAGAATTGGTGTCTAAAGCCTTGGAATGACGAGAATATTGTTTCTGTTTACAATTAAGGAGGATTGTCTTTGGCGTTTTTTTGTGTGAATCAGTTAAAATGGTGACGATTCCGGTAAATACTTCTAAGCAAACTGTCTAATTTTGGTAATACTGTTAAAATACACAATGATAGTTCCCAGAAATGATTAAGAACATGTAAGAAACACCTCCAGTACACGTAAATAGTTTCTTACTAAATTTACTGTCTTATTCAATCAGGGAGGTTTCCAGTGGAAAGCTGTGAAAAGACAGAAATACTGGTAATATTTACATCTCCGGGTACTTCCAGTGGCGTTTTCACGGGACTGTGCTTTGAAATATTAAGAGTTCATGCTTACAGAGCTCAGAATTGGTGTCAAAAGCCTTGGAATGACGAGAATAGTGTTTCTCTTTACAATTAAGGAGGATTGGCTTTGGCGTTTTTTTGTGTGAATCAGGTAAAATGGTGACGATTCCGGTAAATTCTTCTAAGTAAACTGTCTAATTTTGGTAAAACTGTTAAAGTACACAATGATAGTTCCCAGAAATGATTAAGAACGTGTAAGAAACACCTCAAGTACACGTAAATAGGTTCTTACTACATTTACCGTCGTATTCAATCACGGAGGTTTCCAGGAGAAATCTGTGAAATGACGCAAATACTGGTAATATTTACATCTCCGGGTACTTCCGGTGGCGTTTTCACGGGACTGTGCTTTGAAATATTAAGACTTCATGCTTACAGGGCTCAGAATTGGTGTCTAAAGCCTTGGAATGACGAGAATAGTGTTGAGGTTTACAATTAAGGAGGATTGGCTTTGGCGTTTTTTTGTGTGAATCAGTTAAAATGGTGACGATTCCGGTAAATTCTTCTAAGCAAACTGTCTAATTTTGGTAATACTGTTAAAATACACAATGATAGTTCCCAGAAATGATTAAGAACGTGTAAGAAACACCTCAAGTACACGTAAATAGTTTCTTACTAAATTTACTGTCTTATTCAATCAGGGAGGTTTCCAGTGGAAAGCTGTGAAAAGACAGAAATACTGGTAATATTTAAGTCTCCCGGTACTTCCGGTGGCGTTTTCACGGGACTGTGCTTTGAAATATTAAGAGTTCATGCTTACAGAGCTCAGAATTGGTGTCTAAAGCTTTGGAATGACGAGAATAGTGTTTCTGTTTACAATTAAGGAGGATTGGCTTTGGCGTTTTTTTGTGTGAATCAGTTAAAATGGTGACGATTCCGGTGAATACTTCAAAGCAAACTGTCTAATTTTGGTAAAACTGTTAAAATACACAATGATAGTTCCCAGAAATGATTAAGAACGTGTAAGAAACACCTCAAGTACACGTAAATAGGTTCTTACTAAATTTACTGTCTTATTCAATCAGGGAGGTTTCCAGTGGAAAGCTGTGAAAAGACGGAAATACTGATAATATTTACGTCTCCCGGTACTTCCGGTGGCGTTTTCACGGGACTGTGCTTTAAAATATTAAGAGTTCATGCTTACAGAGCTCAGAATTGGTGTCTAAAGCCTTGGAATGACGAGAATAGTGTTTCTGTTTACAATTAAGGAGGATTGGCTATGGCGTTTTTTTGTGTGAATCAGTTAAAATGGTGACGATTCCGGTAAATACTTCTAAGCAAACTGTCTAATTTTGGTAAAACTATTAAAATACACAATGATAGTTCCCAGAAATGATTAAGAACGTGTAAGAAACACCTCAAGTACACGTAAATAGGTTCTTACTACATTTACCTTCGTATTCTATCACGGAGGTTTCCAGGGGAAAGCTGTGAAATGCCGAAAATACTGGTAATACTTACGTCTCCGGGTCCTTCCGGTAGCGTTTTCACGGGACTGTGCTTTGAAATATTAAGAGTTCATGCTACAGAGCTCAGAATTGGTGTCTAAAGCCTTGGAATGACGAGAATAGTGTTTCTGTTTACAATTAAGGAGGATTGGCTTTGGCGTTTTTTTTGTGTGAATCAGTTAAAATGGTGACGATTCCGGTAAATTCTTCTAAGCAAACTGTGTAATTTTGGTAAAACTGTTAATGTACACAATGATAGTTCCCAGAAATGATTACGAACGTGTAAGAAACACCTCAAGTACACGTAAATAGGTTCTTACTACATTTAACATCGTATTCAATCACGGAGGTTTCCAGGGAAAATCTGTGAAA